>NC_056735.1:1024173299-1024458299 GCF_019279795.1 Protopterus annectens
TAGTGCAATGAAAAGTTCATAAAATTAAATTATGAAAATAAGGAGCTAAGGGTGACGTGTACCATACCCTCCATGAGTAAGACTTTATTTGTGAATTGAAGAACCTGGGTAGTCAGAATGCTGAGTCAAAAATATTTTACATTGTTGAGAATTGTTGCAAGTGCAGATGACTTTTTTTTCTGATGATATTTCAGTATTATGAGCTAAGGAATTTACATTTTGTAATGGCGAGTATAACTGAGTTATATTTTTTTCTGATTTTCCTTTAATCATCAATTATCTATAGATGATACTGACATTACCACCTCTTGCTCATCTGAAGAATCATTTATTTGTATAAACTACTGCTAGGAAGGACTAGATAATAAAGACAATTAGAGATTCATTGCTATAATGTTCTGCACTAAACTGACAAAGTATTGCAACACATTTATATCATCCTGTATCATTTTGTTCTTTCAATTGAGAAAATAGAGGTGTTTCAGAATTAAGCAGGCATATGGAATTCTACCATTGCAAAATTCATCTGTTCAATTCTTTTGTAAAAGATAAATAGTCTATAAATAAAGGTCTGTGCAAGTGATAATGCACTGGTGAGTATGCTGCACTTGACAACCTCCCAAGTTTTTGCTAAATGATTTTTCTTCCCATAAAGTGATTATATTCAAATCAAATTGCAGTATTCATTGTTTGGTATAAAGTACAAAGGAAACATTCTCAATATGCTGTATAGGTATACAAAGGATTTTCTTCTCTTTTTGAACAAGATATACACACAACGGTCCCTATCTGTTTTGCCTTCTGCAAGCAGTAATTCCCATTGCTGTAACATGGATAATATTCATCTGATATGGTGTAATCTGGGGACAATCAAGATCCAGGATTACTACATAGGGAACTTTAAATTGGGATAACTTATGCATTGAAGAAGTTGTCATGCCAAAAAATGTCTCTGGCATGTCCATGTCTATGTTCTTAAAAATGATCTAGTTCCTCTTGGTTTACTTGCATGTCTAGAGCTTATGCAAACAATTAAAGAAGACATTTGTAAACCGAAGGATACAAAGGTAGCATAACTCTTTTCAGTCAAAATACCAAATTTGTAATTAATTAATGTGATACTACAAAATGCTTCACTTTATTTTTGTCATGTGCCAGTTTATCATGGTATCTTTGTTTGACTATTCTAGAAAAAGAGCATTTTTTATTGATTTTTCATTAGCAAGTTTTGTGATTTAAGTTTCTTTTCAGATGTTTTGTTATGCATCACAGTTTGGTATTGTCTTTTGGCGAGATGAGTCTTGTTTTAATGATATATACAGTTGTTTCATTTGTCTTTGGTTTGCTGTGGATTTGTGTGTATGGTTTTCCCAGAGTTTTTATTTATGTATTTCTACTACTTTTGAGATTATTGCATTTGTTTGTAGTAACTTTGTTTTGGGTATTGGCATAGTAGGGTCACTGATTCTGTAGGACCGCTATGCAGTGCTTTGTAATCACTCACCATAATGCAACAATGGAGTGAGTGTATATAAGAAAGGAGGGATGAGGAGGTGAAGTCCTTTAAAAGGAGAGTTAAAAGGTCTAACACTTTGCTTCGAACTGTTTTTTTTTTTGTTTGTTTTGTTTTTTGACAAGTACATTTCTTGTCTGTAGTCCTTATGGTAAAGCCTGTCAGCTAAAAAAAAAATGCATTACTGGTAGCCAGTGGAGTCTATTCCGCTTATTATTTAATACCTTCCTGAATAAGATCCCCATACTACATAAGATCGATAGCCATGGTGTGCATGCAGGTGAGTGTCCCAGGGTTCTGTCCCAGGCCCTCTCCTGTTAGACATCTACTTTTCTGAAGTAAAGGCCAATACCAAAGGGCTCTGGCTGGGCTGACTATGGTTGCAGATGACTACAAGCCAGAAGCAGTCATTAAAACCCCAAATTCATTTATTTTTTTGTTGACATTTTAATAGTTCTTTATGTATTTTTGGGATACCAAATAGGGTGGTGGTAAGGGAAGAAGTCACAGTTAAATAATTAAATTCTTCCGCAGATATTCTTCCCTCCATAAATAGATCATTAATCTGGGTTCTAATCCTCCAATAAGCTTGATTAACTTTGTTTAAGAAAACCTGTTCATGCATGCTATCTGTTAGCATCAATACCATCAGTTCCTTATAATCATTCTGGGTCATTACAACCAAACCCCCACCCTTATCCGGTTTCATAAAACTCAAATCCAAAATTTTAACTTCTTTTTATCTGTTAAATTCTTGTTTTATAAGGTTGTATTAATTAGGCCCTAACTTTCTACAAATGGTTTTCATAAAGCCCATTTCATACATCTTATAAAACATCTGTAATATGAGGTTTAAAAGGGATTAATATTTTTCGAAATCTGTAATGCTTCAGTGACTGACGTAGATTCATTAAAAATCATTCTCAAATATAATTTTCTCACAAAAGATTTTAAATCCATCGACAGGTGGGCTATATTGGCATGTTGTGAAGGGATAAATGTCATTCCCTTCACCACTAATTGTACTAAAGTGTGATCAAAATCATACTCAGTAAAATTATAAATATTAAATTCACCTTCAGCATTGGTAATCACTTTACAGGGTGAGATTCCATCCATGAAAAATCCTAGATCATTGTTAAATATGTCCATATCATATCCTACGGTTACAGTATTTAATGTTGTGTAGGATGTGCTCATCCGCTGTTGTTCCATCAATGTTGTTTGGGGGGAAGAGATCCCATTCTCATCCCTGGTTAGTGCTGGTATTGGCTCCGTCCCTTCATTGTTTCTCTTCATTGTTGATGTTCTTGCTTTTGCTTTAGTCTCTCCTACCTTCTCAGTGGAGGAAAATCCAAGGGATTAGCATGATACCCAAGCTCGAGTTGGTCATTCAAAACCATCATCCTTTCATTAGAATCATTAACATTTAGTTCATTCTCAGACAGTCCTTGATTCACAACTTGAGGCCCAGAATGAAAATGTTTATTTCCCCAAGTTTGGGATAGTGGCAGTGATGGGTACACCATCCACTCCTGGTAAGCCAGTCATCCCTCTCTAGTTTTTGTATGAACAAGTTTCCTTAAATGAAGGTAATCAAGCTTATTGTAGTATTAGGACCCACATTAACGATCTACTTACGGAGGGAAGAATATCTACAGAAGAATTAAATTACTTAACTGTGATGTATCCCCTTACTCCCACCCTATTTGTTATTCAAAAATACATAAAGGTTGGGAAAACCCACCTGTGTGACCAATAATGCATAGTAGGGTGTCCATTATCCAGGCATGTGTGAAATTTCTGGACTATAAATTAAAAGACATCTTAAAACATGAGCCCCAGGTTTGTAAGGATTCTTGGGAGTTTAAAAAATTAATGTGGGTGGGAGATTGGCATAATGGTTAAGGTATTTGCCTTATAAACCAAAGGTGCAGGGTTTGATTCTCACACGGGGTAATTGGCTAGGCTTAAAATTGGCCCACAAAGGCAGTTAGTCTAGTACTAATCTATGAACCTAAAAAAAAAAAAAATCTATGAACCTAATGATATCAAGTTTAATAAAAGTGATCTTTTAGTTACTTTTGACATCAGAGACCTATACACTGTGACACTAACCATATTGATTTAGCATGGTTTAGAGAATTTTTGGAACACAAAAGGATTGATACAACCCTTATCAGCATTTTGGAAGTGCTTTTGGTGATAGTCCTTCTCAATAATTTTATCTTGTTTGATGGAAAATATTTTCACCAAACAAAAGGGGTTGCTATGGGGACAAATTGTGGCTCTATTTATACAAATATTGTTATGGCATAGTGGGAAACATTTTGTATCCTGGGGGGGCCCTTTTACATAATTTATACAGTACTACATGAGGTACTGTGATGATTTCTTTTTGGTTTGGATGTTTTCTGTTGATCAGTTTCATGAAGTCTTGAACTTTATTAACAACAGCACTGATTTTTTGAAATTTACTTATTAGATGAATGACATAATAATTTCTTATTTGGATATCTTGCTTGAGAAGGATTTGACTAGTGATTGTTACTTTTCAAAAATGTATCAAAAACCCATGTATTACAACTCTTTTTTACACTTTTCTAATGTGCTCATCTCTTGACACAAAAAAGATCAGTAATCAAGGGATAGTTTGTTAGAGCGGCGAGAATGGTCATCTATGACCACCATTTCCTGGAAGAATGTGTGAAGTTGGAGTCTGTTTTTAAGGAGAGGATATCCAGCTAACCTGGTTGGTGAACTGAAAAATGAAGTTATTAGTAAGAGAGAGAAAGTAAACCAAAAAACACACAGAAACAACACTGTAAAAACACCCAAGGAAAGCAGGAAGCCAAGCTAGATCCACAAATCTTTTTATTTAGCGCTTTCATCCACAAATAGCACTTGACTTCATCAGAATAACATCCTCACCCATTCCATGAATTTTATACAGTAAAATTCAATTAAAAGCCCCTCCCCAACAAGCACCAAAAATGAAACAAGCACAAGCAAATTCCATTTCAATTAAAGAAGCTGCCCTACCAAAATACCTTATGTTTTTAAACAACCAACCAAATGTCAGACAATCATGCAAAACATTACAAATAAACATACAAATAATATGACATAAAAACAACCATCTATGAACACCATGCATTTAAACATTTAACTTAAAACCACTCATTTTAAAAGTATGCTGCTATTAATTTCAGGAAGCTAAATGACAGAGCTTCATTAAGACCTGGACTAGCTGTGGCTTTAAGTTTTAACTGCCATTTAAGCTCCATACATTCAAGGAACTCATCACAATGACCCCCCTCTTTCACCAAGATCTACTTGGTCTATAGCAGCAAATCTAAACTCATGTTGTGGATTATCATTTAAGTGCTTAAACAGTGCAGTCCTTTAATCCCCTTTTCCAAAATGGTGGTAAATTCTCTTTCTCAAGCTTAACTTAGTTTTACCAACAAAGAATGCACAACACCCCCGACACAATACTAAATAAACCACACCTTTGCTGCTACATGACCCCTCTTTTCTAAGCCTCACTCTTCCAAAACCATCAACAAATATGGAATTACCTTCCTTAATAAAAGAACATTGCCTACAATGGCCACATTTTTTCATGAAACCCTCATACGTGCCAGATTGACCCCTTTCTAGTAGACTTTTAAAACAAAAGTCCTTTTTATATACAATCCCCCACTATCTCCCTATATTCATCATCCAGACAGAACACTCTCCAATTCCCTTTCACTGTGTTAGTAAGCCCATGAAAATCAGTGCTATAGGTAAGCATCAATGCTCTTTCAAAATTCCTCCTTCCCCATTTTTATAATGTGCATTAAGGCTCCCGCCTTTTAGAAGGGGAACAAAATGTCCTGTGCCCCTTTTTGTACAAACTTCAGCAAGACATTCTACCACAAACTTCTCTGGGTTCCCCCTCACCATAGGCATAGATTTGAGTACTTCACACTCTTTATTGAATTCAGCCTCATCCAAAATCATCCTTGACAAGTGTACATATTGACCCTTGACTAATGACTTTTTTTGATGATGAGGGTGCATACTACTATAATGGAGAATGGTGTTAGAGTAGGTAGGCTTCCTAAAAATATTGGATTCAAAAACATTTTCCTTAATATTCTTCCTAATGGTGACATCTAAAAAATTCACCTCATCATGTTGAATATTACATGTGAATTTCAAAAAATTAGTAGTCCCATTAAGGGATTCACAAAAGGCATTCAGCTTATCCAAACTATCTTTCCAAAAGAAAATTGAACCATCTAGTTACTTACCATAAAATACTCAACAATGCCTGAAGTCAGAATTTAGAACAAATGTCATTTCCCAATAACCCAACACAGCATTTGCAAACTTGGGGGCACAAATAGCCCCCCCCCCGTAGCCAGCCCAATTTTTTGCTTAAAAATGTGGTTTTCAAAAATAAAGAAATTATTTTCTAACATCATTTCCATGAAACATTTAAGCACGTATGCTTTATCTACATCCATCTTTGCATAACAACATAAATATTCATAAAACCATGTAACACCTAATTTGTGAGGGATATCAGAGTAGACAGGTGAAGGTGACAAAACACCAATGATTCATCAAACACCACATTTCTGATTTTCATCAAGAAATCCATGAATCTTCAAGAATACAAACGTTCTCCCTAAAGATCCCCTGTGTATGATGGTCAACATATTTCACCAAACATTACATTTTGAGGCCTTAGCATCAACTATAGGATGTAACAGTGGATTCATTATGTCCTTATGCACCTTTGGAATCCCAAGGATGGTAGAGGTTATGGGGATAGATACATAAACATAAGTAAACTCTTCCACTGTGATGACATTATTTAAGACCAGTTCATCTAAAACAAGATCAACTTTCCTGAAAGCTATGTTCATCTTATTAAGCGATACTTCTTCATACGTGTCAGTAAACAACATAATCATCATCTTATAAATATAGTCTGAATAAACAGATTTATGGATTAAGCTTGACTTCCTGCTTTCCATGGGTGTTTTTAAGAGAGAAAGTAAAGTTTTTGTTCCTCTATTGAAACAGGATTCAGTGGATCACCATTTAGGACACATGAAATCTCATGGACATGGGTTAAGTGTTTATTCTTGCTCCTTCATTACTAACTATAATTTAGACATTAAAACTATAATATGGGTCTTAAATAAAAACTGGTTAATGCTTAAGAAGGGGGATGAGACCCATAATCTTTTCCTAGAAAGAGCAGTATTTGTTTTTCAGAAGAAGAGAAACCTGAAAAACATTTTGGAATCTAGGTCTGACTTCATCCGAGAGAGTTATGGTCACCAGGATCATAGGATCATAGGATCATAGGATCATACAAGGTTAGTAGGCTATTAGAACTGAGGCCCTTATAAGCCTAGCCAAGAGTTTAGCCCATGTTTGGACAAATCAGCACCCAATGCCCCTGTCCATCAGGGACATGGGTGGAATCGCAGGGGTATATTTTCTGTTACCCATCAAGTTATCCAGGTTGTGCTTAAAAAGGGGTAAAGAGGTACTCTGCATGATGTGTAGAGGGAGTCTATTCCATAGATGGGGAAGTCTCCGGGACACAATACTGTCCCACCAACAAGTCTTGTTGATGTTGCAGACTGGGTTGAGTCCCCACATGTGGGTTACACGAGTGGAGCTTGACTTGCGGATATGCAGCAGTGCTATCAACGTGGGGTCCGTGATCGCCTTGTATGCCAGACAGAGGTCACCTTTGAAGAGTCTGTATGAAACTGAGTAGAGAGATAAGGCTTTTAGCCTATCTGTGTTTGGTAGATGTTTGAGGCCCTGGATTCTCCTGGTGAGGAACCTCTGTGGTCTCTCCAGCTGCTGCATGTGCTTTGCAAGGTACATGCCAAAATGGGCATTGTACTCCATAAAGAGCCTGATCCTTATAAGGGAAGAATACAGGGATATTATGACCTCATTGTCCCCGAATGAGATATCCTTACTTATAAGGTGGGCCACGTAGAAGGCTTTCAGTACAACAGAAGCAACATGGTGGTCAAAAGTCAGGTTGCTTACAGCCTGGGTGCCCAAATCCCTCACGACTGATTGCGTAATTAGGACATTGTTATTAATGTGATAATTTGTGGGAAACGTCACTGTCCCCACAGGGGATGATGATGCATTTTTTGGTATTCTACTTGAGGCCATGTTTCTGGCAATAGTCATTTGTCTGAGTGAGACACTCTTGGAGGATGTCCACATCACTAAGCGAATTGATGACAGCACCCAGCTTGCAGTCATCTGCAAACTTGGTCAGCCATAGGCCACTGGCTTTGGCCTACACCTCAGAAATGTATATCCCAAATAACAGAGGCCCCAAGACTGAATCCTGGGGTGCACAGCTTGTTACAGGTCTACTGCTTGAGGTGGCTTCCTCTATTTTGACTACATGGGTTCTCTCAGGAAGCCAGTTTGCTACACATCTGGCAACATATGGGTTTAAGCATAGTTGAGAGAGTTTATCTATTATGCCTGAGTGGGGAATAGTGTCAAAGGCTTTGGCCAGATTAAGGTAGGTGGTGTGCACCGCCTTCCCTTTGTCCATGGCTTTGGTGACTGTCTCAAAGAAGTCAACCAAATTTAGTAGACATGACCTCCCCTTGATGAAACCAAACTGTGTAGGATCAAGCATTTGGAGGTTGCCAATGTCCTTGTTAAAGAGGTCCATGATAATCTGTCTCATGGCCTTGCAAATAAGACTAGTTAGGTTGATGGGTCTATAATTTCCTGGATCGGTGAATGCTCCACCTTTGTGTAAAGGGGTGACAGTGGCTGTTCTCCACTCAGCTGAAATGAAGACATTACTCAGGCTTTGGTTGAATAGGGTGCATAATGGTGCTGCAAGTTCCTGCCTGAGTTCACATAGGATGCAGCCTAGGATGTTACCGGGTCACATGGAGGCTGTATTTTTTGCCTTTGAGAGAGCAGTGATGACCTGTTCCCTAGATATAAGGTAAAGGGGGCAGATATTTGGGATGTTCTGATTTACTGATGGGGGGACAGAGGGGAAAAGTTTTCACTGAATCTATCAGCCAGCAAGTTTGCTATATCTATGACATTTGTATATGTGGTGTACTTGACCACTAGTTCTGAACAGATCTGAATGCTTACTTTGAAGTTTAAGGACATATGTGAAGAAGGCCTTATGACTGTCTCTAGTAAATGTGGCCAATTTGGACTCAAAGTTTACTTTGGAAGATTTCACTAGTTCTCTTATTTGTTTGTTCAGGCTAAGGAGACATTACTTCCAATTGGGCACCTACTCCTTCTTTGTCTTGGACAGCAATTTTTTCCTTTTGCTATAGAGTTTATTTATTGAAGATGTCCACCTCTCAGGTTTACTCTTCCTTGTGGAGGATGATTTAGTCCTGTCAGTATTCCTGTTTCCATGCATCTATATAAGTGCTCATATAGTGCTTTGGTGTAGCTTCGGATACTGGTACCAGTCCTTACAGAGGGGAAGGGGGCTGTGAAGCTGTTTATACCATCCCTCAGGAGGTTCTAATCAGCTTTGGAGAAGATTTTATGTCTGATCCTAGCTTGAGGGAGGTTGGGGGAAGATGGTGACTTCGTCATCAGATGAGTAAATGTGGTATCTGTCAGTTTTATAAATCCATTCATACAGGGAACCGTTTCAACATTAGGGACAACATTTATTTTGTCAAAGGGAAATTTAATTGCCAGAGCAAGGGCATTATATATGCAGCCCTGTGTCAATATTGTTCTTGTTTTTACATAGGAAAGACAGAATGATCATTAAGGGATAGACTGTATGAACATCTTTAGGATAGTCATGTAAAAAAAAACTCACTAATTCTCTGGCAAGATATGTAAATAGGTCCCCTGAACATTTTTTTTTAATTTGTTGTTGAATAAGTAATTCCAAATCCGAGAGGGGGGCCATGTCATTTCTTTGTTGTGTTTAGGGAGACATAATGTTAACTCACTGTTGGCCAGGCTTGAATGGCAACACTTCTATTTTGAGCCTTTTGAAGTTCAAAGTTCTACATGGATAGTTGCGACAAGGAAGTGTTACATTTGTTTTTAGAGGGCATGGCTTTGTGCATATGGTTTAATGGAGCGGGTTATTTAAACCATGGCTTTTACTTCTTGTATTAAATGATGAAGTCTTGTTTACCATTTCAAGATTAAAGCACTTATCTTTAACATCTTTTAATTTATTTTGCTTATTAAAGTTTTGTTTTTAATAGTCTGACCATCTTTTTACTGTTTAGCCTAACGCTTGTATCTTCTGCGAGCATGCTGTTTTTTGTTTTTGTTTAGCTTGTTGGTCCATGTTTCTTCTGTTTGTAGACATGCAAAAGGTCCATCAGAGCTAGCTGCGAATATGCCTTGCATGCAAAGGATAGATTACCTCTCAGTAACCTAAAGGAGACATAATATAAACCATCTACAGTGTACAGAGAATCTGTTAGATAAAACAGCCCAGGTAACCCAGAAGGAAGTTATAAATCCCAGCCAAAGCTGGAATGATGCCAGCTGCCATAAGGAAGTAAGGTACAAAATGAAGAATACTAAAGTTGTCTGAGTGACTGATGAGCTGTTTTAAATCACAAGAGTTCAGCAGAGTAATGGACTTGGGAACAGAGCTTATATTTTAGGGGCTACATGCACCTTTTATGAAAAGGAAAATAGGTGCTGAAATCTGGACAGAAAATGTATATTTGATCAATCCCACCCCTTAGTCAGAGCTCTTGGAAGAATATTATTGCACTTGAAAATGTAAGTAGGATGCACAGCGTAAGAAGATCAACAAAAGAAAAGATTACCATAAAGATGACAGCAAAAAAAAAAAAAAAACACCAGATGGAAGGTAATGCAGTTTGCACTGTAAAGACCCTAACTGACATCTTGTACCTGTTTCTATCATTATCTGAACATTTTCTGAAGTCTAGCTACCTATTACTTAAGAGCATGTAGTTGTTATAGCAGAGCCACAGACTACAGACTACAGACAAGTGCTCTCAGTGCAGAAAGTCCAGTGCACTATGCAGAAGGTAAAGACTACTGTTTTATTTGCAGTCGGACTTCAGAGTCCCTGGTTTTGAAGTTACAGTTTAGGTTTTCGATGTAAGCTTAATGGTTCTATAATTACATGCTGCTAAATGAACTATGGTCCATTTATGAAATTAGTCTTTGAAAGGAACTGGCAGATTTAAATAAATGTCTGAAGTGTGTGTCTCTTTGAAATCAGTTAATAACCTCTAATTTTGTACAAAAAAAATTACACAGCTTTGTACATTTTACACATTTGTTATATTTTACATCCAGCAAGATTTGCATGCCATTTATGGCTTTTATATCTGATCCACCCTTCAGACTTTGAGTGGCTATTACTGCTTTTCCCCTTTATTGAATATAGAGAAGCAAAGTGCACTTAAAGTTCTATAGGCACACCAGCAACAGAATCTTGTGAAAAGTAAAGTCTATAATATTTCACCTTCAGAATCACCACTGTATCAGAATAGTACCATATTTACCATAGTTACCATTGTATGATTAGCCATATTCAAGTTTAACTGGAAGTCCAAATTGCATTGAAGCCTGGGTGAAAAGCCTCAATACAGCCACCATAATGTATTTAACAGCTCTTCTTAGCTACAGTGTAGGTTTACCTCAATTTGGTGTCTACGTTCTATGTACATATTATTGAGACTATGTCCCCCTTGCTCCTGCTGAGTGGCCAAAACATACAGGTAACCTGAAGATGGAGCAGTTATTCCTCCTATTCCCACCTTATGTAATGAGATTTATCCCAGAAACAAATGCTTTTTGAACACATCCTATAGGCTGGTACAGGGACTCTTACAAAATGTAAGTCACTGATGAGAGATTATTAAGGTACTCTTCTCTAATTTTTTTATTGTCTCAGAATTAAGGTAACAGATATAAGCAAGTTAGATGTCCAGACATCCAGAGGTTCACACTTGAAAAACAGAAGAAAGTGGTCCTAGAGGAACACTGAGAAAATATCCCTATATTGCAACAATAAGGCCATACATGTATCATAGTAAAGCCAGTTAGTCTTTATGTTAACTCAGATGTCTGAGGATAATGTATTTAGTCATACTACTCGACTGTTCTGTATTTTTGTCAGAAAATACCAAATTTTCAACCAGTATAACAGGCTGAAACACAATATCCTGCAGTGCCTTTAAATTATGATTATACAGTCTTTTTTGCCACTTGCGGCTTTAGGCCATCCAAAATGTTGTCAACATTTTTAATGCTGCTAAGCAGAGAGATATTGTGTAGTATAACGCTATTTTATTTTTGTAATCCATCTACCATATATAGACAGACATTGCATATAATCTTGAACAAACATATAAATATAGCTTAGGTCACAAGTATGACTCATGTTGTGCTGAGAGAAGTACACTCCCCCTTAAAACATCTTCCCTTTCTGCCCCTTTCAAAAACGGCATCAACTAGCTTCTCTCTATACACAGAGGGGAGCCTGGTGGTATATATATATATATATATATGTATATATATGTATTGATTTCACTGGGATGCACATGCCTCCATTATAGCAATTGTCACCTGCCAACCTTCACATCTTGCCATCAGTCTATGATCTCCAAAGGTGTCTTATAATCTATAAATGCTGTTACACCTAACTTTTGACTGACATTTTGAATTTGCCATCTTATTGGTTAACGTTTTAAGCTTTCCAGGACCTTGAGAGAAAAGGTGTGTCTCTTGGCACAGAAGCATATCTCGCTGCTTATATGTAACAACACTACTTCTCCTAATCTGCCTTTTAAAGTGATTACACGTACAGAAAGATCGCCAGATTACACCAGCAATTTACTTTAATGGATACTGTGAAGACTGGGGGAAGATGGGTGAAGGCTGCCAGCCTAGTCAAATAGAATTTAATACATAATTCTATCATTTGTATATATAAATGTAAAATACAGGTGTGTGTTCTTAAATGAAAGAAAACACCGTAAAATGTGAACTTCAAGATTGTTGCAACATTGCCATCTGCTGTAAGGAAAACTAAGCCAAGCATTTTGAATGTTCTTTGAAGTAAAATTATCTAAATAGTGGTGCCAAAGTGGCAGGCTGAACACATTATTTCTATTTCTTAACTTAAGGAATAATTCTAGAGTGTACATGTGAAATGTCTTTTATTGTTGTAGTTTCCTGAGCAGGTGTTAGATTGCTAAATAATGCAGTGTGTTTGCCTGGGAACTCCAGACTAAGTGTCAAAATGATGTAATGCGAATACTGGGAAAACCTAAGTGTTAAAATGATGTAATCTGGGAGGGTCTAGCTAAGATGTGTGTTAGTGAGTTTAAAAACTATAGTTCAGTGAGAGACTGGGAGCATATTTTAGATCTTGATATCCCACTTATCAGCATTCTGCCTGTTGTCTTATGTAAGTAGTGTCTTAGAACTATGTTTTCTTGTAGTAATAGCTGGGAACTTAGAAGAAAGTTAGACAAGTGTTTTTCTGTTATATCAGAACTTTCCTACTGTATCGTTTTAAGTTTCTGTGTGATCTCTAATCTCTTAGATATCACTGTGGTGTAGTAGTATTGTCTTGTGTTTTAATTATTTATTATTAAATATTTTAAAAACTTTTACCTTTGGTTGGGTTGTGTAGAGATAAGTAAGCTCTAGAGTACATTGCATATTTATAGAAGTATTTATATAACTTCACAGACTCCTGGGAAAGGCTGACACAGATTCCTTCTTAAACTACTCCACTCCCTCTTAAACTGATCTGCAAATGCCCGTAGCATGGACTTGATTGTAGAGTTTAATCTCTCAACAAGACCATTAGTCTGGGGATGGTAGCAGGTGGTCTTCATGGGCTTCACCCCACAGGACTTTCACAGACAAGCCAGCAGGTTTGACATGAAATTGGCACCTCAGTCAGTCAGTATTTCTTTTGGGAAACCTATCCTGGTGAAAATCTTTATCAAAGCATTTGCCACCTTCTCTGCCTCAGTGGAGGACAAAGCCACTGCCTCAGGGTATCATGT
This sequence comes from Protopterus annectens, assembly GCF_019279795.1. Classification (NCBI taxonomy): domain Eukaryota; kingdom Metazoa; phylum Chordata; order Ceratodontiformes; family Protopteridae; genus Protopterus; species Protopterus annectens. The sequence continues at coordinate 1,024,186,893 of NC_056735.1, forward strand.
AGCATAATCTCCAACCACTAGGATATACTTTTTCCCTGTGGAACGTAGGGTACTCAGAGGACCCACAATATCCATAGCTATTATCTGAAATGGCTCCTCAATCACAGGCAAAGGCATCAAATGAGCTCTCACCTTGTCTCCTGCCTTGCCTACCTTTTGGCACTGCTCACAGGTCCTACAGTACCCTGTTACATCTCTGGAAATTCCAGGCCAATAGAAGTTTTCCATAATATACATCTTTGTATGTTTTATGCCCATATGACGTGCAAAGGGAATATCATGGGCTATGGCTAAAAGCACCAGATGGTAAGCTCTAGGCACTACCAACTGCTGCACTCTCTCACCTTCTAGCCCTCCCTCAGGGGTCCACTCTCTGTATAGTAACTTTTTGTCCCAGTATACAGATTCCCCCTTCCCTTGAGAATCAGGTGCCTCCCTAGCTACCTGCCTCAGACCTTGCAATGTAGGGTCTGAGAGTTGAGCCTGTCTCAACTCTCTCCTTGTAACCCTTCCCAGCTCCCCCTCCACTGGAAATATGACATCCTCTGACAGTAGTACCTCACTGTCAGCCTGGGTACTACTACTCACCTCTACCTTTGCAGTTACCCTGTCCAAGGGAACATCAGTACCCACAAGCAGCTGTGGCTCACCTTCAGTCCTACTGCTACAAAGTAGCTCACTCCTTGATGTAACCATCTCACCAGTCCTGGCTGCAAGTATGCAGTCTGGGTCTCCCCCAGGCTACCAGACCCACATTCTTATCTCCTAGCCTCACTGTGTATAACTGCATAAGTACATGGTACTGCCTCATCCAAATCCTTCCCTCTCAGGACATTTGCAGGATGGTGGTTCCATACCCCTGTTGTCTCAAGACAACTCACTATTGGCATTTTGGCTTTCCCACTTACTGGCTCCCTCACATTTGGTTCCCCTCCTTGCCTCCATGGACACCTGTATGTCACATGGCCCCACTGTTTGCATTCAAAACATTTGACCTTTGCTCCTGGATGTGTACCTGGACTAGTGGCTTCCCCTGCTACTGGCAGATTATGCTGGGGCAGTCTGTGCTGCCCACTATGGGCTCCTTTAGACCCATGAGCAGTACTGGTTGTCCCCTTCCTGTGCAGGGCTACCCTGCTTGCCAGGTATAGGTCTCCCTTCTTCCTCAACTCATCTGAAGTAGCACATTGTCTATCAGCTAACCAGATTCTCATGTCCTCAGGCAAAGTGCTAAGGGCTTGTTCCCTCACCAAAAAGTTTGCCAGTCCTTCAAACGTGGTGACCTGACATCCACTCACCCAGCTATGAAAATAAGTGCTCAGTTCAGCAACATATTCACATACATTTTCATCTTTTTCCTATACAGTTCAGGTGTTAGCTTAAAACATTCTAACAGACATTTTTTACAGCAGTATAATCAAAACAGAGTCAGGCATTCGTGATATACAAGTTACAGCTTTCCCATGGAGTAAGGGGGTCAGTTACCATACCCAGAGCCTTTGGTCAGCACTATACTGTTTGCATACCCTTTCAAACATGTGAATGAAACTAACAAAATTACCCCCCCCTTAAATTGTGGATGAAATTTACTGACCTGTTGTGCTTCTGGGATCCAGTTACTCCATTCCTCATTACCTCCATGACTCTGACAAAGAGTCAGCATTTCCCACTCATGCTTCCTCTGATGCTCCTTTTCTTCAGCTTCTATCTCCAAATGTCTGGCCTCCAACTCAAGTCTATTTAGCTCCAGTTGGATTTTTAAGTCCACTGCAGAAAGGCTGAGCTGTCCATTCTCCGAGGATATTGTATCTCCACTGCCAGTCTGATTGTCCTCCTGGATGCTGTTTTCTGATGCAGCTGTAACCAAGGCTGCAATCAGGTCTGCCTTAGTCAGGTTTCCATGCACCAGTCCCCTAGGCTGGCACATCACCAGCTGGCTCCTTGTTAGCTTTCCATACTCCTCTGCTAACATGCTGCCTGCTTGCCCTGACTAACTAAGCTAACAAAAGAAATGAAACAATTGTGATCTGAACTCTGAGTATGCACTGTGTGGCTGATTTAGAGTACAAAACGCCTTCAGAGATCACTGTACATAAGCTACAGGATTCACTCTACCCACAACACTGCAAACCACAAATGAGGATATCTTATCCCAACCACTGGCACCAGAAATGTGAGGATATCTTATCCCAATCACTGCCACCAGAAATGTGAGGATATCTTATCCTACCCACTACAAACCACAAATGTGAGGATGTCTTATCCCAACCACTGCCACCAGAAATGTGATGACCATGCCCTGGCCCAGCAATCAAGGAGCCTCAATCCTCACCACTAACACCAGGGACGGCATCTCATATAAGAGGAAATGATAACAAATACACACTGTAAAGTACAATTTCCCTTAAGTGCACACAGAGATCACAGTCAGTCTGGGGCTGGTTGCTGTCTTGCTCTCCAGGTCCCCAATAAGACTCCCCACTGGCACAGCTATAGGGTCCAGATCTTAGCCTAGCTGGCAAGCTTACCTCCAGTATCCTCTCTGTCCCACCAGTGCTTTGTGTCCCTGCCCAGGTAGCTGACACACCACACACACTTTGAGATACATATTTATACAACTTCACAGACACTCGTGGGAAAGGCTGACACAGATTCTCCAGCTGTGCCCCTTTACCCAGACTATATGGAAGTAATCTCTGCCACCACCAGCTAATACATATCAGCTACCCAAAGGCACTTAAAAGGGTGCCCAATTATTACTGTGCAATATTATTATTCAATTGGTAATGTGACTATTCAGTCTAAAGCTTACTAGAGTGGCTTATTACAATAAGCTCTATAAATATGCAATGTACTCTAGAGCTTACTATCTCTACACAAACCAGCCACAGGTAAAGGTTTTTAAAATATTTAATAAATAATTAAAACACAAGACAATACTACTATAGCACAGTGATCGCTAAGAGTTAACAGATTACACAGAAACTTAAAACAATACAGTATGAAAGTTCTGATATAACAGAAAAACACTTGGCTAACTTTCTTCTAAGTTCCTAGCTATTAATACAAGAAAACATACTTCTAAGACACTGCTAATATAAGACAACAGGCAGAGTGCTGATAAGTGGGATATCAAGATCTAAAAAAATGCTTCCAGTCTCTCACTGAACAATAGTTTTTAAACTCACTAACAAACATCTTTGCTAGGCCCTCCCAGATTACATCATTTTGACACTTAGTCTGGAGTTCCCAGGCAAACACACTGCATTATTTAGCAATCTACCACCAGCTCAGGAAACTAAAACAATAAAAGACATTTCACATGTACACTCTAACAATTATTCCTTAAGTTAAGACAATAGAAAGAATGTGTTCAGCCAGCCACTTTGGTACCACTATTTAAATAAATTTACTTCAAAGAACATTTGAAATGCTTGGCTTAGTTTTCCTTACAGCAGATGGCAATGTTGCAACAATCTTGAAGTTCACATTTTACAGTATTTTCTTTCATTTAAGAACACAAGCCTGTATTTTACATTTATATATACAAATGATAGAATTATGTGTCAAATTCTATTTGACTAGGCTGGCAGCCTTCGCCCATCTTCCCCCAATCTTCACAGATGCAAGGGTCTAGGTGCCCATTAGTAGTAACTAAGGAATAGGACTCTATGTATCATTATTGTCCTCCAAATCCAAGGCAGTTATGTCTCCCAGTTAGCCTCACTCATCTCCACTGAATTGATTTTTATTTTAACAAACTGTATCTGTTGTACTTTGCTGCACTTGTATAAAACAGAAAATAAATATCAAGCCAAGCATATATAGACAGGGAAGCATGTATTAACAACACTGAGCTACATGTGTAAAGAGTCCCCCTTTCCCTCAGATAGAAAACATCTCATTATCAGCCTTTAGTGAATACTTGCTATCTTTGATGACATTTAATACGTACTTCATCTTGCAATAATCATTGATATATCTTATATTGCTCCTCTTTTACCTGTTTGTCCATTTTGATTAAATACTGATCTTGTAGTCTGTATATGTGATATTACTTCATAATTGCTTAAAACAGAGGGCATGTCACTGTTTGCCTCCTCACAATAACTTCTTATGGCTATATAACTCTGCAACAATCCACAGTACCAAGCTGTCTTACTGTCCTCTTTTAGAAGTCATTGTATTCTGTACATGCATAACTGACACAGTCTGCCTGTTTTCAAGTCATACTTGAAATGTCCTTCAGATAATGGATAGCATTCTTACAAAGCAATTAGTGGTGCCACAATTCATTGCTTTCTTTAACAGTCTTATTATGATTTTTCCTATGAGTTCAGTATAGAACTCTTGAAAATCTGTTTTAAAAATAATTAAATATCATGATTTAGTTGAAAGATATATTTCACAGTTTGGCACCAGATGCGAGAATTTGTGTCATTACAGTCTTATAGTAGCTTTTCCAGACATTCATCAGATCTAGGCTGCTGATAATATGGTAGCCATTAATAAGCCACAGTGTTGCAAATATAAAAGCAGACATCAGTTACACATCTCTAACCACAGTATGAAGCAAATGAGACATGCAGAAGTCTTTAACTGAAGTGAAATGCACAGTTGTCTTGTAAGAAACATTTTTAATGGCAGCAAATATTTTCTTTGTGACCCTATATGTGCCTTTCCTGTATGTCCGCATCCTTCAGATTGACATGAAATGATTATATGAGACACTGACGGTCATTAGCTTGTATCAGGACTATTGGAGAATGGAAAGTCCTTCTGAGAATGTGCATGATAATTGGTGTCACTTCAACTGCTATAAAATGAGGGACTTTTCCTTCTTATGCAAGACATAATGTCTAAATTACTGGCACATAGAACATGAAAATTTTAGTAGTTTAACATACACTGATTGTGAAGCTTTCCATGAGACATGTTGTATCAAATAGTGTTTAAAATAGGTCAGAAGCATTTGTTAAAAAATATACATTATGTTAAATAGCTTTCAAAACATGGAGCTGGGTGGATTCTTCACGCAGATACAACTAAATTTAGACTTTCAGCATGTTCCCAAGCATTTTTTTTATTGATCACCTGTGCTGGTAATGTATTCTACCTTTCTGCAGTTTTGATAATTTTTTTTTCCCATATTATTTTTATTGCACATTCCACTAAAATCCTATTACACTATATACACATATTTGAAAGAACTTAAATAGTGCTTTTAAACATGTCAACATTTCTAATACTGTTGTATTACCCATCCTCTCTACATCCTGCTATCAACTACTTATGCTATCAGCTACTACAACAAAGCTCTCTGCACCCCATTCATCTTCAAGTTTTGTTTCTGTTCTCATCCATTACTGGCTGTTATGCTCGTGTGTGTGTGTGTGTGTGTGTGTGTGTGTGTGTGTGTGTGTGTGTGTGTGTGTGTGTATGTGTGTGTATGTATTTATATCAGAACAACTACTTGACACTCCATATTTAATCCTCCTTTTATTCTTCCTGTTACCCCTATGTCTGTATTATTTCATTCAAATACTGTATCATTCCAGAGACCAATCATAAATTGTCATCCAGCTTGTCACCTCCCATCACCTCAAAGGTTTACTCTCTTTTCCCCACCCTTCCAACATCCTTTCCTTTGTGCCTGGCCCTTAAAGGAATAATCTTCATCACTTCATCTTGATTCCAATGCCTTCTGTTCAATTACAGGATGCTTGCTCATATATTCTGCATCTCTCCACAGCCTTAGTATAACGTTTTTGTTCTGACTACATTGATATACCTCCAACAGCTATCATAAGGCCACCATGTTTGCTTTCTCTTCCTAAATTGTGTGCTGTATCATCTTTGCAGGAACCTCCAATGGACATCCTTTGCCAGCCTACCTCAACATTTCCTTTTAAAACAAATAACTTTCTCATTCTTTGCTATCCTTCACAAGCATCTTTCTTATCTGATCCTGCACATTTTCTGCCTGACCCTTCCCCAAATGTATGTATATTATTATCATCAACATTCCTCTCTTTTTCATCTCCAAATCCCATCCCTTGGTTTTCTCTCTCTCTCTCTCTCTCTCTCACTCTCTGTTGTTCTCTCTTTTTTCCCACTGTTTACCTCCCCAACACTTTCTTTCTCTATACTCTTTTGTCTGGTATATGGTTTCCCTTTTCCTACTCTAAACATGGATCTTATTTAGTCAAGCTACTTCTGAACAGGTCTCATTCTGTTACTGCTTTGTTGATTATTTCTCTCACTTTTCCTAACCCAATTCCATTTCTTATAACTCTGCACCCCTTGCTAACTTCTAAATCTAAACATGTCAAGAGAAGCTCTTATACTTTGTCACCTATCTCTTTTCCATATAGGTATTTTAAAATTGCCTCATGTGTAGCTGTCTCAGCTATTCTAAAGACTCTCCTTTGTTTCTTTATTTTGGCTGTTTGACACTTCACCCTTCTAAGGTTGCAGTTTTTAAACCTTCTCACGTTCTGCAATGAATTAATTTCTGCTGGATATTTCATAAAGTATGGCATCCTCAGCCCATATCTTCCTTTGTAACTTGTATCCTCTTTCAACCAATCCTTTCCTTTTTTCCTTTCAGTAGATATCTATCACACAGTTTATGTGTATCCTGAATAATTAATTTTTTTGGACTAAAGCTCACCTGTCTTCCTATGCACATCACATAAGAAAGTATCAACGTCCTTATTACTTCCACCTCTTCCTTTATGCATGGCATCCTAATTTGTTACCTATTCAACATCTCTGCAAACTTCACTTTTTCCTTTTAGCACTTTGTGACCCTTACTTCCTCAACAGTTTCACCTCCATCCCAATGTATTCATCCCATGTCTTTCACAAGGTCATCCCTATTTGTCCTTTTTTTTCTACTTCCACTTTTACTTCTGTCGATTTATTTGAATGGAATATCATGACACATCACCAAATCTCCAAAAAAACTTCAAAATTCTCAATAGTGAATAGATACAGGCATCTCTTCTCAGAGACTATCAGATTAAAAATCTGCAGCAAGTTATCTTTATCTGAATCACTATTCTCTTATAAAATTCTGTACAGTGGCCTTCAATCTACCTGAATTTCCCACTCTCATAAATATCAAAAAGCTTCCACTGCTTCTCATATCCCTATTTCAGTATTGCAATATTTACATCTGCTCTGGTCAAAGAACCTCCTCATGCCATTCAAGTAATTCATCTATAATACTTACCGTTGTGTATAAAGAGTCCCATTAAATACTTTTGTAATCTCTTCCTTGTTTCACCCCGCAAGACACTTCCTTCTCGACTTCTTATCAATATCTTCTTTTTTAGATTATTCAGTTTCCAGCAAAATAGTTTAAAATACACATTGTCCCCAAATCTGCAATCCTGTCCCTCTCCTAGCCAACTCCATTTTAACTTTCAACTCCTTTAGCACAATTCAATGCATCCTCAGGCTATCTTATTCTTCAGCAGAATTGCCTAGAATCTGGCAAATCTAAAGAGCTTAACAGTTTCGATTGATGCAAGGAGAAGGGCAGGTGGTGGAGCAGCTACCAAGTGCTTGTCTGAGACACACAGGCATGTCATGACTTTTAGGTAATAATTTGTCAGAAAGCCACTAATATTGGATGGAATATATGGAATGAATGTTAACTTAAAAGAGGTCTGTGTAATATGAGTTCATTCAAATAACAACAGCACTTCCTGTAGCTTAGACTGGTTAGCTAGATGCATGGTATGAGGCAGGAAGTGTCAAGTAAAAAAAGACTTTAGGCTTTTCCTGGTTAGGGGTCACCACAGCGGAACTCCAGTCCACTTATGATTGGCAGTAGATTTTTATAGTGCCGAGTTGCCAGCCTGATGCTCAACCTTCAAATAAGGCATGCTCGTTCACGCTTGCACCTACCTGCATGTCTTTAACATCACTCAACTGCGGGTGAACATGCAGACTCCACACAAAAGGTGCTCCAGCCGAGAATCGAATGGGAGAACCTCTGGCTGTGAGGCAACAATGCTAACCACTGCACCACCACAGGAAGTGTCAAGTATGAAGGCTAAAATATAACCCTGTGAAATGTCATATGACTATGAAGGAGGATAAGGTAGAATTTATTAGTGCAATTGATATATCATTGGTTCAGTCATTTGGAACAAAGTTTGTCCTATAAATCAGGCAGTAGAAGATAACATCAAATGCCTTACATCTAAAAAATATGGTCTGTGTTGGATTGCTCTAGTTCAAAATACATTAAGTGGCATATGTTTGTGGCAGCATAGTCACAGCTTTATTATGACATGGATACAAGGCATGTTCTTTATATCACAGATTTCCATATGTTATGAGGTCAGGTTTTTAGTTTGTTCAAAAAAACTTTGAAAGAAAATTGAAGTGGAAGTGAGATGAGTAACAATATATTGTTTGTTCTGTGTGTAGTTGAGACCACTATGCTCTTTACATACCCTGAGGTAGATAAACATTTTTATTGGTTAGATGCAGAGCATGAGTGACAAATACTAAGCCAGCATGCTGCCTTACACTGTTATCTAGTATTTGGTCTCAAAGGCTGCTTTTGAAATAAGTAAATTATGTGCTTTCCAGACTATACCAGTTCATATTTATTTAGCTGTTAGGCTGCACATTTAAAGACGTCCACTCATTATGTCATACATCACTCTTTCTTTCTCTTGAAATCATAAAGAAAAAAAACAATCAAATTAAAAAAATGCCACTAAGTACATGAAGTGAAATGGACAGGATCTTGTGTCATATTTTCAACAGTGTAACAAAATTATATGTACATGATATTTCAAATAGCTTACAGCATTAATTATCAGCTCTGGTTAATGGATTTTGTTCCTTCTCGAAACATTGTTCTTCCTCTATGGCAAATCCATAGTAAAGCAATGTTTCAATTTATTCTACTTGGACATTTCTGAAATTAAAAATGAAACAACTAAATGTACCTTATGGTACAACATTCCCAACCTGCACACAAATATCTAGGAGCACTGAATTAAAAAAATACTTAAACTATTCTGGAAACAGATGTCTTGTTTTCAAGTGAGACTCAAACTGGTCACTTGGTAACAACAACAAAAAAAGGATACATAGATCAGAGATTCAAAGCTGGTACTAAGCATACAATATATTTTTAGAAAGTAATCATATAACTGGATCTCTTCACAGAGTGGCTCTATAACATATGTGCATCTCATACTGGGAAAGCAGAATTACTACACAAGCAGCCATAGCATAATATATATTAAGATAAGATGAGTGCAGGGTGATACTCAACTGGCATTCACTACCAATTTGCATTTAGGAATTCTGTCCTGGTTTTGCTGAGGTGTACTTTGAACTGTCTGTTTTACACAAGGAAACCCATTAAGGGATGTGTATATCATAGTCCTTTTCAAAGGTAATGTATCACTGAATAGGGATACATTGAAAGGGCTGCACTCAATTTGGGATCCATCATGGGGTCCATCAGCTTCATGTCTACTATGGATGATAACATAATTTAGCAGGCATTTACATCTTTCTGGTATAAGTTTTGAATTAAAAATGTGTCAAAGTAATATGAGGAAAGTGTAAGTGTTACTGGTGGCTTCAGGGTCAGTGAAAGCACTGACATGAGATAGTGTGGTGAACAATTTGGTGAAAGCATCTGTAACAACTCTCCAGTCTGAGAAGGTTAATCCATTACTGTTAATAATTTACAAAGGATGCATTTGTTCAGTGTTTTATAAGACATAATGTATGTATTTTCTCAATTTTGAAACACACAGAAATTGGCTTTTAACCATTTTCTTGATGATATTTGTAAGAGTGAAAAAATACTCTAATCTTGCAGTTTTGAGGATTTTTAATTTATATCATGATCTGAATAGGATAACAATGTTTTCCTAAGCTGGTACATTATCCAGAAGGAGAAGTTACCTTTAATCCTTGGTATGAATGTCGAGCTTGCTCTTTCAGTTTCATTTTGCAGTTAGGAGGTATTTAGCTGGTGTACCGGCGTCACTTTGATAAAGAATCAAAGCAAATTATACACAAACATTTTAAGAAAGCATGAAAGACAATGATTCCTTCAGTATTTTGACATGATTTTGTCAAAAGGAAGTATTGATCAGGCAGTGGTCCCTGAATGGGGCTACTGAGCTATAAGACAGGTAATATAGTATGTCTGAGTGGTAACTGCCTGATGTGATAGATTTCAATTTCTTGAGATGAAGATTAGCTAAGTACAGGATGATACTATGTTAGTAAAGTTATGTATGATAGGCTATCATCAAGTTTAGTTTATACAGAAGAGTTAGATTGAATTTTGAAATCTCCAGGAATATGTCTATTGTCTTTAATTAAATAGTCTACCAGCTGGATACATTTTCCTAACCAGTGCTAGGAGTGAGATTTGTTCTTCCATTGTACAGATGTTAAGGTGGTATCTTATTCTGACTCCCACCATGAAGTAGGTGAAACACTGTACAATGCTGGGAAGGTGAAATAATTGATAAGCAGAGGTAACAGTTTATAAGTTACACTGCTAATTCTACTGCAGTTGTTTCCACATCTGCAGTAAGAAAAGGAATGGGGTGCTTCTTCTTCTTGTATTTGAGAAACGGGAGCATTTTTTTTAGCTCTGAGTATATAAGTGCAACTGAGCAACTTATACATAGAAACACAGGCTTTAGCTTTGGAGAATTTGACCATGACAAACTGGTATTAATTAAAGACTAAATGTTCTAGTATATTGCAGGGTGATGCATGTATGGTAAGTAACATGGGCTAAGTTAATTATCTTGATAGGTGAGGAGAAAGATATATAAGAAGGTGCAATGTAGGAAAGGGTGAAGTAAGTGATGTGATACATTAGAATAAGGGTTGCATAGTGTGGAGTAATAATGTGACATTAGAAGGTTATGAACAACAAATTATTTGGCAAAATGATAGGGAAACTCTTATGATACTGGGGTAACAAATACATTAAAACTGTAAGTTAAAACATCAGGAAAGGTGAAGTTTAAATATTGTATAAACATGTAATGCAATATAGTCCATGCAACTAGCAACAATGAAAAAATCAAGACCACTGGTTCAGACCCAAAATTATTTTATTCTTTAGCTCCTCAGTACAAAACCTTCCAGGAGTTACAAAATTCAGCTAGAGATGTGCTACCTTCTATACAAAATGTACAAACTCAATCAATCAATAATACACTCAAACAATTAAATAAAATGCTTCCAATTAACCTCTCCACGTTTAAATATTGTATAAGCATGTAATGCAACATAAGAAGGATAAAATGCTGTTTAGAGGCATCAAAGTAGTAATTAGCTGCAAAAAAAGAAGACAGAGAAATGGGAAGCAACTGCATAGAGATGGATGGAGTTAAGAAGTGGTAAATAAGCTGAGTTGATTATACCAGTAATGTATAAGTAAATTTGTAGTATTACCATGACTTAGGTAGGATAACAAGAGTTTAGCCGGCATGACTCAGTGCTTCTGTCTTCTGTCAGAGGTAGTCAGTCAATGAAGGTAACAATTTTATAATTATCCCAGACTTTTTACTAAGAAGACTACACTGAGAAGAAATGGGGAGTAGTTTGTATCCAATACAGAAAAGGAAATAAGTGTGTGCAACAAGAAATAGCTGTAGCAAAGGTTTTAAGGAGAAGTGGTACAAGGTTAACAGAGAAACATTACACTATAAAACACTGAATGTCAACTTACCAGTGAATCAACTAGTCAGTCACCAGCGGTCAACTAGTCAGTGTATTGCAAAAACACAAATTTGATACTTTTACAAGGGTGTCAAGTTCTCTTCCCCCATATGGAAAACTTCTACCCCACCACCTTTAGTTATATGTACTTACTCCATGGTCATGGACCTGCATGGAAGAGAGAAATTCCAGGAATAGATAGCACTTAACTGAAGCAATAGTGATTGTGCTATCCCATTAAAATGATTGGAATTTCTGTTAGGGAAATGGAAAATCAGTGAGTCATAGGGTGACAATTCAGTGTTCATGGGTCACATTCTATCAGCATGCATAGGAGCCATAAATATTTAAAGAGAAAATGAGGAGGAGAAATGATCTGTTTAGGATACAAGTCTGGGATTAGATGTATGGTATATAACACATACATACATAAATACAAATATTTGAAGCACGAGCATGAATGCCATTCTAACCTGCCAATATACCAAAACACTTGTTCCCATAATAAGTGCCCAGGTCTTCTTAAAAATATAATATCTAAACTAGGACTTGCTTTAATGTAATTTGGTAGTCTATTCCATGCATCAGCTGCTCTCTCAGAGAACCAATTAGTACACTTCTCATTCCTATAGAATCTCCTACACAGTTGTCTGATGATTCTCTAGTACTTTTTGATAACCCCACACATTCCCAGAGATAGTTGTCTCTAAATGTCCTATATACCTGAATAAGATCTCCTCTTAGATATATATAAGAGACACTGTACAAGTTCAGATATTTTAGTCATTCATAATAACTTAAATTTTCACATCCTTGGATGCCCTTGGTATATTTCCATTATATTCTTTCCAGTTTACTCATGCTTATTTTCTTATAGGGCTTCCATATTGTTATTCCATACTCATGTTTGGGTCTAATGAACTAGCAAACAATGATTTCATCTTTTCTGATTTCCTAGACTTTATACATCTTTTTATACAATCTATAGTTCTACAGCTATCATTAACAAATTGGTTAATACGATTAGAAAAACTCAGAGCTGGATCTACTCATATACTCAGATCCTTTAATGAATCTATGGTTTCAATCACTGTGTACTATATTAAATATTAATCTTTCAGTTTATGTCTCTCAAATCTCATATGCTTAGGTTTTGATGTATTTATCAGGATATTATTCTCTTGTGCCCAAATGGTCAATTTAGTCAAGTTCTTTTGCAGTCATGCCTTATCTGTAACTCATATTATCAGCTTACCCAATTTTAGGTTATTAGCATCTAGACAGTAGAATACCTCAGATGAAAAAATTAGGTCTGAAAGATACAATCTAAACAAGTAAGGGCCTAGGACAGAGCCCTGTGGGACACGCTGACTGCAACCAAGAATTTCACATGTCCAACTGCTTGCCGCATCCTATTTGTAAGCCATGGAGCTGTCTACCTTATCAAGAGTACATTGATATCTAGTTGAGCTAATTTATTGATCAGTGTTTTGTGAATGATCCTGTTAAATGTTGAAGTTAAATCTATATAAATTACATCACAGCACAATTTTTCATTCATAGCTGTTATGTTGTTATAGAACATCATGTTACAGCTGATAATAAATCTATATTAGTATAACAATACAAGCGAGAAGGAAAGAGCAGTGAAAATTAATGATGATGAACAATTAACACAGAGAGTTTGTTCAATAACAAACAATCCTGTTCGGTACACCAATGTTTTAAGTTTGGTATCTTGGAAATTATTTGGACAAATATTGGGGGGATTAGTCTAATCAGACTGATAAATGTGAATTTAGGTGGCAATTAAAACTTAATGCTAATTGTCCCCCAGGTATGAATGACCACCTATCTTTGGTGCCAATTTTAAAAGACAGAGCTTTGATTTTACGATTATGAAGAATTCATTTTGTTTATTGATTCACAGTTTTTAGGTGTCAATTGTGTTTTACTTACTTCATTGATCTTAATCAGTGTCCCTTTAAGACTTGATTGTTTTTACAATTGAAGTATTATTTAAATGTTGTTTCAAGGCAAGCACTTTGGTTCTGATAAAGTCCTGTATTGAGTTGGACAGAAGCGCTTACCTTGATTGTTATGGTTTCATTAAATCTTTTGGATTTCTGGATTTCTGGACTCACTGTCTTTTTATTTCAGCTCACTCAAGTCTCGGAAGTGGTATTTATTTTATTTGGTCTATTTCTCCACTTCTACATGCTTGTTTGTGTTTTTGACATTTGCAAGTTTTATTGTGTTACCTGTTATGGAAAAGTTGCTGCTGTACATAACTTTCTTGTACATTCAAAATTTAATGAAATAGGCATTAGAGATGACACATTGCCCTGGTGCAGATATACCTCTCTAACTGCCAATTCTCATAGAATTTCATCTCATCAACCACTACTTCAGTCCCTCTACAGAAATGTGCCCCACAGGTATCTATTTTGGAACCTCTCCTTTTTTCTATGTACATTAACAAACCCCCCTTTTGACTTACCCAATCTTACTCTCCTGCTTTATGTGGATAGCATGGTCCTATTCTATTCCACCCACTCTGTCTCTTCTCTTGAACTTAAACTTCAGGCTGACTTTCATGCCCTTACTTAATCAGTCACTGATAAGGAATTATTGTATAACTCCTCAAAAAAAAAAATGCTTTTTGGCATTAAACAAAACTTAATTTCTATCTCCAGGTCTCTAAGCATCCGCAATCTAGCAATCTAGAAAATGTTGCTTCATTCAAATACTTAGAGATCTGGTTGGACCCATTCTTAAATTTTCAACTCCACTTCAACTACACATGCAAAAAAAATAAACTGTCTCCTATTTGGGGCTAATAGGCAAATAGGATCTCTCCTTTTTTAATAAAGCAAAGTGAGACACTAAATACCAAAGCTCAGAGTCCCAGTAACTGTAAATATATCCACTTTATTTGAGTTCAAAGACTTACTATTTGTTAAAATACAAGAAAATAACTATATTTACTGGAATTCTGAGATTTAGTATTCAGTGGTTACATTGATTTATTGGATACCAGTTTTTACCACTGAATTACATATTTGGAATGCATCTGCAATTTTCTATCCAGACCCTGTAGAAATGCCATAGGTAAACATATCTTACTAGCTTAGTTAGATTATGGTCTCCATCTATTTGCTGAAGCTTCTAAAACAAAGGCATCCACCACTCAATCCATCTCAAATACCATTCTTTCTCCAAGACATGAACATTTCTCCAAAACCTTTGAAAAACCTAACTGGTTACGTGTGAAACAATGTAAAACTTTCTACTCACCTCTAAAGTATTTAAACTTGCTAAGAATGAAACCTTCTCACACTAGCCTCTGGACTACTCAGAGATGCATCGAAATACAACCTTAAAAATGTTAATGATTCAGGTCCTCTCCTCCAAACCCCCCAAAATAGGCTTCACTGCACAAATATGCTTTCTCAGGCCTTGAGCCCAAACAGTGGAATTTCTCCCTTTTTTCTTAAATATCATTCCATTTAATTTAAATAACACATCTAAAGTCTCTAGGAAAATGCAACTGCTATTTCTGTAGTTATATAACTTAACCTCTTTCTATGCAACTTCCATCCATATAGCTTGCTCTGTCTGTATGTGTCATCATTATTCTTTTAGCATGCCAGCTGTATATAATGCATGTATATATTGCATTTTGTCATTCATTCACTCTGTATATAATGTTGTATATCTATTGTGTTCATTTCATTGTGATTCTTTTACTGTGCCAGCTGTATATAATGTATGTATATATTGCATTTTGTCATGCATTCACTCTGTGTATAATGTCATGTAGCTATTGTATTCATTTCACTGTGATTCTTTTAGTGTGCCAACTGTATATAATGCACATATATACTGCATTTTGCTATTCATTCATGCTGTATATAATGTCATGTATCTATCATGTTCATTTCATTGTGATTCTTTTAGTGTGGCAGCTGTATATAATGTATGTGTATATTGCATTTTGGCATGCATTCACTCTGTGTATAATGTCATGTATCTATTGTGTTTACCCTGGGCTGAGACTGAAATAGGTTCAATGGGCTCAGTGCTCTACCCCTGCTAACAATTTCAAAATAAATAAAATAAAGAAATGTCAAAACTTATTGTTTTGTTTGTTTCAGACACCTAAATATCTAACGTTGCTTAACAATGTCTGATATTCTGCCATCACTATTGATGATGTTATGAAAAACTGGGATGGGGTAGAGGAGTTTTCATTTTATAGGTGTACTGGGCAACACTCAATTTACTTAGCTATATTTGGAAACTAAAACATTTATCTTGAAGGGTAAATTGCAGATATGTACACCTTAAAGAGAAGTAAATTATTGTATAGAATCAAATGAGATGTATCACATTTCTGCATTCAGTTGTGCCCAGAAAGAATTCACCAAAACTGTTTTTTAGCTTGAGTACTCTGATTTGATTACTTGGTGCATGTGCTCTAGGAAAACACAGAGCCAACATAAATGGGTACGGCTAATAATTATATGGTGGAGTTTACTTATCATAGTGAGCAGTATTGGCATGCATAACACTTTCTGCCACAATCAGCTGTGATCAGCAATGGCCTATGAACAATCTAAAAGTAGTCTTCCAGTAGTTCATTCCTGATGTACTGAAAGTCCAAATACAGGATTATATTTAATGCTATGCCACTTATCTATGAAACAATTATTAGAATTTAAGAAGTTTGTTATTATATAACATCTACAGGAGTTTTGCTATGAGAGAATGAACAAATGTAAGTGAAGGGTCCATCATGCAATTACAACTGTATCTTTAGACATTTTTGGACACTATATCCACTTAGGCTCCGGTTAGTGAGTATAGTAACTGGAAAAAAGACGCAGCTGCCATAACTATGAGGAACTAATTTAATTTAGAAATGGCTATCCATGAGCCTTCATTTTAGATAGCAACATGAACACATAGTGTCTGCTAATTGCATTAGTATAAATCCCACTAGGGTTTCTGTATCATTTACCAGATGATTCTGCTAAACAGTCAATGAGATGTTTTTAAAGTATCTGCATCAAAACAAAATGTGAACATCATATCAGAATGCTGGCTGGTATATTACAGAGCTAATTAGCCATGATTTTTGCTGGGGGAATGAGTTCCTTAAAATTAACATTGAAAGATGTATAAAGAAATGGGTCAATATTAGTTGATTGAACATTTAGTTAATCGAATAACTAAACGTCAATCATTAATCGAACACATAAAACTGCGTATGGCAGTTTCCACTCTGGGAAACAAGTTGTTTGACCATTGCACAGAGTTTGCCCTTTCTTCAATGTGGAGCCATCTCAGAGTTGGTATATTTAGTTAGGGGGTTGTCAGGGGCACAGCCCCTCACATCAGGGGGTGGGGGGGGGCAAAGGTCCCCACTTCATTTGTGTTTATTTATTTATTTTTTTCATTGGGCAATGGCATTGTTTCCCTGAGTGGAAACTGCCATTCAGTGTTTTGTGTGTGCGATTATTAGTGATTGACGTTTAGTTATTCACTTAACTAAACGTTCCATCATCTGATATAGATGCAAATAAATAGACTACTATGGAAATCTTAAGGTGAAAAACCATCTATTGTTGAAATGTTTGCCTAAGTGTGTGACTTGCTTAATAAGCACCAGTGCTTTAACTTACCTAGAATAGTATTGAATGAAATGACACTGCTGAACGAGGTTAAGGAGGACAGGGATTTTCATTCACAGTGTAACAGTAGATGGTTATATGGTTTAATCATTGTGTATTCTTATGCTGTGTATGTTTTGAAACTCATGTGCCTTAAGAACATTCCCAGATGCTCAAAAAAAGCTGGTAACTGTTCAATTAAAGATTTTGCCATTCTACCTCTTGTATTTGTGTGATGGGAAAATACGCTGAGAACGAAGTCCAGCATGTTGTATTTACCAAAGCATAGTTTAATTCTGGTGGGAGGACCCCATTAAGTTCCACAGTATCATAAATGCTAGTGGGTGGATGGGAAAAGGAGTTTGCATGTTCATCCCCATCAGTATCTATAACCCCTCAGCATAATGACTTCAGATTTAAACTTATGAGTGAGTCTGCTTAATGTTTCATGCAACAGAAAATGGGAATGAACTGTAGTAATAAAGGTGCAGTTACACTTTTACTTTCAATGGTTAACGTGTGTTACTGTTTTCATACCTTTTCTATTAGATACTATCATTGCATTAGGATTTAAGCCAAATACCTCCAGTTACTTCATTCCTCTAAATTACACATATTCCAGTTTATCATGACATGACATTTATTTGCCAACATAATTTTATATTTCACCCATGTTATATTTGCTCTTTTCCCATTATCTGAATAATACTGGTTATCACCTATGCATCTCCCGCAATATCTGTTCTGCGCTAATAGAAACATTCCTTCACTAGATAGGTAATCACTCCATCAACATAGGTTCACATGTTCATAGCTAGATGCTAGGCTATCTGTCCGAAGGCATTTATAAACCTAGCCGGAATGCGTTGGCTTTTGCCACCCGCTTAGATTAGTTCCCTGTGCCTCTGTCCAGCAGAGCCATTGAAGTGATCCCTGGGGTAAACTATTTGTTTCCCATCCACTCATCAAGGTTTCTCTTGAAGAGGGTTAGCAAGGAGCTCTGCCTAATGTAGATTGGAATCTTGTTCCAGAGTATTGGAAGTCTCTGGGACAGGAATCTATCCCTCCAGCACGTCCTATTTATTGTTGTGGTGATGTTTAGATCCCTGGAACGTGTGGCTCAATGGGATATGTTTTTTTTTAGGTGGAGCATGTCTATCAATTCTGGGTTAGATATGGCCTTGTATATCAGGCAGAGATCACCTCTGAGTAGGCGGTATGCAAACGAGTACAGCTGGAGTTTCTTTAGTCGAGCTGCATAGGGCATCTGCTTAAGGCCAGTGATCCTCTTGGTGAGGTACTTCTGTGGTCTTTCCAGTTGTTGCAGGTGTCTTGTAAGGTACAACCTAAATGGGGCATTGTACTCTATCATGGGTCTGATGAGTGATGCATAGAGGGGCCCAATGACCTCTTTCAATCTGGATGCAAACCCTTTTGTGATTAAGTGGGCCACATAGAAGGATTTTCTAACCACTTTGGCAATGTGATTATCAAAGGAGAGGTTACTTTCTACTTGGGTCCCCAGATCCCTTATTATGTCTTCTGTATTTAGGGGGCTACCACCTATGTGGAAGTTTGTGGGAACTTTGTTTTTTCCAAAGGGGATAACTATGCACTTTTTGGCATTTAGCTTGAGGCCATGGTTTTGACACCAGGTATCTGTCTCAGTGAGACCCTTTTGGAGGATGTCTGTGTCAGCCGGAAAGTCAATTATAGCCCCTAGTTTGCAGTCATCTGCGAACTTGGTCAGCCATAGTCCTCCTGTGCTTGCCTGTACCTCTGAGAAGTATATGCCAAACAGGAGGGGTCCTAGGACTGAGCCCTCGGGAATGCCACTTGTAACCAGTTTAGAGTCAGTCCTAACTCCCACAACTCTTACCATGTGTGGAACACCAGTCGCCCATGTTGGTGATGACCAGGTCCAATATGTTGTCACCTCTGGTGGGGGTGTTTACCAGTTGATCCAGGGTGTTTGAGTTTATAAATTCTAGGAAATGTTGAGCAAGGGAGTTTGTACTTGAGTAGTTCTCCCTGTTAATGTTTGGGTAATTGAAATCACCCAATATCAGAGTGTTTGGTAGGACCTTTATGTTCACCAGTTTTTCCAGGAATGCGGAGTGGAGGCCCTGGGACATGGTGGGTGATCTGTAGCAAGCTATAATTTGAATAGCAGTTTTGCCCATTGTTAGTTGCACGTGGATGATCTCTGAAGCATTGTGCTGTGCCACTAACCTGGAGGTGTGGGTATCCTTGATAAATATGGATACTCCCTCGCATTTTGTATTTTGGTCCAGGTTTTGTGGCTGAAATGTATGGTATGAGTTGTAGCCTGGTAGTGCTGGGGTCCTCTCTGGAGCCTTAAACCAGGTTTCTGTTACTGCACATATATCGATTTTCTCCATACTGAGGAGTGCCTCGAGTGCTTGCATTTTGAGGTTTAGACTTTTGGCATTGAGTAGCATTACCCTCAGTTTTTTGTTACTTGTGCTATTTACGGCGGTGGGTTTGTCTTTTGAGCCTTGCCAAAAAAAAGCACTATGGTGGTGGCAATTGCCTTGGCCAGTATTCAAAAGCCTAAGGGTGACAGGTGCAAGCCATCTCTAGCGAAGCTGCATGGCTTGTCGAGCATTTCATCCCAGGCTGACGGACACTGGATCCCCTTTGAATGACACCAGAAGCTTAGCCAATTGTTGAAATTGATAATTTTTTCTCTATACAGTGGTATCATTCTTGGTGAGAGCAGGATGCTACTCAGGGTCAGGGTCATACCAGCCTAGGCTACGTGTGCAGAGAGCTTCTCCATCTCTTTTCATGTAGTCCAGGGAGGTATGGCTCAGGTCATTCACACCAACATGGACAATGACAGAGTCATATTTGAGCTTGTTCTGGAGTGACCTGAGTGCTTGTGTTATGTGGCGGATCCTGGCACCCGACAGGCAGCAAACAGTAATCTTCTCCTTGTTCAGCCTAGTGAGTGGGACGTCAGTGTGCCTGACTATAGAGTCACCTATTATTAGTGTGTTGGGTATATTATTTTACCTTAAGGGCTGTGATTGTGTGGCACACTGGTTTTGTGAAGTATGCGTTTCATGGTTTGTGTTGGGGGGTGAAGGTTGCTTGGATGTCTGCTTTGGAGGTCTCTGTTGCTTTTGCAGATTTTTATTTAGAGCCTCTGAGTATGTGTTCATGTATTTATGTGTGTTTTTTGCCATTGCTGGCTTCATAGGTCTATGTGAGACTGGTGGTGTGATGCAAGTAATTCCCTTCTCCTCTTGACTGCCTGGTCCAGTCTTGGGTTGAGAGAGCTTAACCTCCAGTTGGACTGTATAATTGCTTCTCTCGCATGTATTATTGTTTGGTGGAAGGAGGAGAGAGTTGTCTGTGTACATGAGGCAATTGTAAAATTTCCTCAAAATGCCCAGCTTCACCAGTTGGACCAGAGAGTACACCTGAAACTGACCTTTGGACATGTCTGGATAGGTACAGTGAACTGTTTTACTGATTGGCAGGTAAGGTTGAATAGAGAGCCTTGTCCTTCTCTACAGTATGGGGGCTCTAGTGCTAGGGTTTATTAGTGCTTGCTATGAGTTTTGAGCAAGTGCCGGGATGAGAAGTGAATGGTTTGAGTGTTTAAGTTTAAAGCTTGTCTAGTTCCAAGGGAAAATTGAAGACTAGACTTTGTGGAGCCGGGAATAGTTATACCCTAGCTAACCAGTGCTGCCCGGCACAAAAACTGTGCAAATGCAGGTTTTACAGCAGGGAAATGAAAGAGATAGAAATTAGCCCAAAATGGCCAATAAACTACTAATTTCTGGGCTGAAACCACTCCTCCAGGGACAGATAGGCTGCTCAAAGCTCCCTCTCTCACAGTGAACAGGGAAACTTCCTTCTATCCAAGTAAGGTATGGGCAAACAAAGAAACATTGTGATAAAACAACACGGGCTTTATTCCCATCTTAATTCTCTTCAAAACTCTCTTCATCTTGCAAACTAATCTTAATATTGTTTCCCATCTGAAAGAGAAAACTTTAGGAAAAAGAAACCTTTTAGTAGTTTTGACTGTCACATATGTTTTCACCATTTGCATTTGTCCTGCTTTTACCTTGAAAATGGACCCAAAAAGATCATGGTATTTAGTCCATTTATATCCTTATTGCTTATAGTCATCCTTACAATTCCGTTTTTGGAACTGTCATCATCATCACGACTCTGCCACCCACTAGGTGTGCCAGCTTCTGTCAAGGAGAGTCTGAATTTCTTTAGCCATCCTTCTTTCTAAATCTTTAAAGCACAATAAACAACTGGCATATTCCAATGAAACACCTATTCAATTCACCATGAATGCCATATTTCATATCTTGCTGACTTAGCAAAAATTAGCCAAACCATTAAAAGAACAAGGGACATGGAAAACACTATGCTATTTCCATTCATTACTTCAAAATGTTTGACCTCTCAAATACCACCAAACAACCATATAGTAAACCCCTCTTTACCAGAAATCAAATCCTTAGTAATGTTGTGATCTGCACTGGCATTCTACACAGCTATATCCTTTTTGCTTACACCAACTTGTCAATGTGCAGCACTCTCAAAATTGTCATATTCAGTGCATAGGTGACTGTGTTCATTTCACCAGTTTACCTTCAAAAAAATCTTAAATATATTCAGAAATGACAGTCTAAATTTTAGACACCTCCATTTACATTCTCACATCAGAGCCACAATTCCTAAGCAATGCTTTGATGATACCTTAGAATAATAATGTTTCAGAAACACAATCCTCCCATCCACAGACAACCTTTACTCAGCTGCCATTGCCTCAAGGGTATTTAATTTTTTTTCAAAACAAGTCAAAGTTTCAAATGAATTGGCCTAGCCTTTACAACATATCCTATATCTGTCACATTGGCACATATTTCACTCTTCCAGCACTTAGGGAATCACTCACAATCCCTGCTCAGTCTGCCATTCTGTTTTTCACATAGTCAAAAGATTCATTTTTTTCTATTTCTTATATCTCATATAGTCTTTGATTCTGCATTTTAACGTCATCTTCCATTTATTTTATTTGCTGATCCATTTATAACAGTTGGTTTACCATCTCTCCTGCCTTACTTCCAATCTTCATCTTTTATGGTCTGACAATTTCAGCTGTTTTTTGAATGGTTATACAAAGCCTCCATCTCATCAGGCTTGACCATTCATAGTCACTCCATATAAAATTTAAACAAATCATACAGACATCCTATTTCTCACAAACAAAAACCTATGTTATATTAATTATCATTTTTGGCAAACATTTAACATAAATTTTCAACATATTTAATGTGATATTAAAAACGTAAGTCCAACTATAAGGACCTCTTCCAGTCATTTATTTGCATGACCAATATAAAACAATATAGTTGCAATACTTTCTCCCATGCAAACAGGACATCAGTGAAACTGAAAAATAATTGCTATTTTCCATGCAAGTCTGCCTGTTTGTTTAGTCAACACAGCATATTCACCATAACACACAGTTAGAACAACAGTACTATAAGTCGGACCCTCAGCTTTGTTTATATCTATCCCCATTATTTTTTTATAAAATATTTAACATAGATTAATAGAAACAATTATTATATTAGAATGTAAATGGAGCCTAATACAAAATAAAGCTTTGAGTATGTGATAGACAGGTATACATGTTTGTCTTCACTTTTACTTTATCAGTTTCCATCACATAGGACCTTTCACAGTCACTTCATATAATCATTGCACAAATTATATAAATATACTGTTTCTCAAAAAGCATAACTAATGTTGTATCAATAACCAATTTTTATGACAAACCATTTAGATTTTTCAGCTGAATTTGTTTGACCACAAAACTATGGATACTTCATGAGTCATAACACTTTCCTCAATTATTTGCCAGTTAGATGCAGCACACCTTTGTGATCTCATTCCAAGTCATGAGTAAGTTCTTCTTTGTAATATGTTATTCCTACATAGAGTGAATGGTGTTTGCATCCACATAGCCATCTCAGCAGTGCGCCTTTCATATTCATGAAGGCACGCTACTGAGAATGGATCTGCAGACATGAACACTGAAGAAGTGCAGGGGGCATGTTGCAGTAGTGCTCGCAGATCCAACACACATCCTGCACTCTCAAAGTGCAGTATGGTACTTTCTAAGTGCTTTTAGTGTCCACAGACATGGAAAGCAACTAATAAAAGTAAAACACTGTCCACGGACACTAAAAGAGTTA
The DNA here is from genome assembly GCF_019279795.1 of Protopterus annectens. Taxonomy (NCBI): domain Eukaryota; kingdom Metazoa; phylum Chordata; order Ceratodontiformes; family Protopteridae; genus Protopterus; species Protopterus annectens. Next base: position 1,024,210,561 of record NC_056735.1, read on the forward strand.
GTAGAAATTGAAATAAATGCAGAGGGTGTGTGACAGGTAATGTCATGTGAAAATACAGTATGGCATGTTTTACAGTCCAAGTGTGTCCTCAGACACACAGCCATACCTATAAACCTCTTAGTGCCCAAACTCTGGACAATGGGCAGCCAAATGGGGGGATAAAGGTCCAAAAATAGAGACATATGTTAAGTACAGCTATCATAAACTTAGAAAGTTGATAGAGGAACAGGGTTTGTGTTAAAACAGTGTCTGAAGGATTAGAAGTCTGAAACTCAAATGTATGCCATTATTTAGTGACTTAAATTCTGATATTGCTTATGCAGACTTACAAAGTTGATAGAATGACAGGTAGTACATTACCGAATATGAATTAGCATTAGTATTTGTACATGTAATTAAAGTGCTTGCATTCAAATTTTTTCCATTATAAGTTAAGTTTAAGCATAGCTGAGCAGGTTTGCACTTCATGACCCTCTGCTCAGCATTGCTTAAACATTTCACAGGTGCTAAATACAAATGTATAGCTAAACTCCTCAGTAGTGCGATAGCGTAGTGGTTAGCGTTCTGGCTTTGCATATAGCAGTTCATGGTTCAAATACCCAAACAGGGCCCTCATTTTTCATGGGAAAGCATTGTTAAAATTATTTTTATTTTTAAATTATGTAGTAATTGATATTTATTAACCAGGGTAGTATAGCTGGTCCAAAACTGAAGTGTCAGTGGATAAAATGTGAAATCACCCATATAGTATAGTCACACCCCAGGGTACAATAATGAAAGCACGTAGAGGGACATCACGTAAAGTAAATCATATGCACTTAATATGTTAACAATGATTAATTAATTTGAAAGTATGAAATATTTTCTGAAATGAAAACTGAGTAATGCTTTGCAGTGCTTAGCTCTCTCAGCTGGTTTAATCATTGCTTAGATGTTAGTTCGAAGTGGCAGTCAGCTCAGCTAAGTGGATTTGTGCACCACTAAGCACTGCTCAGCATTTTCCCCTTTAAGCACTCCTCAACTCAGCTTAGCAGGTTTGCACACTGCTAAGCTATGCTCAACATTTTCAAAATGGTCCAATGACAGCAAAGGGCAAGAATATGGCTTTATTTAAACCACACAGGTGGGAATACAACCAGATCCTGTTGTAGTTTGATCTGTGCATGAACCATGTCTGGCATTTGGAGAGCTTTCAGGTGCAGTGCTGGGGCATTCTGGACTCCAGGGTCATGGCTGGGCTCCTTGTTAAAAAAACAAGATGACACACTGCTGCAGCAACAGTGCCATGGCTCACAGTACAAAGTGGAGGCCTTGGATCATCTGGCACATGACCTCACCAGTGCCATTGGAATCCCCCAAACTGGTGAGCAGGTATGGCATCATTATGCTGACCTAAAGTGTAGGAAGGGGGTGCTCTTGGCTAAGTGTATCCAAGATACTCGGGCACATAATGCTCCAGTAGTTTGTAACTATCTCATCCATAGCTGTGCCAAATTCTAGCCTGAGTATGTGATAGACAGGTATACATATTTGTTTTTTCCCCCTACAGCTGCAGCAGAGAGGGCTAGCAATGTGAAGGCCCATGCAGACAAACTGTCAAGGCTGCACCAACAGGGTGGTGAGTACAGATCTATCTTGCAGTATATAGTGCAATAAATAAGGAGTACATTCTTTACTGCCAGTAGATATAGTGTGTTATGTGTCTACTGAATAAATAATGTTTGTCAGTCTAATATTGATCTACAGGATATGCAGTAGTAAAGCCCTGTGTCATGTTACTAAAATAAAGATTTATACCACAAACTGTTGTGTTTACTCTGGTATGTTGTTGTAGAAATAGAATGTGTACAGGTTCTTCACAGCAAATATGTCTTTGACAGCATGCATTAACTGTTTTTTTTCTGAGAACCAGCTGTTATGCAAAACTGTAGATTGTGGAGCTGTAAAACAAGATATAAATGAAATCTGACATATGTTATGCACTAAAATCTGAACCCTGAATGGTAATGTGTAATGTATTATAGTGTGTCCCCTGCAGCATTGCCTTGTGTTAACCTTTGCTTTCCATATTCTATTATTTCAAAGGATTAATACACAGTACACTGTCACACATGAATCTCAGGATTACAAGGTCAGACTGTCTAACCAACAAAGTATTAGGCAGGAATCAGTCAAGCAAGAAACAGCAGTTCCCTAGTAGCTCAGTGTGATGAGAAATAGGTTTGCTGTTCATTTTTGTACACCCAGACACGGTTTGAATCCAAGGAGTGGTACTGAGATGTGTGCACATACATGCTGAAAAAATCTTGAATATTTGTAGAAACAGTCAGGTAGTGTTAACAGATATTATCTCCACAAGTCTTACAGGTAAATAAATGTTTGTAGTAGCTGTATGAAGGGTATAGTAATACACCGCATACAACTGCTCCACTTTCCAACCCCATTCCTGCAAATGACAGCAGGATAGGTACATACACCATGCACTCTTCCCAATACACATCTCTCAAGTGTCACACTATCACAGCTAGTGGTCAGTGCTACCAATAAATGTAGACATAGATAGGAATCCAGGTGAAATATGCCAGTAGCACACTCATACAACATAAGTACATGGTACCCCGTCTTTGTCATATATATAACCCTGACGTGTATGAATCCCCTCTATTCATGTACCCATAGTTGTTACAGCTTGCCCCATACCATTTCAGGTTGACAGTTTAACAGGTATGTATGTGGTACAGAAGCTAAGGACCATAAGTAAAAGTAAAGTGAGGGCAGACCTGTAATGTATTGAGCAGAACTTTTGTGAAAAATAGACACCTATATATAGGTTCATAGGTTCATAGGTAGGTACTAGTCTATTGGCCCAAGGGCCTATGTAAGCCTAGCTAACAAGGTTCCCTGGCTTACACCACCCAAGAAAGTTATTTTCCTGTGCTATTGTCAAGCAGTGACACAGAAGTGATCCTGGGATGTATTTCCTATTTCCCATCCAGTCATCAAGATTTTTCTTGAAGAGTGCTAAAGAAGAACTTTGCTTGACATAGATGGGTAGCCTGTTCCAGAGTATGGGAAGTCTCTGGGACAGGAATCTATCCCTCCAGCATGTCCTGTTTATTGTGGTGATAAGGTTTAGTTCCCTAGAGCATGTAGCTCGGAGGGATTGGGATTTCTTTAGGTGTATCATGTCCAACAGCTCTGGGTTTGACATAGCTTTATATGCTAGGCAGAGATCACCTCAGAGTAGGCGATGTGCTACAGAGTAAAGCTGGAGTTTTTTGAGGCGGTCAGTGTAGGGCATTTGTTTGAGGCCAGAAATCCTCTTTGTGAGGTACGTCTGTGGCCTTTCCAGCTGCTGCAGATGTCTTGTGAGTTACATTCCAAAAGGGGCGTTGTACTCTATAATGGGTCTAATGAGTGTTGAGTAGAGGGGAACAATTACCTCTTTTTTCCTGGATGAGAACACTTTTATGATGAGGTGTGCCATGTAGAAGGACTTCCTGACTACAGTGGCGATGTGACTATCAAAGGAGAGACTACTGTCCACCTGGGTCCCAAGGTCTCTTATCACACATTCGGTGTTAAGTAGAATGCTGCCTATGTGGTAGTTCATGGGTACAGAGTTTTTACCAAAGGGGATGATACTGCACTTTTTGATATTGAGTTTGAGGCCATGGCTCTGACACCAGGCATCTGACTCAGCGAGGACCTTCTGTAGGATGTCCACATCATTTGCAGACATAACTATGGCTCCTAGTTTGCAGTCATCTGCAAACATCATTCACCAAAGGCCTTCTGTGTTAGCCTGTACTTCAGAGAAGTAGATACCAAACAGGAGAGGTCCCAAGACGGAACCCTGTGGTACTCCACTTGTTACTGCTTTGAGATCAGATTTGGAGTCTGCAACTTTTACAGTGTGGGTTCTGTCAGTGAGCCAGTTGGCAACCCATCTTGTGCTGTAGGGATTTATACCTAGTTTAGTGAGTTAAGATTAAATTCCAGAATGGGGGATGGTGTCAAAAGCCTTGGCGAGATCAAGATAGGCTGCATGAACCACCTTACCCTCATCTACGGCTTTGGTGACTGCCTCAAAGAAGTCAATTAGGTTCAGGAGGCATAATCTGCCTTTCACAAACCCGAACTGGGTGGGATCCAGAGTTTGGAGGTTTCCAATGTCTTTGTTTATGAGTTCCATGATGATATGTTCCATGGTCTTGCAGACCAGGCTCATCAGGCTAATAGGTCAATAGTTCCCGGGATCAGTGGTGGCTCCCCCTTTGTGGAGTGGGATATTTGTTACTGTGCACCATTCAGTGGGCACAAAGCCTGATGCGAGGCTATTATTGAACATGGTGCTTAAGTGGGGAGCCAGTTCATTCTGAAGTCCATGTAAAACAAAGCCTGGGATGTTGTCCGGTCCCATGGATGCTGTGTTTTTGTCTTTAGAGAGTGCAGCTTTTACTTGCGTAGTTGTGATTACAGGGACTCTGCATTCTTCCTGTATAGATATGGGCCCTTTAGGAGGTGGGGGGGTAAAGTTAGCACTGAACATATCTGCCAGGATGTTGGCAATATCAGTTGGTTCTGTAATTTTTGTGCCTTTGTGCTGTAACTCAGAGTAGATCTGGGTGTTGCCATCAAGATTCTTGACATAGCTATAGAATGTTTTGTGGTTGTCCTTAGAATTAGTGGTGATTTTGTTTTTGTAGCTAGCTTTGGAGGATCTTAGAAGGGATCTTAGCTTCTTACTGAGGCTAACCAGGGAGCTCCTCCACTCATGGGATTTTACTCACTTTTGCAACAGTTTCTTCCTTCTGTTGTACAGTTTGTTTATTGCAGGGGACCACCAGATTGTCTTCCTTTTTTTTGGAGGATAGCATCTTGGTTCTGTTTGGGATAGCATGATCCATGCACTCATATAAGTGCTTATAGAGTGCATTTGTGTAGGATTCAGCAGTTGTAACTGTATTGTCCATCTGCATGGTTGTCATGAAGTTCACCACTTCTGTCTTAAGAAGCATGAAGTTGGCTTTGGAGAAATTTTGTACAGTGGTTTCCTTAATGGGGGGTGGGGGCGGGATGTGGATATCAAGGGTGATTAGCTTATGGTCGGATCGGACCAACAAGGAGTTGACTTCAGGTGTGGAACACCGGTCACTCATGTTGGTAATGACTAGGTGTAGGATATTGTTGCCCCTAGTGGGAGTGTGGATACGTTGATCCAGGCATTGGAGTTTATGAATTCCAGAAAGCATTGAGCTAAGGAGTTGGTACATGAGTAGTTTTCTCAGTTAATGGTGGGGTAGTTGAAGTCGCACATTATTAGGGTGTTTGGTTGAACCCTAATATTTTTCAGTACATCAAGAAAAGAGGAGAGGGAATCCTCGGGCATGGTGGGGGATCTGTAGCAAGCTACAATTTGGATTGCAGTTTTGCCCAGAGTTAGTTGCACTTGGATAACCTCGGATGCATTATGCTGTGCAACTAGCCTGGATGTGTGGATATCCTTAATGAATATGGACACACCTCCGACTTTGGTGTTTTGGTCCAGGTTACATGGCCGAAAAGTGTCGTATGAGTTATAGCCTGATAGTGCAGCAGTGCTCTCTGGAGCCTTGAACCAAGTCTCTGTCACTGCACAGATATCGATGTTCTACATTTTAAGGATTGCCTTGAGTGAGTGCATTTTCAGATTTAGACTTCTAGTATTGAGTAGCATTACCCTCAGTTTTTGCTTGCCTGTTCCTGTTACGGTGGCAATTTTGTTATTTGAACCTTGCCTAAAAAAGGCACTATAGGGGCAGCAAGAACCTTAGCCAGTATCCAGAATCCCAGGGGTGACAGGTGCAGGCCATCTGTGGCATAGCATCATGGTCTGTCGACCCTGTCATCCCAAACAGACAGATACTGGATCCCCTTAGAATGGCACCAGAAGCTTAGCCAATTGTTGAAGTCAATCATTTTGTCCTTGTACTGCAGTATCATTCAGGGCGATGGCATAATGCTACTCAGGGCTAGGGTCATACCTGCCTGGTCTGCAAGATTGGAGAGCTCTTCCATGTCTCTTTTCATGTAGTCCAGGGAGGTATGTCACAGGTCATTCACACTAACATGGAAAATGACAAAGTCATATTTGTACTTGTTGTGGAGTGACCTGAGTGTGTGGGTTATGTGGCGGATCCTGGCACCTGACAGGCAGCTGACAGTAACCTTCTCCTTGTTTAGCCTGGTGAGTAGGACATCAGTGTGCCTGACTATAGAGTCACCTATGACTAGTGTGTTGGGTACATTGTTTTGCCTTATTGGCTGTGGTTGAGTGGCACACTGAGCCTGTGGGCTGTGTGTCATTTTGGGTGTGTTGGGGGACGGAGGTTGCTTGCATTTCTGCTTTGGAGGTCTCTGTTGCTTAGACAGATTATTATTGAGAGCCTCCGTGAATGTTTTTGTGTTACTATGTGTGGATTTTGTTGGTGTAGATTTAGTGAGACTATGTGATGAGTGTGGTGTGGTGCAAATGTTTACCTTCTCCTCATGACTGTCAGTTTCAGTCTTGGTTGGAGAGAGCTTTACCTCCAGTTTGGCTAGATAAGTGCATCTCTCACATGTTGTAGTGTTGGATGGTAGGAGGAGAGGGTTGTCTGTTTACCTGAGGCAATTTCTACATTGCCTCAAGATGCCCAGATTCATCAGATAGACAGGAGAGAACACTGGGAGCTGACCTTTGGACATGCCTGAATAAAAAACTATCTTCCTCTAGATAAGTAAGGAAAGTGAGTACAAGAGCTGTTTTTCACTAAGCAAGTGAGAAAACTAAGTACAAAAACTGTTTTCCTCTAGGTAATGAAGAAGATTGTGTGCTATAGTAATTAGTAGCTTATTTAGTGCTTACAAGTTCTGAACAAGTGCTGAGCATGAATATGCAAATTTAAGTGCTAAAACTAAGAATCTGTATCTGCAAAGGATGAGTTACAGGACAGAAACAAGTGCAAATGCAGGCTTTCAAATCAGAAAGTTGAGAGAGATGGAAGAGATTGCCCAAACGGCCAATAACTACAATTTCTTGGCCAGAACCACTCCTTATGTGGTAGACAGGTTACCTGGTGCTTACCACTCCCACTGATAAGCTAGAAGACTTCCCCCTCCAACACAGAAACACTTTGGGGGCTCAGAAGCTTACATACAGTCCTGGACACCCTCCTTGTTTTTGTTTTGGTGTTAATCTTAGTGGCCTTGAAACTGCCCGCCCCTCAGCCTGCCTCTGGGCCCATCTCATTTGCTCACTCAACTGAGTGCAGTGAGATCATATTCTGATTTCAGGCACTCCTACTGTGTACAAAGAGAGCATCTGGGAAACAGACAAAAAAAATTAAGCTTATTTCCTGCCTTTCCTGTTAAGTGGTATAGACTATTTGTAGGCTTCTGAGCCCCCAAGCCCTTCTGTGTTTGAGGGAAGCCTTCTAGCTTGTTTTTTCTTATAACTAGCCAGTTTTCTAGTTTCAGCACTCAAATCTGTTTCTTTGATCTCAGCACTTGTTCAGATTAAAAAAAAAAAATTCATCTGCTTTTACTGTACTTGTGTTTCTACCTACTTCATTTTACTTTTGCATCATCTTAAAAATACTCAATTGTATTTATTACTGCTTGGTGTAACTCATTCTAAGCCTTTTGGTTTAAACACTTGGGCTTCGGACCAGTTGTTTTGCACTGAGAGGGTTTGTGGTCTGCACTGTAGTGGCAGAACAGGTAGCTTACATCCTTCTAGGTTGGGAACTGCTGATTGAGGGCTCAGTGTCTGTTATTCTAAAAGTGTATTAATTCTGGTTTAAGCACTTGGGCTTTCAGGCCTGTTATTTTACATTAAGAGGGTTTGTGGTCTGCACTCTTGTGGGAGGAGAGGCTGGACTCTGCCCTTCTGAGCTGGGAATTTCTGGTTAAAGGCTTATAGTGCATGCATATCTGAACTGCTTCTTACTGAAGTTGGTGCGCCTTGTTTGCTGTGGCATAGACTGGATTCAGGCCTGCTGGATCTAGCTTTGTTTGTGTAACTTGAGCACTAATCCAGACATTCTCTAAATTATTCAATTGTATTTATTACTGCTTGGTTGTAACTTGATTAAAGTGTAGCTATCATTCTCAGTCTTTTGGATTAAGCACTTGGGCTTCAGACCAGTTGTTTTACATTAGGAAGGTTTGTGGCAAGCACTGTGGTGGCAGGACAGGTAGCTTTCATCCTTCTAAGTTGGGAACTGCTGATTGAGAGCCCAGTGTCCAAGTGTATTAGTTCTGGTTTAAGCACTTGGGCTTCAGGCCAGTTATTTTACATTAAGAAGGTTCGTGGTCTGCACTCTTGTGGGAGAAGAGGCTGGACTCTGCCCTTCTGAGCTGGGAATTTCTGGTTAAAGGTTTATAGTGCCTGAATATTTGAACTGTATCTTACTGAAATTGGTACACCTTGTTTGCTGTAGCATAGACTAGATCCAGGCCTGCTGAATCCAGCTTTGTTTATATGCTTGTTGTTTGTTTGCTTGTTATTTCCCTGGAACGCTAATTCCACCTAATACGCGGCTTCTCAGAGCTTCTGTGGATCACTAGTGATATCTGCATTGCTTACTGTACTTATTTCCTTGTTTCACTTGAAAGAAAGTTACTGTTTGTCGTTTTTGCATTTAGTTACTTGTAACACATTGCACTCAAGTTACCTGGCACTTGCTCACTAAAGCAATTACATAAGTCAACACTAAAAATTAAAAGCACTACACCCTCACTCCCCACTGGCCCTTGTTTTCAATTATTAAGGAATTCCCAATATTATTCTAGCATGCCCAAAGTTCAGTTGTCAATCTCCTCTCCAGTCCAGCTGGTGAATCTGGGAATCTTGAGGCAATGTTATAACTGCCTCATGTACACAGACAACCCTCTCCTCCTCCCACATAATACAAATACTTGCAAGAGATGCAGCTATTTAGCCAAACTGGAGGCTGAGCTCTCTCAAGTCAGGACTGGCAAGACCAGACAGGAGGAGAAGGCAACTACACACACCACAAAACCAGCCTCACAAAATGCTACCACACCACTGAATCAAACACATAAACACACAAAGACATACTCGGAGGCTCTGAGTAAAAATTTACCTAAACAGCAGAGGCCTCCAAAGCAGACACCCAAACAACTGCTACCTCAAGACACCCCACAAGCAACACATAAACCACAAAATCAGTGTGCAAAGCAGTCACAGCCCTTAAGGCCAAATACAACACCAAACATACTTGTCATAGGTGACTCCATAGTCAGACACACTGACGTCCCTCTCACCAGGCTGAACAAGGAGAGGGTCACAGTAAGCTGCCTATTGGGCGCTAGAATCCGCCACATAGCACAAGTACTCGGGTCACTCCACGGCAAGTACAAATATGACACAGTCATTGTCCATGCTGGTGTGAACGACCTGAGACGTACCTCCCTGGACTACATGAAAAGAGACAATGCTTCTCAATGCCAGAAGTCTAAATCTCAAAATGCACGCACTCGAGGCCCTTCTCAGTATGGAGAACATCGATGTCTGTGTTGTAACTGAAACCTGGTTCAAGGCTCCTGAGAGCACCCTGGCACTATTAGGTTTTACCTCATATCATGCGTTCCGGCCCCAAAACCCGGACCACACCACAAAAGGAGGGGGTGTATCCATATTCATAAAGGATACCCACACCTCCAGGTTGGTGGCAACGCATGAAGCTTTGGAAACCGTCCAGGTGCAACTAACCATAGGCAAAACTGCTCTACAAATTGTAGCATGCTACAGGCCACCCTCTCAAACTCAGGAACCCCACACAACCTTCCTGAAGACACTGGAGGGTATAAATGTATCTCCAAACACCATCATATTGGGTGACTTCAACTACCCGAATATAGACTAGGAACATTACTCAAGCCCTAACTTTCTAGCCCAACGGTTCCTGGAGTTCATAAATTCAAATGCCATGGAACAGCTAGTCACTGTTCCCATGAGAGGAGAAAATATACTAGATCTCATTATCACAAACATGGGGACAAAATGCTCCACACCGGAAGTATATCCCTCATTGGTGAGATCTGATCATAAACTAATCTCACTGGAAATCCACATCCCGCCCCACCGCAAACAAAAAAGACCAGAGTGAAGAACTTCTCTAAAGCAAACTTCACACTACTCAAGACTGGTGTGGTATCCTTCAAGGCCCCTGAGCCAGTGGAAACCACAACCCAAGCTGCGGAAGCCCTTACAAATGCCTTCTATGAACACCTCCAGGACTGCATAGATCAGGCAATCCCAAATAAAACCAAGACTCTTTCCACAAAGGGCAAACGTCCAGTCTGGTGGACCCCAGCCATTAACAAACTTTACAATAAGAGGAGAAAGCTATTACATGATAGAACAAAATCCATAAAAGGGACGTCACCCCTGATCATTATTAGTAAAAAATACGAGCACTCATAAAATCAACTAAGGCCAATTTTGAGAGAAAATTGCCATGGATTCAAAGGACAATCATAAGGTCTTTTTCAGCTATGTTAGGAACCTGGGTGGAAACTCCCAGATATGCTCAGAATTAGTCCAAAATGATACAAAAATCACTGAACCCACAGACATTGCCAACATACTGGCAGACAGGTTCAGTGCAAACTTCACCCCTCTCCCCTAAAGGAGAGATAACTATCCCAGCGGAGTGTAGCCTCCCAGACATCTCAAATGCGCAGGTGAAAGCTGCTCTCTCTAAAGCTAAAAACACAGCATCAATTGGACCGGATGGTGTCCCCGGCTGTGTGCTACACGAGCTAAATGAGGAATTAACCCCGCACATAAGGCAGCTGTTTAATCTCAGCCTTACCACAGGATACGTGCCCAAGGAGTGGCGTACGGCAACTGTGGTCCCACTCCACAAAGGCGGTGCCTCTACGGACCTTGGTAATTACTGCCCCATAAGCTTAACAAGTCTGGTCTGCAAAGCTATGGAGAGGATCATAATGGAGCTCATAAACAAAGATATAGGGGACTTGCAGACATTGGACCCGACCCAGTTTGGCTTCGTCAAGGGCAGATCATGCCTTTTGAACTTGGTCGACTTCTTCAAAACAGTCACCAAGGCCATTGATGAGGGAAAGGCAGTCCATACAGCCTACCTTGACCTTGCAAAGGCTTTCGACACAATACCCCACTCGGGTATTGTAGAAAAACTTACCAGCTTAAATGTAAACCCATATGTCACAAGATGGGTTGCAAACTGGCTTAAGGACAGAACCCACAGGGTTAGAGTTGCTGGCGCTATGTCAGACTCCAAGCCAGTCACAAGTGGTGTCCCACAGGGCTCGGTCCTTGGCCCCCTATTGTTCGGCATCTACTTCTCAGAAGTACAGGCCAACATGGGAGGACTTTGGCTGACAAAGTTTGCAGACGACTGCAAACTGGGCGCCATAGTGGAAAGTGCATCGGACATGGATATCCTTCAGAAGGCACTCATGGAAACAGATAGCTGGTGCCAGAGCCATGGCCTGAAGTTAAACGCCAAAAAATGTATAGTCATACCCTTCGGGAAAAACAAGATAACCCCAAGCTACCATATAGGTGGCAATCCACTAAGCACAGAAGCGGTTATCAGGGACGTGGGAACCCAGGTTGACAGTGGCCTTTCTTTTGACACTCACGTTGCTAAAGTGGTTAGAAAGACCTTCTACATTGCCCACCTGATCATGAAGGGATTCACATCCAGATCTAGTGAGGTCATTGTTCCCCTGTACTCTTCACTTATCAGACCAATGATCGAGTACAATGCCTCATTCGGGATGTATCTCACCCGACATCTGCAGCAATTGGAGAGACCCCAAAGTTCCTCACCAAAAGGATAAAGGGACTCCAAAATCTGTCATATGCTGCCAGATTGAAGAAACTCCAGCTCTATTCAGTCACATACCATCTGCTCAGAGGTGACCTGTGCCTGACTTACAAGGCCATGTCCAACCCGGAATTAATGGACATGCTCCACCTCAAAAAATCTAAATCCACCAAAACCACTAGAGCAAGCGACTTAAACCTTAGCATGGATATAAATAGGATGTGCTGGAGAGATAGATTTATCACTCAGAGACTCCCTATGCTGTGGAATAAAATCCCAGTCCATGTGAGGCAGAGCACCTCGCTGGCTCTGTTCAAGAGAAATCTTGACCTGTGGATGGGATATCGTAGGTTTACCCCGGGAATCATCTCTGTGTCACTGCTGGACAGAGGCACAACAAACTAATGGGCACAGTATTTTTTTATATAAGGGGTGGCGTAAGCCACAAAACTTTGGGCTAGGCTTATAAATGCCTTAGGGCAGATAGCCTAGTATAAACCTATGAACCTATGAACCTATGACACAGCAAATATGTATCTGGAACACTAGTTACAGGAAAGGTAGGTAAGAGGCTTACAGTTTTTTTTTACAGAAAAGTAGCAAAAACAGTAGTAAAAACTATTCACATGCAGTGCAAGCTAGCACACATGAGTATGTAGCAATATTACATAAACATTAACTCCTGGACAGGAACTGAAACGGCAGTTTACGAGATGTCACCGCATTCAAATACGAACAAAAAAGAAGTCCATATGACTCTGAATTGTAAGATAAAACTTCTTTTATTCGGACATAGAGTAAGCGCTTTCACCATCAGGCTTCTTCAGACTGCAACACTCACATACATCATTGATTTTATATAATAATGCAAATGATTGAATTGACTGATGTCTGTGTTATCTATTAACTTTTTAAGTAACAGAACACAAAAATTTCTTGGTGCATAGCGAACGTATACAAATACATCAAACCTAGTCTCACTTGTCATATAAAATGCAAAGTACTATCCCTATCTGCATACATTTGCACAGAAACAGTGATTAAAATTAATTTTATAATTCTTTCTGGTACATATACCATCTATTAGACGTGTTCTAACTATAAAAAATCATCTAATAGACTTCCTAAACTTGCAAAAGTAAGAAAAGTGTTTTCTGTTAACTTTTGAATAACAAGACACAAAAAGTATCTTGGTGTATAGCGAACGTATACAAGCACATCAAACCTAGTTGCACTTGTCACTTAAATAACAAAGTACTATCCCTAACTACATACATTTGCACAAAAACAATAATTAAAGACAATTTTAAGAATCTTTATAGCACTTATACCATCTATTAGACGTGTTCTAGCTGTAAAAAACTTCCCAAACTTACAAAAGTAAGAAAGGTATGTTAAATACAATAATAAATAAAATAAAATGAAAATAAAATGTCCTAATATACCTATTACTACTAAAAGCGTATGACGCTATTTCTATTTAGGTTTGGGCAGTCTTCTTTTCTTTAATATTGGCTTTAAGTTCACTTTATCATTTAGTCCAGGATATTGGTCTGCTCTGCAACGTATGATCCAACGTAATTCACACTCTTGGGTATAACTGTCCAAGTCTCCTCCTCTGATGTTTGGTCTTATAGCTTGTATAACTCGAAAACTAGAAAAGTATTGGGAGGTTCTCTCCCTGGATGAAGATATAAATAGGATAGTGGGGGAAAGTCCCAAGTTTGTATATAAAAATAAACCGAATTTAAAACGTAAGCTGTGTCACAGACCAGTTACAGGGTTTACCATTCCCATTGAAGATACTTTTAACACACGACCATGTGAGAAATGTAACCAGTGTAGGTTCATTGATAGAGATATGAGGTTCATACATCCAATATCGAATACTGAATATAAATTTATGACTAAAACAAATTGTAAAAGCAGGTACGTTGTATACATGGCTAAGTGAGTTCAATGCACTGCATTCTATATAGGGAAGACCTCGAGACAATTGAGAGAACGCATTAGGGACCATGTGTACCACATATGTTTGGGTTCTTTGAACTATGCTCTTGCCAAGCATGTTAAGAACAAGGGACCTGCACATTATTTTGGGTTTTATGCAATACAAAGTGTTCAGCCTAGTCTTAGAGGGGGGGATGTGGATAATTTCTTGCAGGAGTGTGAAACGCGATGGATTATAAGATTGAGAGCTGATAGATATCCTGGGCTGAATGATAAGGTACAGCTACAGCCCCTTCTACGTAAGAGAAGGCTAATGAGACCAGGACCCTCCTTGCTTGATTGAAGGTTCACATCATTCCTAGTCTATTAAAAGGAAAGATGGTACAGTAACCTTTCATGTTTTAACTATAAATGTTTGTTTTGATTGTAGTGTCTGTATGTCCAGGATCTATCATTTCATAATTTTTAGTATATTAATATGTTTTTAGTCGTGTTTTCCAGTTTTAAATAATATTTTACATTTAGTGCATATATGCTTGCTTCCCAAGCAGCTAGACTTTTGTATTTTCACTTTATAGGAGGTGGTGAAGTGTATACCATAGTTAATAGTGTGAACGATATCCCCTTAAATGTAATGATGGTTGAATTTTAAATGAACTAACCTATCAGGGGCATTTGTATTATATTTAAACTTTGATTGTGAAAGCATTAGTTGTTTGATAAAGCCTTCGGGTGAAAGCGCTCACTAAATTCTCTGCAAATAAATCCTTTTATAACCTTTTGAAGACTACGTGGATACTTTTGGTTGGAAACGTTTGTTTGAAAGGAACTGAAGGAGACTGTGCCATTATCGTACCTGCATGAGATACGCTTGCTTTTATTTTGTGATTTTATTCATTGCAGGAACGTTAATCCTTCGAGTGGTTTTGGCTTTGCTTGTATATATATATATATACATATATATATATATATATATATCTATATAAATATAAATATATACACACACACTCTCAACCTCTTAGTACAAGACATCTGCACAAAGCCTGACAAAGTGGGGGGACAAAAGCTCAGAAATAGGGACGTGTTTTAATTATGGACTTTATAAGTTTAGAAAGTTGTTAGATTATCACTGTTTCTTTTAACATATATTTTCTGATAGATTTCATGTCTGAAACACAATTGATTGTCATTATTTAGTGACTTCAATGCTCACACCACTCCAGTGATTTGTCAGAAATGCACAACAGTTATAAGGAACAGACCAAAAATATGAGCCACACATTTGGACAGTGTATGAAAATCTGGACAGTAGAGAAGTATGAGTGCAGTCATGTAACATAAGGGAAAAAACACTAAGAGGTGCCAACCATTTCACCAAGCACCTTCTGGACTACAGTCAGACCAATGCAACACTACACCAAATCAGCTCTGCGGAATTACTCATGCATTTGCAAATATATCATGCACTACAAGGATGTAACTGCAGGAAAAAACAGACATAGTTGAGAAATTGTCCCAAGTAACAGTGTACTTAAATCCTGAGATGTTACGGGACATGTCTCAGTCTGCCCCTACAAACATATACAGCTGATAGACCACCAGCAACTGTAGCAGCATGCACAGTCAGAAAAGGATCTATGACACTCACATCTGCCCCTCTCCCTACTCATCCCGACAAACATCTACACACTACATTGCTACACAGTCTTGGCAGTCTGTTAACAATGGCCAGACATACCTAACTCTTAACTGTACATATTTCCACAGAATGTCCAGGGTGTGGGACTATATTTATGGCCACTGCCTCACAGCATTTCCTGGATTCTGCTAAATCACTGGGATGATATCAGGAGTGAAGTTACTAAATAGTGATATACCATACCTCTGAACCTCTTAGTGCAAGACATCTGGACAAAGCCTGACATATTTGGGGGACAGAGGGCCAAAAATAGGGACATATATTAAATAATGGTGTTATAAACGGAAGATGTTGCTGGAGTTACAGGGTTTGTTGTAACATAAATTTTCTGAAGGATATGAAGTCTGAAACACAAATGATGTCATCATTTAGTGACTTCACTCATCAGATTATCCTACTGATTTGCCAAAAACAAAATTGTCTGAGGAACAGACAAAACATAAGAGACAAACTTCTGGACATTCTGCGGAATTCTGTACAGTTGAGAGGTATGTCATATACATATCACTGTCAGACTTCAAATCACACAGAAAATGCATGTCCAGACAAACCCTGTTAATCTAGCAATTTCCTAACTGTATAACACCAATACTTACAAGCTGTCCTTAATTCTGGAACTTTCTCTCCCATTTTGTTGGGCTTTCTCTGCGTTTCTTGTTCTAAGAGGTATTTCTGCAACATTGTACGGAAGGCGTTCTACATGGCCCACTTCACAAATAAGAGTATGTTATCCAGGAACCAGGAGGCCATAGCATTTCTGAACTCCTCCCGTATCAGACCCATTACCGAGTACAATGGCTTATTTGGCATGTACCTTGCCAAACACATGCGGTGGTTGCAGAGACCAAAGACATTCCTGACCAGGAAAATCCAGGATCTGCAACACTTATCCTATACAGATAGGCTGAAAGCCCTGTTACTCTACTCAGTGTCATACAGACTGATCATATGTGATGTGTGTCTGGCTAACAAGGCCATTCCCAAACCAGTCTTTATGGAGTTTATGCATATCGATAAGACTATAAAACTAACACCACTCTTGCAACTCACATGACATGGCATGAATAGTACATATTGGCAGGGGAGGTTTGTGTCTCAAGCAATACATTGTCTGTAAAATACAGTCCATCCCCATGCCTAGCAGAGTGCATCTCTAGGTTTGCAAGAAGAAGCTGGATGACTGCATGGAAAACACAAAAGACACCCCTGGGATCCCATCTGTGTCCATGCTGGACAGGGGGAACAGGTGCTGACTTTGAAGGGACATGGGCAAACATCTGGGATAGGCTTATGAGGACATCTGGGCCAATAGCCTAGTATCATCCTATGAACCTATGCAGCTAGTACTTTACACATTTCCTGTATGTATTGCAGACTGTTCTGCAATGTTGTCATATAGGAATCCCTGTGAATTTGAACTGTTTAGTTACTTTATTGGTAGTGTATTCTCTTGTTCTTTTATTAGTTATTGTCACATATTGTTGCACTTTGTCATTGTGTCAGGTATGCATGGCACTAAGTCAGCTATTAGAGTACTTACATATGCACATGATGACATGTATAGCTTACTCCAACAGTCTTGGTCTTGGTCACACTTACCATTTTCCTAATAGGCCCATCACACAGTAGGATTTGTCACCCTTTGTTGAGGGCCTAACAGTAGCTGTTACAGAGACTGATTGTGGCAGTCAGACCTACCTTAAAGTCTGGGCTGAAGGGCCTATAGGTGCAAAAGTTGTGCCAGACATTAACAGGAGTGTGAGCGTTGTGTGTGCGTGTGTGCGTGTGTGCGTGTGTGCGTGTGTGTGTGTGTGTGTGTGTGTGTGTGTGTGTGTGTGTGTGTGAGTGGGTGTAATTCATAATGCAAATTGCAAAGTGTGTGTCTAGTTATTTGTATTACAGTGATACACAGTTATTGCAAACACCACGGAGCTTATAGGGCTAAGGGCTGTCCAAAGGTACTTCTAAGGTGAATGACATCAGCAGCCCTTGTAAAGTAGGGCAAAGGGAAATGTACTGTGTGGGAAAGGCCTTAAAATACTGTAATCAACAAACATACATACTTACATGCACACACACAATAGCCAGCACTGAGTTTAGAACCTCTCCCTATTTAGTCATTTGTACTACAGTGTTACACAGTTATTGCACACACCACAAGGTTTATAGCATTAAGGGCTGTCCAAAGATACTTCTAAGGTGAATGAATTCAGCAGCCCTTGTAAAGTAGGGCAATGGGAAATGTACTGCATGGGAAAGGCCTCAAAATATTTAATCTACAAACACACACACTTACACACACACACACACACACACACACACACACACACACACACACACACACACACACACACACACACACACACACACACACAAATTGTCAGCACTGAGATTAGAACCCCTGTCTATCACATTATTTGCATTACAGTGTTAACACAGTTATTGCATGTGCCATGGAGCTTATAGGGCTGAGAGCTGTCCAAAGGTACTAATAAGGTGAATGATGTCAGCAGCCCTTGTAAAGTAGGGCAATGACCAGCGTACTGGGTGGGAATGGCATAAAAATCTTTAACCTACAAACACACACATTTGCCATGATTGAGATCAGAACTTCTATCTAGTCATTTGTACTATAGTGTTACACAGCTACCGGATGCGCAACAGAGCTTATATGGCTGACATGTGTCCAATGGTACTGCTAAGATGAATGACATTAGCAGATCTTGTACCATAGGGCCTTTGGATATGTATTGAGGGGGAAAGGCCTCATAATACTTTGACCTACAAACACACATGCACACAGAGACAGGTGATGTGATATTACAACCCCCTACCTCAGTACTATTACATAGTGTGGCTCACATTCATGCTGGCACATGCGACTGGTTACAATTGGTATGCATCTGTCTGCAGCCGGACATCACTCTATGCTTTTTAGGGTATCCTTGTCTATGATTCACTCTGTGTGTGTGTGTCTCCCTGTGTGTCTTTCTCTATCACTGTCTGCCTGTCTCTTCCCCATGTCTATGTGTGTGTATGCTTGAAATATTGCTATATGTTGCCTATATATATATGTCTGTGTATCACATGCGACAGATGCAGATATATCACATATGGACCACCTACAGCTTTCTGAGGGTAATCCTTTCTGATGGGTGTGGGTAGAAACAGTTAAGGTGTGCATAGCTGTCTGTATGCAAAAACATCTATGCACTATACAGATATTTACTCCATTGTGGGTTTAGACATGGTCTGTAGTAAGTGTATGAGCATGCCCAGAATGACCTTCTATAGTAAGAGTGGGGCTCCATTCCAGAGATAGTTGTACTACGGTCCGGTGTTTAGTGTGATACAGCCATACCTGTCAACCTATTAGTGCAATAAATCTGGAGATAGCCTGCCAAAATGGGGGGACAATGGCCCAAACATAAGGAGATACTGTAAATATTTATGTAACTGTAATGCTCCAGGCTAGACCTCAGCTCTCACAGGATTACCTCTTACACCTTTATATTAGGCATTTATCCTCCCTTCAGCCTGAAATTCTTTCTCTTCCTTCTACAATTCATTTTTGTCCTAAGCCTAACCCTTAGAATATCTTCTGTATCTCTTCTACTCTGCCTTTACCACCTGTCATCTAACTCATATACCTAAAATGTGTCTCCTTTTAAACAGTAAAGTCTATCCTAAACTATCCTTCTTGCATTACATTTGCAGCTTCACCTTTCAAACTGAATAGTTTCTCTTAACTCACTCAGTTACAAATGTTATCAGTTATTGACTACCATTATTGTTTTGATGTATTATGTAAAGTATCCCGCTTTGTATCTGGGAAATGATGGAAAAGGGAAAATGTCTTACTTCTGTAACTGTGAAATTGTAATCGATTTACATGTTTTGTTATATGTGGAGAATTTCTCCCCAGGCCTCTGCTGAAAAAGGACTTGTGTCCAGTCAGACTTTCCTGGTAACCAAATGTAAAATAAATAAATATTGATTTTATTAATGTAGAAAGTTGCTAGAGTAACAGGGTTTGTTTTAGCAGACATCTTCTGATATATATGCCATCTGACACTGAAATGTATTGTGTCATTACTTACTGACAGATATCCTCAGATCATCACAGTCATCTAGGATATACAAAGATGTATGATACACAAACCAAAACAGTGAGCCAAACTATGGACATTCTTGCCCAATCCAGCTGGTTGAGAGATGTGGCTACAGCTGATTGGATGATGAAGCTGTGTAAACAGTCCAGCACCTCAGTGATATACTGGCTGGGGATTTCCTGCTTGTGTGACATTCTTCTTAACTAAAAAGCCATATCCTGGTGTGGGCACAGAGTGTATTCTACTGAGCAGAGATGTCCATTATATGTGTGCTATACTTCACAGAGCATTGTGATTTCCAGTTATGCCAGTGGCAGAGAAGTACAGAGTAATGTTGTGAACCACTGACAGACATTGATTTATAGGTTGATATGTTATGAGGTTACTAGGCTATTGGCCCTGAAACTCTTATAAACCTCATGGACGAGAGTGTAGCCCATGTTAAGATATGTCAGCACCCAGAGCCCCTATCCAGCAGGGACAGAGGTGTAATCACAGGACTGTATTTTCTCTTTCCCATGCACTTGACAGGGATCACTTCACTAGGGGTATTGCATCACTTGGCATGATGTGGACAGGGAGTGTAGTCCACAGATGGGGGAGTGTATCTGTCACACCAACAATACCTATTGCTATCACAGACCAGGTTGATGGTGCACCTACAGGTTGTTCAAGTGGGCCTTGCCTTCCAGATGTGCAACAGTCCCATCACAGTAGGGTCTGGATTGCTTTGTATGCCAGACAGAGGTCACCTCTAAGGAGTCTGTATGGGACTGAGTAGAGGGACAGTGTTGTTAGCCTATGTGTGTAGGGTAGGTGTTTGGGGTCCTGGAATTTCTTGGTGAGGAACCTCTGTGGTCTATCCATCTGCTGCATGTACTTTGTGAGGTACATACCAAAGGAGGCATTGTACAAAATAATTGGCCTTATAAGCTTAGAATACATGGATCTTATGACCTCTTTGTTCATGGATAAGATACTCTTACTTTTGAATTGGCCCATCTATGAAGCTTTCTGTTCAATGGAAGCAACATGGTGCACAGACTTTACGTTGCTATCAACCTGGGTGGCCAAATGCCTCAGTACTGATTGTGTATGTAGGACATTGCTGTTAATGTGATAATTTGTGGGGACATCAGTCTCCCCAATGGGGATGATGATGCATCTGCAGGCATTCACCTTGAGGCCATGTTTCTGGCAGCAGTCATTTGTTTTGGTATGATCCTGTTGTAGGACATCCACATCACTTTGGGTATTAATGACTGTTCCCAGCTTGCAGTTATCTTCCAAGTTGGTCAGCCATAGGCCAGTCTTTTTGGCCTGCACCTCAAGGAAGTATATCACATATACCAGAGGCCCCCATACCGATCCCTGTAGTATGCCACTCATTACGGGTGTACTGTTTGGGTTGGCTACCCCTATTATGATCATGTGGGTTCTATCAATGAACCAATTTTTCTATCCATCTGGTAACATATGGATTGCTGCCTAGTTGACAGAGTTCATGTACTATGACCAAGTGGAGAATAGTGTGTAAGGCTGTGGTCAAGTCAAGGAGGCTACAGTACACCATCTTTCCCTCATCCATGCCTTTGTTGGCTGTCTTAGGGAATTCAGCCAGAGTTCACTGACTACCCTTGAGAAAGGCAGACTGTGTGGGGTTAAGTATTTGGTGTTTGCTAATGTCCATGTTAATGGGGTACATAATGATCCATTGCATGGCCTTGCAGATCAGACTAGTTAGGCTGATAGGTCTTTAATTTCCCAGATCGGTGAACACTCCACCTTGGTGTACAGGGATGACAGTGGCTGTCCACCACTCAGCTGTGACAAAGGTAATACTCAGGCTTTGGTTGTGTAGGGTGCATATGATGCGTCCAGTTCATGCCTGGGTTCATGTAGGTTGCAGGTTGGGATGTATTCAGGTCTCATGGAGGCTGTCTTCTTGGCTTTGAGAGGGCAGTGATGCCCTGTTCCCTAGTGATAAGGGCCGGGTGGTTATGTACTGGGGATGTCCTGCTTTCCTGATGGGAAGGGTAGAGGGGAGACATTTCCTCTGAATCTGTCAGCCAGTAGATTGGCTATATCTATAACATTTGTATATGTGGTGTCCTTGACTACCAGTTCTGCACAGATCTGAGATTTTCCTTTGGGAATGTAGACAATTGTGAGGAAGGCCTTATGATTATCTGTCTTAGATGTGGGCAATTTGGACTTGGAGATGACTTTAGAGGATTTCAGTGGTGCTCTTATTGTTTGTTCAGGCTAGGGGTGAATGCTTCCAATTGTGAACCTGCTCCTTCTCGGTCCTGGACAGCAATGTCATCCTTTTGCTACATTGTTCCTTTATTGCAGATGTTTGCATACTAGCTTACTCTCTCTTGTGGATGATGATGTTGTCCTGTCAGGTATTCCTGATTCCATTTCCATGCATCTGTATATCTATATATATATATATATATATATATATATATATATATATATATATATATATATATATATATATATATATATATAGTACTTTTGTGCACATGTGGACATTGGTGCCTGTTCCTCCAGTGGGACAGAGAGCTATTCAGCTGTTTATACCATCCGCTCTAGTGGTTGTGCTCAGCTTAGGAGACATTTTTGTTTTAAAATGGCTAAAGGGGGAACAGGAAAACTGGTGATATTGAATGTGACAGCTTTCTTGCCAGATCTTGCCAGGTAGGATGATACCACAGGGGTGCTGCAGTGGTTACTCATGTTGGTTACTGCCACGTCCAACATATGTATCACATCTTGTAGGGGTATCAAGTAGCTGTCCTAAAGATTTAGCATTGATAAGATGGGGGAATCTCTGTGCATTTCTTTTCTGGCATTGTTGGCTTTCCAATTAGTGGTTGGGTAATATAAGTCAGCCAGAATCAGGGTAACAGGTTAAATCTTGATAGATTTGTCGAGGGACAGATATGTGGGGTGGGTATCCTGAATCAGATATGTTTTCCTGTAGCTACCTATAATTTGCATAGGGGTCTTGTCATTGGTTGACTGCACTTGAGTGTCTTGTGTGTATCAGACTGTTTGACCAGTACGGAGGTGTGTGTCTGTCTAATATATCTTTATACTCCACCTCCTTTGGCTTTGCTGTGCACATTTTGGGGTCTGGCTGTGTGATAGGCTGAGTGATCAGGTAAGGATGGGTTGCTCCCCACACCTGTGGCCCAGGTTTCTGTGAGTGCACAAATGTTACCATCTGCCAGGGTTAGAAATGCTTGCAATGAGTACATTTTCCCGTTTAGATTCCTAACATTTAGCAGCATGGCCTTTACTTTGCATTTTGTTGAGTGTTATATGTTGGTAGTATTGACCCCATGACTTTCCCTAAAAAGGCACTATGGGGGAGGCAATGACCTTTGCCAGAGGCCTGAAGGTCAAGTGAGACAGATGCAGGCCTTCTCTAGCAAAGCACCGTGGTCTGTTGGTCATATGAATGACCTGAGATGTACCTCCCTGGAATACATGAAGAGACATGGAAAAGCTGTCTGATCTTGTAGCCCAGGCAGGTATGACACTAGCCCTGAGTAGCATCCTGCCATGACCCAGAATGATACCACAGTACAAGGACAAAATGATTGACTTCAACAATTGGCTGAGCTTCTGGTGTAATTCTAAGAGGATCCAGTATCTGTCTGCCTGGGATGACATGATCGACAAACCACGATTTTTTGCCAGAGATGGCCTGCACCTGTCTCCCTTGGGATTCCGGATACTGGCTAAGGCTCTTACCACCCTTATAGTGCCTTTTTTAGGCAAGGTTCAAATGACAGATTCTCCACCATAACAGGTATAAGCAAGCAAAATCTGAGGGTAATGCTACTTAATGCTAGAAGTCTAAACCTCAAAATGCACTCACTCGAGGCACTCCTTAAAATGAAGAACATCGACATCTGTGCAGTGACAGAGACCTGGTTCAAGGCTCCAGACAGCACCCCTGCATTACCAGGCTATAATTCATACCACACCTTTCGGCCACCTAACCTGGACCGAAACACTAAAGGCAGAGGCGTGTCCATATTCATTAAGGATAGCCACCCCTCTAGACTAGTTGCTCAGCATAATGCATCTGAGATTATCCAAGTGCAACTAACTCTGGGCAAGACCGCAATCCAAATTGTAGCTTCCTACAGATCCCCCACCATGCCCCAGGATTCCCATTCCTCATTTCTTAATACACTGGAAAATATTAGGTTACAACCTAACACCCTAATAATGGGCGATTTCAACTACCCCAACATTAACTGGGAAAACTACTCATGTACCAACACTTGTGCTCAACATTTCTGGAATTCATAAATTCCAATGCCTTGGATCAACATATGCACACCCCCAACAGGGGCAGCAATAACCTAGACCTGGTCATTACCAGCATGGGCAACTGGTGTTCCACACCAGAGGTCAATTACTCGTTGGTCAGATCTGACCACAAGCTAATCACCCTAGACATCCACATCCCACCCCCACCCCCATTAGGGAAACCACTGTAAAAATTTTCTCCAAAGCTAACTTTACACTTCTTAAGACAGAAGTGGCAAACTTCCCGACACCCATGCTGATGGACAATAGAGGTATGACTGCTGAATCCTATACAAATGCACTTTATAAGCACTTACACGAGTGCATGGATCATGCAATCCCCAACAGAACCAAGATGCTATCCTCCAAAAAAAGGAATCCAATCTGGTAGTTGCCTGCCATAAACAAACTCTACAACAGAAGAAAGAAACTGTTACAAAATAAGAGTAAAATCCCAAGATTGGAGGAACTCTGTGGTCAGTCTCAATAAGAAACTGAGATCCCTCATAAAATCCTCCAAAGCTAGTTATGAAAAGAAAATTGCCACTGATTCTAAAGACAACCACAAAGTATTCTATAGCTATATCAGGAATCACAATGACAACCCTCAGATTTGCTCTGAGTTACAGCACAATGGCACTAAATATACAGAACCAACTGATACTGACAAAATCTTGGAAGATAAGTTCAGTGCTCGCTTTACCCCTCTCTCAACCCCCTAAAGGGCCCATCTCTATACCGGAAGAATGCAAAGTTCCTGTAATCATGGCTGCACAGGTAACAAAGACACTCGGCAAAGCCAAGAACACAGCTTCCATGGGACCTGATAACATCTCAGGCTGCATTCTACATGAACTACAGAATGAACTGGCACACCACCTAAGTACCATGTTCAATTATAGCCTCACTTATGGCTTTGTGCTGACTGAATGGTGCACAGCAACAGTTATCCCACTCCACAAAGGGGGAGCTACCACAGACCCTGGGAACTATCGCTCCATTAGTCTGACAAGCCTGGTCTGCAAGGCTATGGAACGTATCATCATGGAACTTATAAACAATGACATTGGTAATCTCTAAACTTTGGACCCTACCCAGTTCAGGTTTGTAAAAGGCAGATTATGTCTCCTAAACCTGGCAGACTTCTTTGAAGCGGTCACCAAAGCTGTAGATGAGGGTAAGGTGGTTCACACAGCCTATCTAGATCCCGCCAAGGCTTTCAACATCATCCCCCACTTTGTAATTTTAGATAAACTCACTAATCTAGCTATAAATCCCTGTCAGAAGATGGGTTGCCAACTGGCTCACTGGCAGAACCCACACTGTGAAAGTAGCAGACTCTAAATCCAACTTCAGACCAGTGACAAGTGGAGTACTACAGGGCTCAGTCCTAGGTCCTCTCCTGTTTGGTATCTACTTTTCTGAAGTACAGGCTAACACAGATGGTCTTTGGCTAACAAAGTTTGCAGATGACTGCAAACTGGGAGCCATAATCAAAACACCTAATGATATGGACATCCTATAGAAGGGCCTCACTGAGACTGATGCCTGGTGTCAAAGCCATGTCCTCAAGCTCAATGCCAAAAAGTGCATTGTCATCCTTTTTGGTAAAAACTCTGTACCCATGAACTACCACATAGGAGGGAGTCTATGTAACAATGAAAGTATAAAAAGAGACCTTGGGATGCAGGTGGAGAGTAGTCTCTCCTTTGATAATTATATCACCACAATAGTCAGGAAATCCTTCTATGTGGCACACCTCATCACAAAAGGTTTCTCATCCAGGAAAAAGAGGTCATTGTTCCCCTCTACTCATCACTCATTAGACCCATTATAGAGTACAATGCCCCTTTTGGTATGTACCTCACAAGACATCTACAACAACTGGAAAGGGCACAGAAATACCTCACAAAGAGAATTACCGGCCTCAAACAGATGCCCTACCCAGACCGTCTCAAAAAACTCCAGCTTTACTCTGTCGCATATCGCCTACTCAGGGGTGATCTCAGCCTAACATACAAATCTATGTCAAAGCCAGAGCTGTTGGACATGCTCCACGTAAAGAAATTACAATCCCTCCGAGCTACATGCTCTAGGGACCTAAACCTTGTCACCACAATAAACAGAACATGCTGGAGGGATAGATTCCTGCCCCAGAGACTTCCCATACTCTGGAACAAACTACCTATCTGTAGCAAACAAAGCTCCTCATTAGCAATCTTAAGAAAAATCTTGATGATTGGATGGGAGATAGGAAATTCACCCAGGGGATCATTTATGTAGCTCTGCTTGACAAGGGCACAGGAAAATAATTGTCTGGGGTGGCAAAAGCCAGGATACCATTTGGCTAGGCTTATATAGGCCCTAGGGCCAATAGCCTAGTATCAACCTATGACCCTATGAACTTTTATGTCCCCAGGCTGCCAGGCAGTGTATTCCCTGGGATAACACCAGTAAGTAAGCCAATTGTTACTGACAATCATTTGCTTTTTGTATTGAGCCATCATTCCAGGTGACGGTAGAATGATTTCTTACGACTTGGGACATATCTGCATGGGACTCATATTTAGCAAGCTGAATCATGTCTATCTTCCTATAGTCCAGGAGGTACATCTGACATCATTCACAGCATCATGGACTAGCCAGAATGATAACAGTACCTGTTGTGGAGTGACCTAAGTGGATGCGTGATATGGCAGTATCTTGCACCTGGCAGACAAGTAAGCATGACTTTCTCCTTATCCAGCCTGATGACAGGCACATCTGTGTGTGTGTCATGATGGAGTCTCCTATGAGTAATACGTTGGGTTTATGGTAAGGCCTTAGTGATTGTGAGACATTGGTTTATGGACTATGCATGTACTGTGGTGTGTAGGTTGGTGGATTTCCCATATTTTTCTGCCTCTGAGGTGTCCTTTGTTTGCATTTTTTTTTGTTGATGATCTCCACTTACTTGGGTGTGTGTTGTGGAGTTGTGGGTGATGTTTACTGACTCCATACCCTGCAGAGTACCTATGTTAGTGGATGATTTCTTCTGGTGTGCACATTTCCCATTTGTTTGGTCAGTGGTTCCCCTTCCCCTTATGTGTGTCTCTTTGTACTTCTTTAGTCCAGTCACAGGCTTTGGCCACAATGGCTGATGTTATGTATTTGTATGTGTGGTGTGAGTGAGGTAGACACTGTAACATCACACACAGGGTTATGGGCTTCATGCATCTGACTGTACCTATTTAGCAGGTTGCCCATTATTGCACCACTACATCTGCTGTGGTCCTCAGACGGTCTGTGTTGCTATGTTATTATGAGGCTACATGTTATGTTAGCCCTAGCTTTCAACCTGTCACAGACTGACATCTGGACAGGTCCATATATGACAGTCTGACAAAGGCCCACACATGGGGACAGTGTGTTAATAATGCTCTGCCAAACATAAACAGTTGCGAGACTGGATTGGTATTTGCTTGCTTTTTCTCATGGGCATGACGTCTGCTTCTCCACTGTCTGCCATTGATGTTTTGACATGAACCTTTCTTGTTTTGCAAATAGTTTGGCAGGCAAATGCAATACTAGGACAAGAAGAACAGATATACATGGCATACCTGTGGTCCTTCTGTGACAGCCTGTCATTCCGTGGTATGGATGGTGGCTAGTGACTTGTTGTCAGTGCTGATGCAGCAAGGTGGCAGCCATTTATAACCTGGCAGTACACTAACTTTCAGGTACCTGCTGTTCTACTAGGTACCGTACCTCTCAAACTGCTTGAGCCAGAAATCAGGAGAATGCTGTAAATAATTTGGTGACAAAGGAACAAAAATTGGGACAGGTACCTCTCAAACTGCTTGAGCCAGAAATCAGGAGAATGCTGTAAATAATTTGGTGACAAAGGAACAAAAATTGGGACAGGTGTTAAATATTGCCCTTACAAATGTAAACAGCTGCTACAATAACAGGTTTTGCATTAGCATGAATTTTTCTAAAGGGTATGAAGTCTGAAACTAACATCTGTTCATTATTTTCTGACCTTAGTCTTTCAAGATTTGCAAATGATTTGCCAGAAAACCACAATTTCATGACAAACCGCAAACTTATGATGCAAAACTCTGGACATTCTGCAAAATTCAATATTGTTGATGGGTATGCTAGGCACTGTGTAGGTTACTCTGAGCTGTGTACTGTCCATATGAGTGGCCCCCTGTCCCTGACTTGTCCATCTTTCCTGCACTAATGGATATTGACTTCTGGACATTGTGTACAGGTCCTAGTGTAGTTGTAGCTGACATGCAAAATAGTTGGCACATAAAGTCTTGGAACATGGACCCTGTTAACCACAGTACTGTACCTAGGCCACTAAGCAACTACTGCCACATGTAAGTGCTGCCCACTTCCTGACAGTATTAACCATGTGTATACATAGCTCATCAACCCCTGCATAATGTGGACATGCAACAAGTTATCAAGTTGATTGGGACAGCCTTAGGAATGTGTACTCTGCTGCTATTACCCTGCAAGCATACATGTTACTTCATTTCTATGGGGATAAGGGTGTGTTGCAGGGGGGCATACTTGTCAACTGTACACCTTTGTACAGTCTGTGCAGGTCTTGGCTTTACTTTTGACTCCATTTAGCATAGTGTTGTGCCTGTCTTGGAGAATACTAGCATATCACTAAAGACCGAAGGATATGATATAATGGCAGACATTTGGGTTTCAGACTTCCTACCCTTTAGAGACTTCATGCAACTGCAAGACCTGCTGTGATATCACTATGTAAGTCTGTCAGAGGAATATTTCATCATTGTCCATATTTGTAAGCCTTTGCCAGACATTTCTTAATAGATTTCTATGGATGACTTTCTGGGAGAGGCTGAGGGATGAGTATGGGACCTCAACATTGACATCCATGCATGTGACATATGACCCCCCAGTTTATTTGTCCCCACATACACTGCAGTTAGTTTTGTCATCTAGGGGACTACTGCATACTCTGCGTAAGCCAGTATTGGGCAGATGTTTCCTGTTTTCCCACATAGCTGTCAGTTGTTCACGGGTTCATAGGTTCATAGGTAGATACTAGGCTATTGGCCCAAGGGCCTAAGTAAGTCTAGCCAACAAGGTTCCCTGGCTTATGCCACCCAAGAAAGTTATTTTCCTGTACCCCTGTCAAGCAGAGCCACAGAAGTGAAGCCAGAGTGTGTTTCCTATTTCCCATCCACTCATCAAGATTTTTCTAGAAGAGCGCTAATGACGAACTTTGCTTGACATAGATGGGTAGCTTTTTCCAAAGTATGAGAAGTCACTGGGACAGGAATCTATCCCTCCAGCATGTCCTGTTTATTGTGGTGACAAGGTTTAGGTCCCTAGAATCTGTAGCTCTGAGGGATAGAGATTTCTGTAGGTGTAGCATGTCCAACAGCTCTGGGTTTGACATAGCTTTATATGTTAGGCAGAGATCACATTGGAGTAGGCGATATGCTATGGAGTAAAGCTGGAGTTTTTTGACATGGTCAATGTAGGGCATCAGTTTGAGGCCAGTAATCCTCTTTGTGAGGTACTGTGGTCTTTCCAACTGCTGCAGATGTCCTGTGAGGTACATTCCAAAAGGGGCGTTGTACTCTATTATGGGTCTAATGAGTGTAGAGTAGAGGGGAACAATGACCTCTTTTTTCCTGAATGAGAAACCTTTTGTGATGAGGTGTGCCATGTAGAAGTATTTGCTGACTACTGTGATGATGTGATTATCAAAGGAGAGACTAGTGTCCACCTGGGTCCCAAGGTCTCTTATCACACATTCGCTGTTAAGTAGACTGCCGCCTATGTGGCAGTTCATGGGTGCAGAGTTTTTACCAAAGGGGATGACAATGCACTTTTTGGCATTGAGTTTGAGGCCATGGCTCTGACAACAGGCATCTGTCTCAGTGAGGCCCTTCTGTAGGATGTCCACATCATTTGGGGACTCGATCATGACTCTTAGTTTGCAGTCATCTGCGAACTTCATTTGCCAAAGGGCTTCTGTGTTAGCCTGTACTTTAGAGAAGTAGATACCAAACAGGAGAAGTCCAAGGACTGAACCCTGTGGTACTCCGCTTGTCACTGGTTTGAAGTCAGATTTGGAGTCTGCAACTTTTACAGTGTGGGTTCTGTCAGTGAGACAGTTGGCAACCCATCTTGTGACATAGAGATGTATACCTAGTATAGTGAGTTTAGCTATAATTCCAGAATGAGGGGCGGTGTTGACCTTGGTGAGGTCAAGCTAGGTTGTGTGAACCACCTGACCCTTGTCTACGGCTTTGGTGGCTGCCTCAAAGAAGTTGATCAGGTTCATGAGGCATTATCTGCCTTTCAAAAACCCAAACTGGATGGGGTCCTGAGTCTAGAGGTCACATATGTCTTTCTTATGAGTTCCATGATGATACGTTCCATGACATTTCAGACCAGGCTCATCAGGCTAATAGTTCCTGGGATCAGTGGTGGCTCTCCCTTTGTGGAGTGGGATAACTATTGCTGTGCGCCATTCAGTGGGCAGAAAGCCTGATTTGAGGCTATGACTGAACATGGTGCTTAGGTGGGGAGCCTGTTTGTTCTGAAGTTCATGTAAACGCAGCCTGGGATGTTGTCCAGTCTGATGGATGCTGTATTTTCGGCTTTAGAGAGTACAGCTCTTACCTGCGTAGTTGTGATTAGAGGGACTCTGCAGTTTTCCTTTATAGATATGGGCCCTTTAGGGGGTGATGGAGGGGGGGGTAAAGTTAGCACTGAACCTATCTGCCAGGATGCTGGAAATATCAGCTGGTTCTGTAATTTTTGTGCTGTTGTGCTTTAACTCAGAGCAGATCTGGTTGTTGCCATTGAGATTCTTGACATAGCTATAGAATGCTTTGTGGTTGCACCTAGAATCAGTGGTGATTTTGTTTTCATAGCTAGCTTTGGTGGATCTTATAAGGGAACTCAGCTTCTTACTGACACTGACCAGAGAGCTCTTCCACTCATGGGATTTTACTCTCTTTTGCAAGTTTCTTCCTTCTGTTGTAGAGTTTTTTATGACAGTGAGCCACCAGATTGGCTTCCTTTTTTTAGAGGATAGCATCTTGGTTCTTTTTGAGATAGCACGATCCATGCACTCGTGTAAGTGCTTATAGAGTGCATTTGTGTAAAATTTAGTAGTCATAACTATATTGTCCATCTGCATGGATGTCATGAAGTTCACCACTTCTGTCTTAAGAAGCATGAAGTTGGCTTTGTAGAAATGTTTTACCGTGGTTTCCTTCATGAGGGGTGGAGGTGGGATGTGGATATCTAGGGTGATTAGCTTATGGTCGCGTTTGACCAATGAGGAGTTGACTTCAGGAATGGAACACCAGTCACTCCTGTTGGTAATGACTATGTCTAGGATATTGTTACCCCTGGTGGGGGTGTGTATAAGTTGATGCAGGGCACTGGAATTTATGAATTCCAGAAAGCATTGAGTGAAGGAGTTGGTACATGAGTAGTTTTCCCAGTTAATTGTGGGGTAGTTGAAATCGCCCATTATTAGGGTGTTTGGTTGAACCCTAATATTTTCCAGTATATCAATAAAAGAGGAGTGGGAATCCAAGGGCATGGTAGGGGATTTGTAGCAAGCTACAATTTGGATTGCAGTTTTGCCCAAAGTTAGTTGCACTTGGATAATCTCGGATGCGTTATCCTGAGTAACTAGCCTGGAGGTGTAGATATCCTTAATGAATATGGACACACCTCTGCCTTTGCTGTTCTGGTCCAGGTTAGATGGCCAAAAATGCTCTCTGAAGCCTTGAACTAGGTCTCAATAATTGCACAGATATCGATGTTCTCCATTTTAAGGAGTGCATTTTGAGATTTAGACTTCTAGCATTGAGTAGCATTACCCTCGGTTTTTACTTGCCTGTTCCTGTTATGGTGGTGAATTTGTCATTTGAATCTTGCCTAAAAAAGGCACCATAGAGGCGGCAAGAGCCTTAGCCAGTATTCAGAATCCCAGGGCATGACAGGTGCAGGCCATCTGTCATCCCAGACAGACAGATACTGGATACTCTTAAAATGACATCAGAAGCTTAGCCAATTGTTGAAGTCAATCATTTTGTCCTTGTACTGTTGTATCATTCTTGTCAATGGCAGGATGCTACTCAGGGCTAGGGTCATACCTGCCTGGGCTACAACATCGGAGAGCTCTTCCATGTCTCTTTTCATGTAGTCCAGGGAGATACATCTCAGGTCTTTCATTAACATGGACAATGACAGAGTCATATCTGTACTTGTTGTGGAGCGAGCTGAGTGTGTGGGTTATGTGGCGGATCCTGACACCCGACAGGCAGCTGACAGTAACCTTCTCTTTGTTTAGCCTGGTGAGTGGGACATCAGTGTGCCTAACTACAGAGTCACCTATGACTAGTGTGTTGGGTACGTTGTTTTGCCTTATTCGCTGTGGTTGAATGGCACACTGAGTCTGTGGGCCATGTGTCATTTAGGTTGTGTTGGAGGGTGGAGGTTGCTTGCGTTTATGCTTTGGATGTCTCTGTTGCTTGAGCAGATTATTATTTAGAGCCTCCGCAAATGTTTTTGTGTTTCTGTGTGTGGATTTTGGTGGTGTAGGTTTAGTTGGATTCTGTGATGAATGTGTTGTGGTGCAAGTGTTTATCTTCTCCTCTTGAATGTCAAGTTCAGTCTTGGTTGGAGAGAGCTTTACCTCCAGTTTGGCTAGATAAGTGCATCTCTCACAGGTTGTAGCATTGGGTAGTAGGAGTAGAGGGTTGTCTGTGTACATGAAGCATTTGCTACATTGCCCCAAGATGCCCAAATTCATCAGATAAACAGGAGAGAACACTGGGAGCTGACCTTTGGACATGCCTGAATAAAAAACTATTTCCCTGTAGGCAAGTGAAGAAAGTGAGTACAAGAGCTGTTTTTCACTAAGCAGGTGAGGAAAGTAAGTACAGACTATTTTCCTCTGGGTAATGAGGAAGGTTGAGTGCTGCAATAATTTGTAGCTTGTTTAGTGCTTACAACATGTTCTGAATAAGTGCTGAGCATGACTAAGCAAATTCAAGTGCTAAAACTAAGAATCTGTATCTGAACTAGACTAGTTACAGGAAAGAAACAAATGCAAATGAGGGCTTTTAAATCAGAAAGTTGAGAGATTTGGAAAAATTGCCCAAACGGCCAATAACTACATTTTCTGGGCCGGAAACCACTCCTTATGTGGTAGATAGGTTACCTAGTGCTTGTCACTTCCACTGATAAGCTAGCAGGCTTCCTTCCAACACAGAAAGGTTTGGGGGCCTCAGGAGCTTACAAACAGTCCGGGTACAGCAAATCAGTATCAGAACTAGACTAGTTACAGGAAAAGGGGGAAACAAGTGCAAAGGCAGGCTTTTAAATCAGAAAGATTATAGAGATGGAAAACCACTCAAATGGCCAATAACTGCAATTTCTGGGCCAGAAACCACTCCTTATGTGGCAGATAGGTTACCTAGTGCTTACCACTCCCACTGAAAAGCTAGAAGGCTTCCCTCCAACACAGTAAGGCTTGGGGGGGCTCATTAGCTTAGAAACAGTCCTGGATACAGCAAATCTGGACTAGACTAGTTATAGGAAGGGGGAAAACAAGTGCAAATACGGGCTTTTAAATCAGGAAGTTGAGAGAGATGGAAAAACTGCCTAAACAGCCAATAACTACAATTTATGGGATAGAAACCACTCCTTATGTGGCAGATAGGTTACCTAGTACTTACTACTCCCACTGACAAGCTAGCAGGCTTCCCTCCAACACAGAGAGGCTTGGGGGGCTCAGAAGCTTACAAACAGTCCTGGATATAGCAAATCTGTATCTGGACTAGAGTAGTTACAGGAAAGGCAGGAAACAAACATAATTTTTTGTTAAAGTTAAGCAGAACACAGTGAGGTTCTAGCAAAGATGTTTTTTTGTAAAAGAAAGGGAGAGAGGAGAAGCAGAAGATAATTCAAGGTTAGGAAACTAAGTGGATTGGCCTTCTCAAATGTTCTCTCTGTATTGGGTAGAATGAGCTAATGACACTAGATTGGGAGGAGTGTCCAAGATCAAATTTAAAGTAGGGGCAGGCAACTGCAAAGCCACCAAGCATAACAGCAAGACACCAGCAGATAGATTGGGTGGGGAACAGTACTACAGCTGCTAGCCTACACTCTTTTAGACAGTAAAGACCACAGAAATGTTTATCACAGCAGAACAAAAGCAGTGAACCAGAAAATGAAAGTTTTTAAACAAATAAAGGAGGAAGGAGGCTCTAGAGAATGCTTTTAACTGCCATCAACTCAGTTATATGATACACTCAGCAGGAAATCAGAAAAAACAAACAGGTGCTTAACAAGTAGAGAAAATTTCCAGTTAATACCTTTTACACAGTGAAACTATCTAAAAAGCTTTACAAACTGTGTGACAGTAAAAAACTTATTTATCAGGGCCTGTAAGGCAGACAATTTTAGTTTAACCATGCAGATTAGTTAATAGCAATAAAATACAGTAAAAAGTATGCAGCAAGCAATAAAAAGTGCTATATATAAATTGCTAGAAGCAATAACTAGTAAAAATAAGGAAAAAAATAACAGGATACTTATTGTTATATAACACAGATCAGAGTTGTAGTCAGCAACGCTCCTCCACTCGGCTCAGTGTGTTTAGACAGAAATTCTCTCAAAGTTAGGACTTAAATACCATAACCCTAAACAACTTTTTTTAAAAAAGCTCAAAAGAACCCATGAATGCTTACACCAAGCCCTAGACCATCCAACTTCCAGCAGCCAATCAACACACTCCTGCCATGAAGGTAAAGAAAGGCTTCTGCTAATTCAAGATGGCTTGGGCATGTGCTCAGAACAACCAATGCAAAAACAAACAGGCCCAGAGACAGCAAATCTGAACTGGGACAATACTACAGCTACTAGCCTACACTCTTTTAGACAGTAAACACTATATAAATGTTTATCACAGCAGAAGAACAGCAGTAAGCCACAAAATGAAAGTTTTTAAACAAATAAAGGTGCAAGGAGACTCTACAGAATGATTTTAACTGCAAACAAATCAGTTATATGATACACTCCTTGGCAGGAAATCAGAACAAACAAGTGCTTAACAAGTAGAGAAAATTTCCAGCTAATACCTTTCACACAGTGAAACTAGCTAAAAAGCTTTACAAACAGTGTGATAGTAAAAACCTTATTTATCAGGCCCTGTAAGGCAGACAATTTAGTTTAACCATGCAGATTAGCTATTAGCAATAAAATACAGTACAAAGTATGCAGCAGCCAATAAAAAGTGTTATATATAAATTGCTAGAAGCAATAACTAGCAAAAATAAGCAAAAAAATATACTTATTGTTATATATCTCAGATCAGAGTTGTAGTCAATGCCCTTCCTCCACTCAGCTCAGTGTGTATGCTGCTATCCTGGTAGGCCACCCCATTTCCCTGCATACTTGTAGCAATACCTGAGATATGCTACCAAAATGTACTGCTACACTCATCTATTGTTAAGAAGTGTGACTTGCCTAGTGCCTGCAGCAGTTGTGAGAATGGTGCTTGAGGGCTGACTTTATTGGATGCACAAAGTACACAGCCTATACATGGTAAGGTACAGGTAATGTGATATGCGTGGCATCCATTTTACTGTGTGTGTGTTAGAGAGAGGTGTCAGTCCCTGGGTCCCTAGGTTGTCAGTATATGTGCTATACATTGCCTCTTTGCCAAGGCCAGGGCATACTGGGTATGCCTACATCTGCCTACAGAGGTAGGCTCAGGGGGTTCCTCCTCCAAGCCCTCTTGTGACTGTGGAGGCCTTGGCAATGGTTGAGGGCTGTGTGCCCCTTCCCTATGATGTTCCTGCCACAGCTGTTTCCACAGGATTATATTGTGCAGCATGGAACATACTATGAGCAGGTGCAAACATGTGGCTGGAGAGTATTGCAAGGCTTCACCAGATATGTCAAGGCAGCGAACATGACTTGAGCATCCAAAGCACATGTTCTATAATGTTCCTAGTATGTGCATGTGCTTCATTATGGCATTCTTCAGTGGGTGTGTATGGATTTCTGATGGGTGGCATCATCCATGATTCCAGTGTGCAGACAGCATCCCCCATGAGATGGCCATATGGGATGTTCCTCTTAGCAAATGCCTGGTACAGCTGTGAGGCATGCCAGATGTGGGAGTTGTGATAGCTGCCAGGGCTGTCAGCACACACATTCATGATAATGGCCTGGACATTGCACATGACCTGGCAGTTGATGGAGTGATAGCCCTTGTGGTTGACATACACTCTACCATCTTCATCGGGTTGGGCATTGATGTGGACATGAGTGCAGTCTGTGGCACCCAGTATCTCTGTGTAGTCTACTACATGGTGGAAGAAATGCATATTGCTGGTCCTCTCCTCAGGGGTGCTGGGGAAATAAATGTGCTCATCAGTATGTGGTCTCATGGCATCCAGGAAATGGTGGAGTACCCTGAAAGCAGATGCCTGTGAGACCCCCATGATGTCCCCAGTAGGCCTTTGAAAAGTACCTATAGCTAATATTCTAAAGCCTATGCATACCTTTGCTTCAACTGGGATGGATTCCCCTCTTTTGGCTCTGGGTCTGAGGTAAGGCTGGCGGAGCTCAGTGAGTTGCTGAAGTATGTCCCTGTCCACCCTGGAGTGCTCTGGTATCTCCAGATCATGTAGCCCCTGGAAGATTACCCTGGGTCTGAACACTCTTTTCCTCCTTGGTCTGGGCCAGTTGTCAGCACTATTCTCATCATCATCCTCAGTCTGTAGCACATACAGAAGTAGCAAAGCAACAGCAGTGCCTATCATTGTGTGAGTTAAAATTCACAAGTGTTCACACCTATGTTGCAGAGTTTGTGGCAAAAAGCAGACTGAAAGGTGTTTGCATACTTTATACTGGTGTGCTGCAGATGCTGCCTGTGTGACTGGCTATGATACATTCCACCCGCCAGCTATATTATTGAGAGGTTTGAAAGGGCCACTTTGAGTGGCAGAGTCCATATTAGTGATTTGTAGTTAATTTCCCTTATTCTGCTATTTCCCTTTTTGTTTTCTCTATTTCCGCTTTGTTTTAGCTAATGTAAACATTGCTGAGTAGAAAAGGGGCTCCCCTGGACATGAACATGCTTATCATTTCTTGAACTAGCTAAGCACAGCTAAGCAGCCTCAGACTCACCCCCTTATTTAGCTGTGCTTAGCTGAGCACAAATAGGAGCTGCGGAGCTCCAATGAGCTTACACCAAACATGACACACAGCCTTCTCATGTCAGCTGCTTCTTCTGCTTACACCACTGCATTAAAGCTGCTACATGGTTAGGTACCTACAGACACAGTCTCCCATTTTGCTATTCAGCAAATTTAGCTCAATTTACATACCTCACTGCCTTAGTCCCTTGTTACACCACTACACTAGAGCCTATGTCCTTAGCAACCACTGTTACCTGTTATTGTTATGAGTCTGCATGCTGCCCATTATAATGGCAAAATTCATGTTTCACATTTAATTGTCTTTTTACAGTATTTTTTTTTTTTTTGCACAATCACATTTGTGCAGACGAGCTTTGCTTAAATGGCAGAAATGAGCCAAAAAAAACCTTTTGATTTTTAAAAATTTAAAACACTTTGGCAAGCCAATGGCCATAGTTTTGGCCATTGGCATGCCTAATAAACATAATACATGCTTTACTTTGAGCTGCCATGCCTCCTTTTTGAATTCTGCAGAAATGTACATGGTTAATTACCGAATACATTTCTGCTGTGGACACGGCTCCAACATGGATGCCTGTCTGCTTGCTGGATCACTAATTTATCACATTTGCATGGTATTCACCAGCAAATGAGATGATTTGCATTATTCTGTGGTGTTCATGTTGGAATAGTGCTGGGAGGCTCATGCATGCCCCCAGTCTTGTTTACTGGATCTCACGGGCTCCGAACTCTGTGTTTGAACCGTGCCACTATTCTTACACAGAGAGTAGCTAAATCGTAAGCTTTATTGAATCCTGGCCATAGTATAATATAGAATCTATTTCTGTCACTACCATTCAATAGATGGCATGTTTACTCATCAGCTTGCCCAAAACTGTGTTAAACAAATGTATTTAACTTACACTCAAAGCTGTTTTATACATCTTTTTAAATAGAGCATCCTAAGGAGGTCCCCAACTTCAAACTCTAAGAGACTGCATCTCCTCCATTAAATGTACTGATTTTGAGTACATTGCATCACACAGCAAACATCCAAGTACAGTTGCCATGAGTCTAATAGTCTTATATATTTTTGTTTGTTTTTTCATTCTGATGTTGTAGTATTGTTTTTGTTTTTGCTTTCTGTTTGGACTGAAGGACTAGTTATGGGGTTGGTGGAAGTTTTGATCCAAGTTTTGATTTATAAACTTTTGCTATAGTTTTACTGCATGGACTTGCAGAAGAAATACCACAGATGTGGTGT
Source organism: Protopterus annectens (assembly GCF_019279795.1). Classification (NCBI taxonomy): domain Eukaryota; kingdom Metazoa; phylum Chordata; order Ceratodontiformes; family Protopteridae; genus Protopterus; species Protopterus annectens. Next base: position 1,024,249,005 of record NC_056735.1, read on the forward strand.
AGGACTCCTTTTTCCTCCTCTGTTGCCTGCCTTTCTGTGGTTGTGCTACTACAGATTTATGTTATTTGATTTTATTCAGTATCCTTGTTTGCACAGTATTTGTTTTAAGTTGTCAATGTTCTGTTTACTGATACTTGTTCTTCTGATGTTCTGTCTTGAATACTATAGGGTGTTACCATCCAGCATTTTGTCAGTTTGCTGTTTTCATAAACATAAACATTAATGGACATCAAACTTTATTTTCATGATTTCCAGATGTATGGATCCATATACATGGTACTACAAAACTTAATTCAGTCAGAAAAAAGAAGAAAAAAAAAAGAAATATAGATAGAAAAAAAGTTAATTGTTAAAGGAAGATCTCCAAAATGTTAATGTGATATTTTGAACTCAAAATATGAAATAAATAAAGAAAGAAAGAAATAAAGAAATATAGATAGTATGAAAGTTAACTGTGACAGGAAAACTACCAAAATGTTAATATGATATTTTGAGCTCAAACTATTACTAATAGCCAGAACCTATAAATTAATCTGATGGTGAGACTTTAAATAGCTCAAGCAGTGTGGGAGCTAGCATTGGGAGCTGGGAATGGAGCACCAGCCACAAGAGGGAAAGGGTTAAAACTGGATAAAGGGGTAGACCATGACCTGCTATACATTAACAATGCATAAGGGCCACGAAATGGCAGACAGCATGTCTGAAGACCAATGCATCTGCAGATGTAAAGGTAGACACATTAGAAGATATTAAGGTTAAGCATAAAATCCTGGCCTCCACTACAATGGACAGCACCACTTTCACACTTGAGAAACTAGTATAACCAATGGATAGTCAGGGTATATCAAGGAGAGCAAATATATTGTACACTGACACAATTTAGCTTGTGGTTCTTAAATAGAATCATATCAACAAAAAAAAAGTTGTTATCAGAATACATTTTAACCTTTTTTTGGAAAAAAAAATTTTGGGGGGAAAATCTACAACAATAAAAAACCTTTGATCAATTCAGTGACAGAGAAACATAATAGATTCAGCCCAATACTAGTGTGTTTTTTTTAATTCTATCCCATTTATCATCAAAATATTATTTTGTTGTTTCTAGATCATTAACAGCTCATAACTGACATACCTGATTTCCCACTGTTGCTAATAATAAGCTGTGAGTAAAAACAAAATGTCCTATATCTCATTATTTTATGCACATGATGTTCTCTCGACCTTACAACTTTATCAACAATTTTGTGCAATTTCCATCAACTTTCAGCTATTTAGAAATATAAATATTTACACCTATAACTATTTACATCTACTTGTTTTGAACAGCAATGCTAGAACCCAAGATCATAGTCCTTTTACGGCCCTCCTTTAAATCTGTTTTTGTCTTAGCTTTCAACCAAGACCTTTCTCTAGTGTCTGATTGCATCTTATTATTTTGCAGCTCCTGTATTTTCCCAAAATGTCACTTCATAAGCCCCTTTTTTCACCTCATACAGAGAAGTTTAGCATTTTCAGTGTATGTATTCCAGCCATTTATGAACCCTCATTATAAACACACCTCCTCTTGCCTTAAGAATTGCTTTCTACTCTTCCTCTGATAGGTGTCTGACAAGTTTGACTTTTACTTCTATTTCCATTGGTTCTCTTAATATTATTTTGGTTATCATGGTTGGTAGATCGAACATAAATCTATATAAACTTCCACATTCTTAAAACATGTGCCCAGGTTCCTCTCAGCATCTCCGGCATGTTTCTTCCAACACTAAAAAAATACCTGTGGAGACACTTGCAAGCAAAGACACAAAATCTTCCAGACTTTGTTGAATATTTTGTAAATTAATGTATTTGGCTTGCTCTAATATCCATAGCGTTTTCTCATGGAACTTTCCTTTAGTCCTAAGTTTGGTTTTTCAATCCTACTGATGCTTTTTATAGTCTCTACAATATCCGCTTCATCTACCCTATGTCTTCTCTGCTATCTCTTAGAATTCTTAACAGAGGTGAAATTTCTCCTTCCAATTTTCTACTCCATTTTAACTCTTGTACATTCTTTCTCACTTCTACACAATTACATTTTTATTTAGTTTCTAGTTGATATTTTAATTGTATTTGCTCCCAGGTTTTTATCCTTTGCTCTACTACTAACTGACTCCAATATCTCACCTGTTTTTGTTCTATCCTCCACTGCCACTCCACTGTCTGTCTGTAGTTCCCTGTCCCTTTAATCCTCAGTATCCTAACTCTTCTTTCCAGTCCTTTATTTCATTTTGTTTTCAAATACAGAATGGGTCCATTAACTTAACTCCTTTGATAGGCCCATATCCTCCTTTATCTCTCCTTTCATTAGCAATGCCTTCAATAAACCTTCTTTATTAGATTCCACCCCCTGTGTTGTTTCTACCATTTTTCTCATTTCTGTTAAGATTCTTTGTGTAGGCATTAAATCAACAAGAACCCTTGGCAAGCTAATAAATACATCTGCATATTTAGGACTCCTAGACTGCCTTTCTTTCCTGGTATAGTTATAGTGTCCCAGGCAAACTTCAGGTGCGCCCTCTGCATAGATATTGTGATATTTTCTCTTTTCATTTTTCAGTAGTTTGCCCTCTGGTAGCCACCAAAATATTTGTCCTTGGTATAGAATTTATGGGAGTACAACAAGTTACAGAACCTCCGCTCTTTGTTCTAACTCTAGAGCGATTCTCCTCCATTTCTCCTTTGGATATTTTCACTTTCTTCCATCTTTTTTCATAAATAATTTTCTGCAAGTCCTGCATCACATCTGCTAACCATACTCTCAAATATTTAATGTGAGCTCTCTTACTTCTCTCTACTTGCTGCATCACCTTACCTTTTTGCTTCCCTTGAATTTATACTTTTAAGTTGTGACTTTTCATTATTTATCACCAGAGGCATTATACACATTGCTAACAGTTAAAGGAACAGTGGTCACCGCTGTTTGGTTCCTCTTTTCAGTGTCGACTTCTTTGATAGCATTGCTGCTATTTTAATCTTGCTCCTTCATATATCTTGATGAGCATATCTGTAGTTTTCCTTGGTGCCTCCAACCTTTGCAATAAGTCAAAAAGAAAACTCAGTCTAACCTCCCAGTGCCATTATAGTTAATTTTTTATTTTTCTTCTCTGCCATATTCATTATTCGCAAGGTACAAACCACTTTCTCTGCTGTTCTTCTCCCACCTACAAATCCACACTGGTTTCCACATATTATTCTCTCTAGAATTCTGCCAAATTTTCTATCCAACAACCCCATAAAAACATTATAATCATGATTGAATTTTGAGATGAGGCTAGAGGAAACAGGCAAATTTGGATCCTTCTCCTCTTTATGAACCGCAGATATCACAGCCTCCTTCCGAAACCGGGCTGATCTTTCTATCTAATTCTGCCAAAAGCATTATTTCCCCCGCCTTAAATACTCCCTTTAATACTAACTGCACCTATATTGGTAGGTCATCTGGACAAAGGGACTTATTTAACTGCATATGGCAAAAAATTTAGTAATATTATTTAATCATATGATTTCATCATTTAATTTCATCATATGATGCCATTTCCATTTTATCATATGATTTTTCCCTAATCCTTCTTGCAGTCTTTACTCTTTTGAGGGGACATTCTACAAATAAAAGGGGATCATCTAGGGCAAATAACAGCTTAACCGACTACAACAAATAATAGCAAAAATCAACATGCAAGTGAAAACAACAAAAAAGGAGTACATTTACAAAAATGTTCATTTCACAACATGTTGTTCTTCATTTCCCATACCAAATAAGACAGGTGTCCCATTTCATTGTTCTACAATTAATTAGGCAATGCCTCACCCTAATGCCCAAATAATTTTGACATTCTCTGGCCCCTTTCTTGGGTAAAGTCTTTAGTCTGCTAATGAAGACTAAGAGCAGCTGAAAGATAAAAAGAGCAGCAACAAATACAGAGCACATAAATAGCAAATAGGCATCTCATACCCTTCTTATTCCAGGCAGTCTGATAGTTCTGCTTCAGCCTGCTTTAGCAGGGTGCCATGCCTGTCCTAGTCACAGATACTACTGCTTGCTTCTTGAACTTATTTACTGCTATCCCCATTGACATCTGTCTTCTTCCCTCTCTAAAGTCAGTTATACCCTTTTCTTTCATTCAAAAATTACTGCTAGGAGGAAATGAAGAGATACTATCTTACCTCTATACCTTAATGTTACACAATAGGCGGCGTCTTTTCTCTTAGTCTTCCACTCCACTTTTTGTCATTTTCCTCACTTTACGTCCTGTTTCTCTTTTTGTTTTTATCTGTAACTTGTTCTTCATCACCTTTTACCCTCTGAAAAGAAGGACTTTTGATCAGTTTCTTATCATAACTGGCTTCTGTATTTGACATGGGGGTGTCCTTTCTTTCCACCACACTTTCTTACCTGCTCAGTAGGTTTGTTGGCTTTTGCAATGCTGCCATCTCCTCCACTGGGTCTGCATATATTTTCAGAGGTCCCTCCTAGAACCTTTTTTTATACAGGATTCACCAGCAGAACTTTTTCTGCCTACATACTCTTGTTAAAGGAAGAAAAGTATTCAGTCATTTCCTTATTTCCATTCAGAAATCTAAGTCAATATATAGTCCTTGCTCCTCAAACATTATCTTGACACTAGTTTGTAGACTCTTTCAAGGGCCTTCTCTCTCTTTGCTCATAGTTCAGAAATCTGATTATTATCACTCAAGTCAAAGATTCTCTTCAGCCCTCAGAAATTAAGCCATTTTGTGGGAATTTTCCAACTTAATTTCTGCTGTGACCATCTCCGTCCATTTTGCTATTATTTCCTTCACAAAATTTTGACAATGTGCTCCCTCACTACTCTATGATGTCCCATTTATGTACATATTTTTTTCCTGCTGTTTGTTCTCCAGTTCAGTCAATTTTATTTCCAAATTTTATTTTTATTTATTTTATTTTTGTTTACCAGGTTGTGCACTGATCAATATTGACCGAAGTCAAGCTCAGGCTAGGTGAAATACAAAACATTTTTCAAACAAAAAAATGCACAAGTGTAGGATATAACAAGGAGTGTTTCAGACTTGTTACACAGAAAAAAATGGGTACTGTATATACATTATAGTGAACAACCACAGTACGATGTGCAATCAAGCAGAGTGTAATGTATAAAATATACATTCGTTTATAACTGGGTCAATCTTTAGTGAATCTGGAGAGAGGAGAAGAGACTCAGTAAGGAGATAGGTAGGTGATATGTCCTGTGTTGAAGCAGTAGAATTTGGCTTGGATAAAGAAGTACTTTTTGGGTTGTGTTCTGAATTTGGAATAAGTGCTGATTTCCTTAATATCAATGGGGAGAGCTTGCCAAAGAGTAGGTGCTTGAGAGGAGAAAGCATGTACAGTGCTGTGAAGTTTAGTTCTAGGGATAATGGAGTTGGGTTGGCTTGCGACTAGTGTCTCAGGTTGCATGAGGAGGGTTTTTTTTCATGATGTCTAGCTGGAAGGGGAGTAAATGTGTGGAGTTGGAGTAGTTTATAGAGTTGGGATCCTAAAAGTAGGTTAGATTCTTGTTTGATATGGAGCCCTTTGGTATTTTTTAGGGTGATACAGTGATAAATAGCCCTGACGTTTGTACCTCCTGACTCTTAATTTTGTGTTATCTTTGGACATTGTATGTATTGCTAAGGAGTGTTCATTTAGTGCAGCTTTGACTACCTGCCATTTCTTTTCCTGCAAATGCAAGTTCTCCTTTAATGACTCCTACATTTCTTAAATCTCTTGCAATTTGTATTCAGTGACACGTGCTGCTCTTCATGTTCTAGCATAATTTTTTTCTTGTGTATTTGTGACCATGCTTGATAGTTCTGGGTCTGATTTTTCCCTCTGCTTCTTATAACTTTTCAGATGCATCTCACTTTACTTTTTCACATTCAGGATGCCATGGTAATGCAGCCCACTTTGATTTATTTCTTTTGTGTGTTTTTCTTCTGTTCAAGATGACTATCTATAATCTCACAACCTCTGACTAACACACATGGAGATCAGTGCTTACTCAATGATCGCTGCACAGGAAGTCAACTTTAGCTTTTTCTACATCATTTGAAGTAGCTCTGAGCATAAGAAATGTCAGACAGAGACATCCAAAAATTGATGAATCATCCTTTGGTTTAGGACATTCTGCTGAAATTCACACAAATAACTTAAAATAAAAAGTCCTTTTTATAAGGATAATAATCACAGTCCCAAAGTCTATAACTTAAAACATGTGAAATGTCATTTTACGCAGTTTGAATTTTTTTGTAAAAATTTTGAAATATGTTACTACAGAGAAAATCTACAACTTCCTTACTTAAAAAATAACACAAAACTAACACAAAGGCTGATATGGCGATAGCAGTGTCAATTATAGAGAAAATATTACTTAGTGTTTCTAAAGAATCTATTACATGTGTGTGGGCAAGATGGTTATCTAAGAGTAGCAAGGTGTGAAAGCTCTGTGACTGAAAACTTTCCTCTGACAGAAAATATAATCAAAAAAATAAAACTCGCAGATAACCAAACAATGCTATGGACAGACTTCTCCACTCCAGCAGCCACTACATTCAAAGTCTTTATTACAAAATGTTAAGCGCTTTTGTTCCTTATTCCAATGGAACTTCATCAGAACAAAATTCCAAACTATTTCACCTAATTAAATACACAATTGAAGGTCATGTGATTCACTAAATTTGAAACAGTCCCTAGTTTAAAACCAAATAATGGCCAATATTAAATAAACACTATTTATACTTAAGAACCATTATAATATTTTAATTTTAAAACATAACTAATAGAGCATGCATCATTTAATCCATGACTATTTGTGGCATTTATTTTTAATTACCATATTAATTCAGCTAAATCAAGGAGTTTATTAATAGTCTTTCCTTTCATATCATTTGCTATTCCAGTTGTTTGTCTAAAATACTGATCCTCAAAAATAATAGTTATTTTTCAATATAATTTCCATAAGTACAGTCATAGCATTTATACGATTATTATCCAGGTCAACTATCTTACACTAAACCATTTCCTGGATGACATTTTTATTTCCTGGGAAGTGGGTTGAGTTTACAAATGTTTGTTGAGTACTTGAATTTAACATCTAGTACTTTGAAATTTACCTATACTTATGATTCATCACACATACACTACCTGGATGTTGAAATCACTAAGGATGTTGCCCAACAGAGGATTATAAGTAACATTTTCAGGAGAAGTACATACTCTAATAGTATATTACATTACACGACTTGTCATCCTGCAAAACAGAAAAAGGAATAGTGAAAGGGCAATCTGTGCATTTAGCACATATGGTACCAGAGGATGCACATTTCCAGGTAGAGAGTCAAAAACTGACTGCAATGTTTACAGCTAGAGATTATCCAACTGAGCTAGTTGTCACTATTTGTGATGAAGTTAAATAGAAAAGAAACCATGTGTTATATGTACCTATAATTATAGCCCAGGAGCCATTCAAATCTAATGGGGATACAGATGTAAACACCAATGTCTTTAAAGACAGTTTTGTCACCACATACATGACTGATAGTAAAAGCATTCTGAAAATTTTAAAATTTAATTGAAGAATTTTCAGTTGTTATGAAGATACTGTAGAAACAGTGGGAGCAGGACCTAGAATGGTGTTTAGGAAAGGTAAATCACTAGAACAATACCTTGATGGTCAGAATAGAGAAAGTAATGGGGCATTAATAAAAGAAGGGGTTCATTCAAGTGTGGGTTTTGCACTCAGAGCAAACATGTACTTGAGAAAGACTGTGGTGATTAACGGGTTGAATATTTTCTCTGATTTCCATTGCAATTGCAATGCTTCTTACATAGTGTACCTAGCCAAGTGTCAAAAGTGTGACACTGTTTATGTAGGAAAAAAAAACAAAAGAAAACTTTGTGATAGAATATATGAACATTTTTTGGATGTAAAAAAAAAAGGATTCTAATGCTTTGTTTAGACATTTGTCAAAATTTCCTACTCACAAGTTTGTATTGTTTTTGTGTCTGATACTGTCACAAAGAATAGTAGAGAGGGATCTTTGGATGATTTACTTGAGCTGTGTAAACTGAAATGGCAAATTAGATTAAATTCTCAAACATCACCAGGTTTGAATGATGGACTATCACTGGCTAGTGTTTTAAGGTTACGTTCATATGATGTGTAACATTTTTTTCTGGGTTATTTGAAATATGTCTTTTTTTCTTTTAAGTGTTTGCTTCTTTAACAAACCTATTTTGTGGACTCATACTTGGCGCAAATGACTTTGTATCTAGGTGCTTTGATTGGTCTTGATTAATCATGTAACAGGGAGAGGACATATTTAAATGTGAGCATTGCATTGATTTAATTTTTTTATATTCTGATGAAGTTGTGGTTATACTCAACAAAAGCTTTCAATATTGTTTTTTTTTTTATACAATAAAGTTTCCTGTGGATTTTACTGGTGGTCTCTGGGATCTGGTTTCTAGCTTCATTGTGGAGTTTTTTAAGGTTCTTGGTTTGTTATGTATTCTTGCAAGAGATTCACTTGATAGATATAGATATACAATATTTAAATAACTTAGGTAACAAATGTGATTGCCTACTTTTTTTTTGCAAAAAGATTAGAGGAACTGCTATACTTTGGAGATACTCTATTGTAATGCCTAACGTGAAATTCATTAATGAGCCAAAGGAATGTATACATTTGTAATAATTAAATATAATGATAAACTCTATAAACTAGGTAATTTTTACTGGCTCTCTGGAAAAAGTGCAAGCTTGCGTAATGCCCACTTAAACATACTACAAAGTTATTAGAAAGATAATTTATTTCAGCAGGGGACTGTAACTGCATATCAAGTATAGGAGATACAAGTGAATAGAAGAAAGCTAAAAGTCTGCCATCATGTAGAACATTAAACAGATGGCTTAGTAATAATAATTGAGTTAATTTAATAGTAAAAGCAGAAGAAAAGTCATGATTCTTCACTCATTATTTTTATATGCCTGGGATGCAAACTAGAATTTATAGAATGTATGCCTCTACTGATTTACTTAGTAAGGTTAATTATTTCAAAACAATTTGTTGCCCTTTATTTGATCATAATGCACTAAGCAATAATATATTACTGGATATAAGGACATTTCAGGTTATTTATAGAATCCCAGTATATATATGATGGGATTTAAACAATTTAAGTGTTACCCTAAGGAATAATTCCAGATTTTTTATCTTTGAATGATGATAGTCAAGTTAGTAAATTCATATTATGGGACTCATTAAAATGCATATTAAAGATAGAATGGGAAGATGGCTTAGTAATAAAATGAAAGAGCTGGATAAAGAGTTAGAAATGCAACATGAAATACACAAAGCAAGGTATTGATAGCAAACAAATAAATTAGATAATACTAAAGTCATTAAAAAATAATGACAAGATATCAAAGAGTTTCAAATCATAAAGTGGTGATAGCGTCTGAAAAAATAAAGCTGCACAGTTAGTGTTAAACCTCTGAGGTCTCTCAAGGACACTCCACCACCACCTCCATACCACTCTGACCTAGTACATTTCTTTCTCTATTATAGGACTTTCCCAAGCAAAACCACATGCAAAGCAGTTTCTCTGCAGCAAAACATCAGTCTGACTTCTTACTCAGACTTGTAGCTGGTTGCTTTTCCATTGGGACCTCTGGGTCTCGGCTCTGCCCCACTCAGTTTACCCTCGCTCTGCTTGGACTCTCTCTGCTCCCCTACTCTACCCCAATTCTCACCCACCCCCACTACATCTACTCTTATTTGACATTGAACACACCCACCCTCCTCCTCACCAATCAAACACATCTATCCCTTCCACCTGACATAATTTCATATCGCTTCCCCTAGGAATAACACCACCCATGTTTCTGTACTATTCCATCAGTACAACATCTATTACACTCTACCACTCTATTGCATTTAACACATTTATCACTTCACGCTCTATTCTATTACATCATGCTACTATCTCATATGATATCACTATTTACACTACTAATATTTTCTGTACTTACCTCCTACCATGTCTACCTACAAGAATCTGCCATCTACCATAGCACCCTTCCATTAACTCACGTTACCAGTCCTTTTTACACTATCTCCTCTTCTATTTTTAATACATACTCCATTGACTATGCCCCATTTAAATATTTGACCTATCATCAATCACCCACAATCTCCCTAACATAATACAAATAGTATACAAAGCTTCTGAGATCTATAATCTGTATAGTCTCAAACTTTTTGCTGTGGTGATATCCATCCAAATCCTGACTTGTAACTTCTGCAAGGTTCTCTACCTCCCAACCTCCTATCTACTCCATGAACGTACTTCTTCTGCCTAAGAAACCAACTGATCAACTTTTACTTAATTTAAACATTGAATGAATATATCAGCATCAAACCTTTTTTAGTTTTAGGATGTCCATGATAGGGGAAATATTAGACTTCCTTTTACACATAGACTGTAACGTATTACAAGCTGTCCATGTCATGTCATTGGTGGATGACATAGAGATTCACTCTCAGTCAGTATCCCCGTCTATTTCAATACTGAGTTATTGGCTTCACACATTTGGTACATGAGTTTGTTACATTATAGCCTTTAGTGTACAGGTCAGGGAAGTCTTAGATTTATATTGTCCTGACAGGTTGTGTACTAAGATTTTTTGAGAGGGTGAAGATTAGGTATGTATGTTAAGCAGTACTATGTACACTTTATTCCAGAGGGTTTGCTGCTTCAAGTCTTACATAACGTATCTTAAGTATTTTATGCTGTTGTGTATCAGTTGATTTTGACATCTGTATATATATATTTTTTGTGCATTCCTATTTGTGAGTTATCAATTGTGAGATGTAAATATATTGTGTAATGAATTTGTCTATGTACCATACATACTTATTATGCACTCACTTACATTTTTACATATTTTTACATATTTTTATATTATTTTTACATTATTTTATATTTTAGTTGTATAGGAATCAAACTGTATATCTATTTTGTGTATAAGTTCTAAGTAACCCTATACATATATATTTTAATATTTACACTGTGCTAACAATTTCGTCACCAAATTAACAATTAGTAACATCCATTAAGGTTTGGCGCCAAAATGTTGGGTATTTAAAGAAAGGATGTAGAAAATATCTTTGTTCTGATGAAATCTGCTATCGGCAGATGAAAGCGCTCAACCGATCTATTTTTTACATCAGCCTTGGTTATCTGTTGTGCTATTGCTTTGTGTCTTGTCCTCGTTTGTGGATCTGCACTACATTTTTGTATTGGACAGTATATGATTTGTGGAATAAACATCTGATATCAACTGGCGAAGGATTTTTCTTTCACGGCATTTGCCAGCATCTATTATAACTTCAAGCTCAACTCGAGTTCCAGGTTCTTGGGTATCGGAAGTGTTATTAATTTAAACATTGGCATCACCAATAAAATTCATGAACTGCATGCCAGTATCTCACTATACACCCCAGACATAGTAGTGATAACAGATACATGGCTGAAACTCCACATCAAAGCCAATTAAATAATTCCTCCAGGGTACAATATCCTATGGAAGGACAGACTTGACATAAAACGTGGTGGCATTGCAGAATTACTTAAAAAGTATCTTATAGAAGAGGAAATTGAACTTAGAATATCCCAACTTAGACAATGGAGAACTAAATTGTACCCAATTTAAATTTAACTGCATAAAACTAATTAACATTATAGGCTGCTACCTGGTAATAATATTTCCACTCTTGAAAACCTACTACACTGGTCATGTAACACACTCCAAAATGAAACCATTTTCCTGGGAGATTTTAACATAGATTGGCTTAACTGTAACTCTGATGCCCCCACTAATCGTATTAACCTTCATGGTTTTACTCAAACCATCCAGTCACCAACTAGAACCAACAAAGCATCCAATAGAGAATCTATCCTTGAATGGACACTTACTAACAGACCAGTCCTCCCATCTCATGTAGGTCCCCTGATGCCCTAAGTGACCATCTACCAACCTTTCTGCTTAGACAGCATTCTCATCAGACCAAAGGCACAGCCTACAAACTAATAAGAAATAAAAAGGACTTCAACCCCAACAACTTCATTTCTGACCTAAAATGTTGTAATTGAACACCACTAAAACATTTTGATCTAGACAAAGCCGGAAAACACTTCGATACTACCTTTTTAAATATCTTTAACCTACATGGCCTTTCTAGAACTATCTGAATCAAAGGAAAACCCACGCCATGGCTATGTGAGACTAGATCCCTCCTCATAGCCAGTGACAAAGCCTGGAGCCACTGGCAAAAAATCAAATCCCAAGATACTTAGCAAATGTACCAAGAGCTTTGCAATAAATGTAAGAAACTAGTTCAAATAGACAAAATCAACTACTACTACAATCTACAAATAAAACATCAAAACAACCCACAAAAGTTCTGGGCTACCATTAACAAAATTCTCCAACCTGGAAAAATGAATACTCCCTCCCCTACCCTAATAGACACATCAGTTAGCATAGCTACACAATTCAACAATTTTTTATTGAAACCATCCTAGTCCTATCGAAACAGCAAAATAACCAACACAACACATCTCACATAGAACCCTGTCAAACACTCAGCACATTTCACTTCCAACCTGTCCCTACTGATATGATTAGAAAATACCTTAAGAAACTGAAGCCCACAACACTAGCATCTGACAAATTACCAGCTGAATTTCTAAAAAATAGCTGCCGATGCCATTGGATACCAAATAGCCATCCTTATTAATAGATCTTTGTCTGAAGCCCGTGTCCCTGAAACTTGGAAAATATCCCATATTATCCTTCTACATAAAGGAGGTAATTCTAATGAATTGACAAACTACCGATCAATATTCTATCCCTTATAGCCAAAATTATGGAAAGATGCATTCACATCCATATTATGGACTACCTGTAAAATCACAAACTCCTCTCTAACACTCAGCATCGTTTTCCTCCCTATCACAGTCCCACCATAGCTCTAATGTCCTTTACCAATACTGTCAACTACCTCAGAAACAATGGAAAATATGTATCAGCTACCTTCCTAGATCTATCCAAGGCCTTTAATATGGTTAGTCATAGTATACCTATCAAGGTCCTTACTGATCTAGGACTTAGTCAGTCCTCCTCAACCTGTTTCCAAAGCTATTTAACTGGTCACCAACAAGCAGATTTTTGTCAGCATGAACTTTCACCTCTACTTCCAGTCACCCTTGGAATTCTCCAAGGGTCAATAGTTGGCCCATTACTTTTTTCTCCATACACTAACAACCTTCACATCTCCACTTCTCATGCATCTGTCATTCAATATGCAGATGATTCAACATTAATTTGTTATGCTTCCTCATTACAAAAACTACATTCCCTTACAGAAAAATCCTTCCACTTTATTGAAACATGGCTTACCAAGTTTCAACTTATCCTTAACCCTTTTAAAACTAAACTATTTCTCTTCAAACCTACTTGATCCAACTTTACATACCCCACCTTTAACATCACATCAAAGAATAACACTGTCACTTCCCCCATTGCACACACAAAACTCCTTGGAGTAGAGATTGATAACAAATTGAGATTTGACATACATATCACCCAGACCATTAAGAAAGTACATAAAAAGCTAAAGACCCTTTACATAAATATACAGTAATTTACCAAAATACACTAAATCTACCATAACATGCACTCACCTGTTCTCCACACTTATGTATGCTTCCCCAGTTCTTACTAACTTCAGGAAGACAGACCTAGCTAAGCTAGACTCCTGTTACAATAAAATAGCTCAGTTTGCCTCTGATGCCCCATTCAGATCACACCACTGCACATCTCTAAAACAGCTTAACTGGCTAGAAGTTCCTCCAACTTTTACTTTACAATCAACTTACTCTTGTTCATAAAATTCTTAACCAACCAGAAAAAAAAAACAGCACTGCAAAACCTACTTCATCCCTACTCTTGTAATAGAACTCTTTGCTCCAGTAATAAATTCCTTCCTCAAGTAACCAAAGTCAGTAACACAGCAGGAGAATCACTCTTCTCTAATAACATTTCTAAAACATGGAACTCACTACCAACAAACATATCTTCCACCTCTTCACTAACTCAGTTTAGGAAAGCACTAAGAACTCACCTCCATACTACATGGCTATGTTCCTGTACTTGCCCAGGCTAGTTCCACCTTTATTATATTGCAATGTCTACTCACCACGGTGAGCATTTAATACCCACAAACTGCTGTACCTAGTGCTGTGACCATAAATAGCTGTATCTACTGCTGTGACCTATGACTTCTACATTTTAAACTACCTTATACTGCTTAACAACATTTTTGGCTGATTTATCTGGATGTATATCTATTTTGAGACTACAACTGTTTCTTTCAAATTATGTACGATCAATGTATGTTTTCTTAATCAACTTCTATACTGTGATACACTATTGTGCTCTATTTATGTTAATTGTTGTGCTCAGTATATCTTAATTGTTATATTGTTTGAGGAGGTTTTCTCACCAGGCTTCCACTGAAAAAGGACCTGTGTCCAGTGGACTTTCCTGGCTATGAAATGTAAAATAAAATAAAAATAAAATAAAATAAATAAACTTCAAAAAATCTATATAGATTAGCTAATAGAAGTAAAATGTTAAGCAAAATGGCATAAATCAATAATATCCAAAATCTTCACACTAATAAGGCTACTTCTGACATAGAGGAAATGCGTAATATTTTAAAAAAATCAGGATCTTAATAAAGATAAAAAAGAACAATCTTGATGATTAGAAAACTGACAAGTATTTAAAGAAAAATATACTAACCTTAATGACCAACAAATATCTCTGTTGAAATAAGCCTTTTACCCTAACAGAAATTAAAGAAGCTTAAAAAAAGGGAAAATGGAAAAGCTTCACTGTTAGATTGATTAAGTTGGAATTGTATAGTCTGCTTCTGTTAAATATTTTAGAATTACTAAGTGACATTTTCTTGATAATTCATCCTTTCTCAGGGAAATTTTCTGAAATCTCACCTATACTTAAATAAGGAAAGGATAACATGTTAGTTTCCTCATATAGACTTATTACATTATTAAATGTAGACCATGAAATATTTGCTTCCATCTTCACTACAAGGTTAAGAGATATACTAGATAAATTAATTAATAAAGATCAAACAGGATTTATAGTCAATAGATTAACATATGATAATATAAAAAGGGTAGTAACTATCTTAGATTTAGAAAAATGAATGAACAAGAAATTGGCCCTAATTAGCTTAAATATTGAGAAAGCTTCAGATTCTGTTGATTGGAACTACTTGTTTAAAACTTTAGCAGTGTTTGCATTTCCAGAACAATTTATTGTAATATTAAGAAAAACTGTACAGACCATCTAAAACATATGTTAAAACTGGATCTTACATTTCTCAAGGGTTCACTTTAAACAAAGGCACAAAGCAAGGTAGTCCTTTGTCCCCTTTACTATTTGCATTAGCTATTACTATAAGAAGCATGAAAAAACTGATGGATTCTCAATTAGCAAGTATTGTCAATCTAAAATACAGCTTTTTGCAGGTGATATTTACAAGCTATGGGAGATTTAACTTATTCAGTCGAAGAAATAGATGCAGAAATTGAAATGATTCAAGAAGTATCATTGTTACAATTTAATAATAATAAAACTGAAACTTTAGTGTTAAATCAATTACTAGACAGTAAGATTAAAGAAAAATATAAATATAATTGGGAAGGAAAATAAAAATATTTAGGAATAAAAATCTATCAAGATGTGAGTAAGATTATTAATAATAATTTTGAAAAATAATATAAGAAGTGTTACTTATTAAAAAATCAAATGGATTTTTTGTTATACTTTTGAGTATAGGTTAGTACTTATTAACATGATTATATTAAGCAAGATTTTATATATACAGTGTGTATGTGTATACATACATATATATATATATATATATATATATATATATATATATATATATATATATATATATGTGAGTCC
This sequence comes from Protopterus annectens, assembly GCF_019279795.1. Lineage (NCBI taxonomy): Eukaryota > Metazoa > Chordata > Ceratodontiformes > Protopteridae > Protopterus > Protopterus annectens. The sequence continues at coordinate 1,024,265,129 of NC_056735.1, forward strand.
CCTTCACATGGTCGACTTTTCAGAAAGTCAACTTTCATATGGCCGAGACCATATGATTGACTTTTGCAAAGCCAACCATGGAGAACCGCTATCTCAGTACAGTGTGGAATGGGAAAATTTCCTCTTCTGCACTGTAGTGCGATCTCGGAGCTGGTATATTTAAGTTACTGGGGTGGGGGGGCAGAGCTCCCTCATGTGAGATGCAGGGGGCTTGCCCCCTGCTAATAACTGAAAGGTAAGTGTTTGGTATGCATTATGTGTTTATTTTACATGGCTGGCTTTTCGAAAGTTGATCATATGGTCTTGGCCATATGAAAGTCGACTTTCTAAATAGTCAACTGTTAAATAAAAAACAAATGATAACAACACAGGAGGCTCAGATGCAAAAATTTTACTATTGTACACCAGGAGGCAAAATACCATGCAATACAAGTATAGAGTTTTGTCTGACATGATGCAGGAAATACACAATTTTATATAGTCTTACATTCAAGCTGTGCCCACTTTACTGACGTGGTTAGTCACAGGGCACCTACATCACTATGGTCTACAATATTCTATTCATAAGAAAAAGCTGATGTTATACATTTTAAAAGTTTTCCCATGGGAATAATACAGCCTTGCAAAGCACCTGGTTAGTTATAATGTCTTTCTGTAAAATGTTATTCTTTCAAGGTTTCAGTCCTGCTCAGATACAATAATCGGTTCAGTCTTGTAATATACTTCTTTGTTCTTCTTGCAACATTACTTTAGCAGCTGTGCTTTATCTCTGATAATATTCACAAGGCCAATTATCTCAGAGGAAGGAAGAAGGATTTTCAATGCTTTATACATTTAATTTTCCTGACCCAGCAGATAATCATTAGTGAAAAACATAAGCTTGCTGAGCTGGCTACTGCCAGGGTCAGAGTTCAAATACACTGCAGCTCCAAAGCTTCAAGCAATTACATGTAAAATCATTCTTATTGCCATATTGTAAATAGAATAAAATGCATTATATACTATTTGCTTTTAAACTAGCACTTCATACATGTTCAAATACATATTTTTCTAACATTTTCCTCCCTTTTAATACTTTTTATTCTATTCAGAAACATAAACAATATCGTATCATCCCCTAGCCTTCTCCTTTAAGGACTTTCAACTAGGCAAGTCATTTAGTTTATATTTCAGAAAGAGTTTCATCTGGATCCAATAGCTCCAGTTCAATGTCTTGGTACAAAGTCTCAGTTACAGATATATCAACAAAATCTTTGACTAATCTTTTCATACGGGGGATCCCACAACAGACACATGCTCCTAATAGGAGCAGACCAACACAAATAGCAATCAAAATAATCATTAGGATAGAACCCCACCCACCAAATAGGCTCTGGAAAAAGTTTGTCAGTGGGTTTGGGCCTGGTTCAGTCATGGCCGATACCTGCTGTATTACCTCTAGGTGATCATTGATCTCATGTCGATTGTCTGGTATGAATGCACAGCATTCTTCTTTGATAAGCGTGCATGTGCCACCTCTCGCCGCTAGGGTGAAGTCAAGAGCCATTTGATTTTGTAGCACAACAGTTCTCATTGCATTCAGTTCATCAGTCACTAATTCGAGAGCGGAAAAAGTTGCATTACTCATTACTTCGAGAAGCTTCGACAGTTTTCTCAGCTCCCAGATTGATTTGACTGCTCCATATGCTGGAAGTATTCCAGCCCAGGATATAACACTGTCACTCAAGTCCATATGAGTCAATTTTTCTTTATCTTTCACGGAATGATGATCCTTCCAACCGGCCTCGATTTTTCCCACTGGATTTACAGGTTTTCCGATTGGGTCCTCAGGTTTTCGGGCTACATCTCTTATATTTCGTATCTTACCTAGAGGTAATTCTGCAGTATGCCTTATAGCCGGAACCAGATAACCCAAAAAACAACTGCCGGACCAATTCTCAGGTAGCCATTTGTATGCTTTTTTCCCACAAACAAAATAACAGTTTTCTACTTTAGTACTGATGCGGGTTAATTCAGAATGAAACATTTTCTTGTCTATAACAGACAATTGTTTATGCAACACAGGATTCCTCTGCACATCTCTTAATGTTGTTTTCATTAAGCTCAAATATGAATCATAATTTGTGCTACAACTAGTGCTTTTATCTTTAGTTTTAATATAGCATTTATAAGATACAGTTATGTTACAGTTACTCCAACCCACTTGGAGTGTATCATTTTTATAGAAACATACAATTCCTCTCTGTGTAATAGGTAAATACAATGCAATCTTGTCCTGTGATTTTACAGAACCTGTATCAAAAAGTAAATTTTCCCAAGTCTCATTTATCCCCAAGGGGACAGCGGACATCAACAGTCCTCCATATGCTGTTGGTATAGCAGTACAAACCCAGCAGTTTGAAATGTTCATAGTCTCTACATATACATGCTTCATAGCTAGGTATGTGTTAAAGTTTGGATGCCAGTCTATAGACAGTTCATCACATTTCTCCACTTTCATTTGTGTGGTTATATGTAGGAAGAACCACAACAAAAGGAAAGTCACCACAATCATAGTCAATAAATGCATAGTTAGCAAGATGATTAAACAATATCTTCGGGGTTGATCTGTATTTTTACTCATTTTGCTCTTGGCCATCCTGCCTTTGTTGTGTATCATTCACAAAATGTTTATCAAGCTGAAAATTCTTTACCGGTTTACAGTGCGTCAGGTGGACCCAGGACGACCTCTCAGCAACTTTGACTGCAGTAGGCGTCGCCAACAGTACCTGGTACGGTCCTTTCCACTTCGGACTCGTCCAATTTTTCCTCTTCGTGACCTTCAACCACACCCAGGACCCTGGGGTCAGCACCGCTTCCAAAGGTCTGGTCTGTCCTCTATCTGAAAAAGAGTTCAACTGCAAAACAGCTTTATTTGTTAACAGTTTTCTCATATAGCTAGCTAATGAGCTGTCAGCCTCTAGTTCTGCAGGCATGAGAGCTTTCCACTGTGGCACATAATATGCCCTTCCAAATATCACTTCAAAGGGGGTCAAACCCTTTACATTTGGAACTGTTCTCATGCTCAGCAGTGCCAAAGGTAAACAGCAAATCCAGTTCTTCTGTGTTTCATTTATTAACTTCCTCAACTTGCTTTTTAAAATTCCATTGTACCTTTCCACCAGTCCTGCAGACTGTGGGTGGTAAGCACAATGATTCTTCAAGGAGATCCCAAAGAATCTCCCAAGGTGGTGAATCATCTGATTAACAAAGTGTGTCCCATTGTCACTATAGATTCTTTCCGGTATGCCAAATCTAGGAATTATTTCTTTTATTAGGGCTTTTGCCACTGTTGCTGCATCCGGATTTTTAGTTGGAAAAGCTTCTACCCATTTGGAAAACATGTCTATAATTACTAAACAGTATTTTTTCCCTTCACATTTGCTCAGTTCTATGAAATCCATACAGATAGTGTGGAACGGATATGGTGGTATAGGAAAACTCCCTTGCTTGGGTTTGAATGCTCCTTGTGCATGATGTTTGTTACAAATATGACATGCTGCACAAAACTTTTGTGTAAAGTTTGTGAATCCATATGTTTGGAATATTCGATTTACTAACTGTACCATCCCCCCTGTTGAGACATGGCTCTGCCCATGGCTCAACAAAGCTGCATATCTAAATAAATTAGATGGCAATATTGACTTTTTCTCTTTGGAGATGTACAGTCCATTTTCGAGGATTGCACCTCGTTTCTCCCATTTCTGTTTCTCAGCTTTTGTAGTCAATGTCTGCATCGTTTTTAACATTTCTAAATCTAAAATCTCAGAGGGTTGTAATTTCTCAGTTAAAGTAAAGTTTCTGAGTCTGAGGCTGCTTGTTTTGCAGCTGCATCAGCTCGTGCATTACCTTTTGAAATCTTATCCTGTTGTTTTGTATGAGCTACACATTTACAAATAGCTACTTTAGTAGGTAACTGAATAGAATCTAATAAGTTCAAAATAAGTTGCGCATGATTAATCGGTTTGCCAGTAGATGTTATCATTCCCCTATTTTTCCATTGCTGTGCAAAAACATGCACTGTAGAGAAAGCATACTGACTGTCAGTATATATGTTCACACATTTGTCTTTCGCTAGAGTGCAAGCCCGTGTTAAGGCTATCAGTTTTGCTGCTTGAGCAGACAGGTTATGCTGTAAGGGTTGGGCTTCTAAAATCTCTGTATCTGTGACTATTGCATACCCTACTAGATTTTTCCCTGTAGGACCCTTTCTGCATGAACCGTCCACATAAAATGTCACCTCGGCATCATCCAAGGGCATATCAGTGAGGTCTTGTCTGGGCAAAGTTATTTGCTCAATTTCCTGCAGGCAACTGTGTGGTGTGCCATCCACAGGAGTTGGAAGTAACGTTGATGGATTTAATGTTGTACAATGTTCAATTACCATATGAGGTTGGCTCAACAGTATGGTCATACATGAAAGATGTCTAGCAGGAGATAGATATGCTATTTTTTCTTGCAGTAAAATTATTGCGACTGCATGAGGCACTCTCAATGTGAGAGGGTGGAATAACACCACTGAGGCCGAAGCCTGTACTGCCATTGCAGCTGCGACTACTGCTTGCACACAGTGAGGCAATGATCGTGCCACTGGATCTAACTGTGATGAATAGTAAGCTATGGGGCGTTGCTTATTCCCATGCTGTTGCATCAAAACTGACGTCATGTATCCCTGTCTACAATCTACGGTTTGAAAATATCTTTTGTGGTAATTTGGAAGTCCTAAAACTAGTGATGAAGCTATCAATTGTTTTAGTCTGCAGAAAGCTGTTTCTGCTTCAGGTGTCCATTGTAATACATCTTGTGCTGCCATTGGTGTTTTATATATTAAATCAGCCAATGGAGCATATTCTAAAGCATAGTTTGATATCCAGCTTCGACAAAAATTAGTCGTTCCCAAGAAGGACATCATTTCCTTCTTGGTTGCTGGTTTGGGTGCCTGTAAAATTGCTGTTTTTCTGTCTTCGTCTAGTATTCTACCTTCAGTGGATATTACATATCCTAGGTATCTAACCTGTTTTCTCCAAAGTTGTAACTTACTTTTGTTTACTTTGTGTCCTTGTGCTGCTAAAAATTTCAGTAATGCTATCGTATCTTCCCTGCATTGGTGTTGGGTAGGGGCTGCTAGCAAGATGTCATCTACATAAAGTAGAATCTGACTACCTCCTGGTGGAGTAAACCCTGCCAGGTTGCTTGCCATTTCTTGTGCAAATATCGTTGGACTTTCACAATATCCCTGTGGTAGCCGAGTATGGATATATCTTTTACCTTGAAATGTAAATGCAAACCAATACTGGCTATCAGGATGTATAGGTATTGAAAAGAAAGCATTGCTTATATCTACCACAGTAAAATATTTTTGTTGTGGCTTCAAATCGTTCAACAAGGTGTGTGGGTCTGGCACCATAGGTGCTCTGGGTATTATTGCATTGTTTACGGCTTGTAAATCCTGTACCATCCGCCATTCCCCATTTGCTTTTTTAACAGGAAATAGAGGGGTGTTACATGGTGAATCCAGAGATTCTACCAGTACTCCTTCCTTGAGTAATGCTGCTATTATATGCTTGATTCCTTGCTCTGCATCTTTCCTCAAGGGGTATTGTCTTTTTTGTGGTCTAAATGCTGATTTTGGTGTAATGGTTACTGGTCCTGCTGTTCGAATAAGTCCTACATCCGATTTGCCTGTTGACCAAAGAATATCTGGTATATCACACAAGGCTTTTTCTTCTTCTTCTAACAAGAATGCTAATCAGCTGTCTTCACTAGTTTGTAAGTGTACAGCTGGACGTGTCTGTGTTAGCCAATTCAATTTCTGTTTTTGTACTCCCTGTTCTGATAATTCTGAATCAGTTTGCTTTTCCCATTTTGTTACTTTTTCTCCTAAATCTGCCCATCTCACATCTTTACTCTTTGTCAAGCTGACACGTGGCAGTCTATTAGATTTGTACAGTGTCATGAATTCCTGAGGTAGTGAACAACTTACTACACTGTTTCCCTCAGTATCCCAATACAAGGTTCGTAATACTAATCGGTTAGCAGGAGTTTTGAACAACTCTTGCTCATATTCTTTATCAGGTCCTGGCATGCTGCAGCAGTATAGAGTACAATGTAACAAATGCTGTCGGTCAGTGTCAAGGGAGGGGGCCTTACTGATGGCTACATTCATCAGTTCCTCGGTTACTGCCCATGGACCAGTCGTAACTAGGTCCTGGCTGTACCAGTAAAAAGTTTCACCCTCCGGTCGCACCACAAAAGTATCCATTTGTCTTTGTGCTTCCATACCCTGCATAGTAGGAACTACCGCTATGCCAAATATCTGCATAAGATCTCTTCCCAGTAAGTTTACTGGACATTTTGCAGAAACTACAATTTTACTTTTCTGAGTCATACCTGAAACAGGGTCAGTTATCGCTATATCATGGGAGAGTGGCTCCCTATATAGCTGTCCATTTGCTGCTTTCACTAATATATAGTCAGGTGATTCAGAATATTCTGGTAACTTTGAAGGGTGTATCAAAGTTTGTGACGCTCCTGAGTCACACAAGAATTTCACTTCCCTTCCTTCCACCAGAAGTGTAACTTCCAGTTTTGTGTCTGCCAAATAGAGTTCCAAGCTCAGTAATGCCAAATCTAAAATTTCACTTTCTTCATCCTCTACATCTGCTTGCACTTCCTCTGTTCCTTCCACTACATTTACATTTGTCCTTTGTTTATTAGTCTTTCCTGATGATTTCTGATTTTCATCACTATCATATAGTCAGTCCTCATCACCTTTATTTTCTGTAGTCACCTTTTTATTTAGCCTGCAATCCCTTGTTAAATGTCCTTTCTTGCCGCACTTAAAGCACTCACCTTTCTTTTTTCTCTCTTCAAAATCTTCTGGCCTTTTGTCAGATTGTTTATTTCCATGGGTATTTTTCTTACCCTTTTTACCCGACTGTACTACAAAGACCTCTGCTCCATCTTCAGCTGTGAAGACCTGTGTCTTCTTTTTCTTTTTACTATTAAAGTGTCTTTCAGCATGTCTAGCATATTCAAGTAAGGCTTGTAGCCTGCTTGTTCGATGATCTATCATATGCTTTGTAATAAAGCTGCTGATAGGTGCAATGCAACCTTTCAAAAATGCATTTTTCAGTTGCTGTTCATACGAGCTATCATGTGTCTGACTTTCAGGAATAGCCATACCACTATGGTTATTGAAACATTCCAATAATCTACCATAGTACCCATCTACAGTTTCATTCTCTTGCTGTATGCATTGATTAATGCAAGTCCAATCTGCTCTAGGTTTCCATTTTTCAGAAATTCGGTCTGTAAGACCTTTCACTCTGTTGTCTAATTCTGCGTCACTATGTGGGAGTGGTTTAAGCTCTGCATTACGAGAGTTCCAGGTGCCACAAATCATGTGCCAGTCTGGACCCACAATCTGTCTAACTACCTTTTCTACTTCTTCCCCATTCAAGTGGTAACTTAGTCTCATACCTTGTAAATCTTGCAAAAACTTTGTGTAATTAACTTTCGGATGAGGGATTCCCTCTGTAGCTTTCCGAATATCTTCCGGTGTCTATGGTCTATATACTAGGAGAGTTGGGTCCTGCCCTTCCTGTCCTGCCTGAGGATTTGGTACCTCGATTAGTGGACAGATTTCTTCCTCACTCTCTTCTAGTGTGTCTCTCCCCATTTGATGTAATTCTGTGTCCCTAAGTGTCTTACATGTCCGGGACCTAGTTTCAATAGGTTCTCTAACAAATGGTTTTAGTGCTCTTGTAACTTCAGGATAACGTGGAGGTGGACTAGCCTGTCCTCCTGCTTCATATCCTGAAAAGGCATTGGAGGGGGCGGAAGGGGAGGGGCCGTCGCTATTACTGTATTATTATCCTCTTTGTCTAAAAATAATGTTTTCGCATTTTTAATTTTCTGTTCCCTTCGTTTTACTTCCTCAATCCACTTATGTGCCTGAGGAATGCCTAATCTCTGTTGTTTTTTTGCCTGACCTTCTGCGTCAGATTTAAGCTGTTTTAAAAGTTTAACTAATGAAATCGTATTTAATTTACCGTCAAATCCGTATTTATTAACCCATTTTGTATAATATCTTACATTATCTGCTCGTTGTGATTGCATATATTTTGCGTCATCAGTTAGGGGCGGATCTCGCGATTTTTTAGTGCACTGATTTCCCATTTTAAAAGAAAAATGTTACGTAACCCTTTTCACCACGTGGTATTTCAGTTCCTTACACGGTTTATCTAGAATAACTGCCTACCTTATTCTGTTTCCCTGATCTCTGACAAAATATACAGTAATTTCCTTTTGTCCCTGATTTGTATAACAAATCTCTGACAATAACATTTACTGTAACCTAGTCCCTGATCTAAAACAGAAAAAAGGCAAATATCTTCCTACCTGAGCCTCCTGGGTCAACCAGTTCGAGACCGCTCTTCGGCCGCAGATCAGAAAAGTGGCCAGCCTCTCAAAACGACAATTCAGTCGGAGGTCTTTGTGTTTCAAGAAGAACCATTTCAGTAGCTTCTCCTGCGCAGTATTCGACCACCGGTACACACTGATCTGTAGCTGTCGAGGGCTTCCAGTCAAGGAGGACCAAACTGTTAAATAAAAAACAAATGATAACAACACAGGAGGCTCAGATGCAAAAAGGTTTACTAGTGTACACCAGGAGGCAAAATACCATACAATACAAGTATAGAGTTTTGTCTGACATGATGCAGGAAATACACAATTTTATATAGTCTTACATTCAAGCTCTGCCCACTTTACTGACGTGGTTAGTCACAGGGCACCTACATCACTATGGTCTACAATATTCTATTCATAAGAAAAAGCTGATGTTATACATTTTAAAAGTTTTCCCGTGGGAATAATACAGCCTTGGAAAGCACCTGGTTAGTTATAATGTCTTTCTGTAAAATGTTATTCTTTCAAGGTTTCAGTCCTGCTAGGATACAATAGTCGGTTCAGTCTTGTAATATACTTCTTTGTTCTTCTTGCAACATTACTTTAGCAGCTGTGCTTTATCTCTGATAATATTCACAAGGCCAATTATCTCAGAGGAAGGAAGAAGGATTTTCAATGCTTTATACATTTAATTTTCCTGACCCAGCAGATAATCATTAGTGAAAAACATAAGCTTGCTGAGCTGGCTACTGCCAGGGTCAGAGTTCAAATACACTGCAACTCCAAAGCTTCAAGCAATTACATGTAAAATCATTCTTATTGCCATATTGTAAATAGAATAAAATGCATTATATACTATTTGCTTTTAAACTAGCACTTCATACATGTTCAAATACATATTTTTCTAACATCAACCATGTAAAGTGGACCTATATATATATATATATATATATATATATATATATATATATATATATATATATATATATATATATATAACTTTTTTCCACTGTAGTGTGATCTTAGAGTTGGTATATTTAATTTACGAGGGGTGTGGGGGACAGAACCCCCATATATGGGGAGTACAGGGGGGCTTGCCCCCCTACAGAAACGTAGCAGGAAGTGTGTTTGTTAGTTCGGTGTTGTTGTAGGTGGAGGGGATCTTATTTACATATGCATTGTAGTTTTCAGTGTTATGAAGGGCACTTTCAATGTTCTGAGTTTTCAATGTTTTGGGTTTTCAGTGTTTTGAATTTTTTATGTTATGGTCTCAATGTTATGAAATTTATCATTATGAAATTTCAGTGTTATGAAGTAGTCCCACAAACACACACACACACATATATGTATATATATATATATATGTACATATATATATATATATGTATATATATATATATATATATATATACATATATATATATATATATACATATATATATATATATATATATATATATACATATATACATACACACACATATATATATATATATATACATACATATATACATTATATATACATATATTTATTTTACATTCAATAGCTGTAATATCTGACAGAAAGCTTTTAAAGAAAATTGAAAAAAAAAGTGTTACCTTTATTCTTATGGTATCCTAAAAATACATTTATTGTAGAAATCATATAAGATTATGTGAGTATGGTGCTAACATTCCAGATGTAGAATTTTATTCTTTAGCTGTAAAATGTAACTGTATTATACTGTGGATAAACTCATCCTACCCTAGCCCATGCAAAACCATTCAGTAGCAGATTATATCTTAGTCACCATAATATTTAATGAAAGATTATAAGTTGGATGGATCCGTCATCCTGTTAATATTATCCATCAGTAAGAAATTAAATGAATTTGTAGATAATATGAGTGAAGTGGAACAAAACACTATTGTATGCATATATGATTGCTAACATCAAAGATAAACTGATCTATAAATGAAGCTTGTCCATGTTATATAAGTTAGTTATAAGTAATAATAATAATGTTGATGCAAAATTCTGGAACTCTATAGCTAGAAGTGGACTGACTGACTCAATAGGAGGTAAGAATAAAACTTTGTTACTTAAATCAGTGAGTCAAACTTCACATTTATAGTAGAAATTTTTATGTGGAAATATTTACATAGAATGTATGTTGTTGTGTCTTTCGGCTTTTCCCGGTTAGGGGTCGCCACAGCGGAACTCCGGTCCGCTAATGATTGTTAGTGGATTTTTTCATACCGGATTACCAGCCCTGATGCACAGCCTTCGACGAAGGCATGCCCCATTCATGTATGCCTCCACACAGAAGACGCTCTAGCTGAGAATCGAAAGGGACAACGTCTTGCTATGAGGCGACAACTCTACCACAGCACCACCACCAGAATGTATGTTACTCTTTATAAAATCTCTAAGTTTAGTAAAATAACTTCATCACTTAGTTGGAGGTGCAATAAAGATGTAAAAGCTGATTGGACACATTTATGGATCGTGAAAAATTAAATGTATATTGGGAAAACATAAGTATGTTTTAAAGGGGTTGTGGTCTGATAATTGTTCTTTAACTAGCTTAGTAATACTAACGAATGTTTCGCTTCCTGTATCTGTAAAAGCCAAACAACAAAAAATATTTTGGAGTCTTTGCTTTGGCATTTGCTAGAAAACTTCCTACAAAAGAACTGGCATAAAAACTCAGTTCTTACATTTAAAGAACTTTTATAGCTAACATCAATACTATGTATAACTGAAAAAGAAGTGATCAGAATAAGACTTTGAGTGGTGGGGATAGCCTTGAAATGTATTAATTGTATAATATTACTTTAATGATTTAATGTACTCCTAACATTTTATAACTGTATGTGATGTTGAATTTCTTCCTTTCTGTGTATATATTGTAAGTATGTTAAATTAATAAAACAAAATCTTTAAAAAGCATGCATTAAAAGCCATCACAATTATAGAGCTGAGCTTATAGAAGTGGAAGGATGTCTATACTTGATAAGATCATAGCCTGAATTGTGTCATGAAAAGCAAAAGGAACAGTTCACATAAATTATGTTGAAAGGATATAGTCATGGTTTGTGTAAGAAGAAATAATTATGAACAATTCAGTTAAAGTTGAAGGAGGTAAAACTTGTTAAGTTAAAGTGCTTTGAGGTATTGTGTGTTGAAGGTTTTAGAATGAGCGCTTGAAATATATGTTGAAGTACTGTATACCGCAATGAACTTAACTCAGAGCATAACATGAAACTCATTATTTTTTAATCCAAAAGCTTGTCCAAAGTTCATTAAAAGTAGGCTACTGCTATTTACAGTGAAAAAGAGAGATGAGAAAATGTTAGAAAAGATAGATTTAGAATCAGTAGAAAAAGACTATTACAGTGAAACATAGATGATTAAGTACACATTCTCCAAACATGGGTCTTTGTCATTTTTTATTTGCTTGTTTCCCCCTTTGTTTTAATTTCTTGTGCAATGTTTTTATATCTAATACAATTTCACAGCTATTACTTATTTATTTGTCTTTGTTGACCCAGATAGTCCAACTGGGCAAAGCCCATTTTCAGAAGTGGCCCAGAAAGCAAAGCACCATCTAATTAAAGTCTGCATATCATATATAGAAGTACAATTGACAATGGTTTACTATATAATACATGTACAATCTACAATGACATATTTAGGTGTGAACATTGTCTGTTACATTGCTATAGGTAAAGGTTTATAGGTGGCTAAGCATTGTATTCCCAGTAACATTTGTGTACTTGCTATTTATGCTACTGAATTATGTTAAAGTATCAAGTTTATAGCATAGGTAAGCACTGCACGGAGGTTCTGATATTTTAAGTGCATCACTGGAGTTTATACTATAGTAGAAGAGATAAGAAGTTAGGATTTAAGTGAAGTGAGGAAAGGGAGAAGCAGGCGTGTATGTTTGGAAAGGGAGTATATTAAGATTAGGAAGAAAGTTGGAGGAAATGCTGGATATTGGCACTCCGCATGAGCATGACCAGGATCTATTCAGATATCATTGCACAAGGCTTAAAATGTGTGATAGTTTGTCAGCAGGTCTGATGTGTTCTGGGATAGTGTTTCATATTTTTATGATGTAACAGGAGTAAAGTGAGTCTGTGGCTAATTATTTAACTTAGTTATTTTTAATAAACAGTTATTGGCAGAGCAGAGGTCCTTTAAGGGGGAATAAGACAGTAAGATAGTGTGGGGCATTTATCTGGGAAATAAATAGGTTTACATGCAGAAACTAATTGTGAATGCTTTCCAATGTTGCCTAGTTTGAGCCACTTAAGTTGTCTCCAGGCTTGGTAGTCTTGGGTTCAATGTGCTGGGTTAGTAACAATTTTAACAATTGTATTATATCAAGAGGCTAGTTTAGATTCAAGAGTGGTGTTAGGATAGGTGATGCATAAAGGAGGGCTGAGAGTAGGTAGATTGAGGCTACAGTTTGCTCAGCTGTATCTGTAAGATATTGTTTTGCTCTATAAAGTGAGACCATTTTCTAACTGGTCTTTTTTATGGTTTGTACGATAGGATACACAAATTTGAAATTTTTGTCGATGACAACTCCCAAGAGTTTACTGTGTGAAAAAAGTGTTTCTATGTTAGTGCTGTTTGTTGTTGTAATTAGGAAAGATTGATTTTGGTTGTTACATTGTTTTGGGTGAAGAGCATTAATTTTGTTTTGTTATGTTTAAGGAGAAGTAGGAGGTTTTAGCCAGGTTTCTATAAATATAAAAGACATTTGGGTAAATTCCTGGTGCTTGAAGAGAGATGGGGCTGCAGATTTAATGATGAATATTAGTGTTAAATCATTCTGCCAATAATATCATCCAACATTAAAGGAAAAACTGAGCAATAGAAAACTATCTATAGCATTATGAGACCTGCAGGTGAAGGCTCTCACTGTCTCAGAAACCAAATGCATTGTCCAGCATCACAAAGCTTAAAAGGTATTATTGCACTAGAAAATAGGCAACCCATATTACCACTTTGCATGTTTAATTTATTATTACATTCATACTCATAATGTGTGTGTGTGTGTGTGTGTGTGTGTGTGTGTGTGTGTGTGTGTGTGTGTGTGTGTGTGTGTGTGTGTGTGTATGTGTGCGTGTGTCTGTCTATATATAGGTTCATAGGTAGGTACTAGGCTATTGGCCCTATGGCCTATATAAGCTTAGCCAAATGATACCCTGGCTTTTGCCACCCAAGAAAATTATTTTCCTGTGCCCCTGTCAAGCAGAGCCACAGAAGTGATCCCTGGGGTGAATTTCCTATCTCCCATCCAATCATCAAGATTTTTCTTGAAGAGTGCTAATGAAGAGGTTTGTTTGATATAGATAGGTAGTTTGTTCCAGAGTATGGGAAGTCTCTGAGACAGGAATCTATCCCTCCAGCATGTTCTTTTTATTGTGGTGACAAGGTTTAGGTACCTAGAGCGTGCAGCTCGGAGGGATTGGGATTTCTTTACATGGAGCATGTCCAACAGCTCTGGGTTTGACATAGCTTTGTATGTTAGACAGAGATCACCTCTGAGTAGGCAATATGCGACAGAGTAAAGCTGGATTTTTTTGAGACGGTCTGCGTAGGGCATCTGTTTGAGGCCGGTAAGCCTCTTTGTGAGGTATTTCTGTGGCCTTTCCAGTTGTTGTAGATGTCTTGTGAGGTACATACCAAAAGGGATGTTGTACTCTATAATGGGTCTAATGAGTGATGAGTAGAGGGGAACAATGACCTCTTTTTTCCTGGATGGGAAACCTTTTGTGATGAGGTGTGCCACGTAAAAGGATTTCCTGACTACTGTGGCAATGTGATTATCAAAGGAGAGACTACTGTCCACCTGTGTCCCAAGGTCGCTTATCACAGTTTCGGTGTTAAGCAGACAACCGCCTATGTGGTAGTTCATGGGTACAGAGTTTTTACCAAAAGAGATGACAATGCACTTTTTGGCATTGAGCTTGAGGCCATGGCTTTGACACCAAGCATCTGTCTCAGTGAGGCCCTATTGTAGGATATCCACATCGTTAGGAGATTTGATTATGGCTTCTAGTTTGCAGTCATCTGCGAACATTGTTAGCCAAAGACCTTCTGTGTTAGTCTGTACTTCAGAGACGTAGATACCAAACAGGAGAGGACCTAGGACTGAACCCTGTGCTACTCCACTTGTCACTGGTCTGAAGTTGGATTTAGAGTCTGCTACTTTTACAGTGTGGGTTCAGTCAGTGAGCCAGTTGGCAACCCATCTTGTGACATAGGGATTTATACTTAGTTTTGTGAGTTTGTCTATAATTCCAGAGTGGGGGATGGTGTCAAAAGCCTTGGCGAGATCTAGATAGGCTGTGTGTGTCACCTTACCCTCATCTACAGCTTTGGTGACCGCTTCAAAGAAGTCTATCAGGTTTAGGAGACATGATCTACCTTTTACAAACCCGAACTGGGTAGGGTCCAGAGTTTGGAGATTACCAATGTCATTGTTTATAAGTTCCATGATGATACACCCCATAGCCTTGTAGACCAGTCTCGTCAGGCTAATGGGGCGATATTTCCTGGGGTCTGTGGTGGCTCCCCCTTTGTAGAGTGGGATAACTGTTGCTGTGCACCATTCAGTGGGCACAAAGCCTGAGGTGAGGCTATGATTGAACATGATATTTAGGTGGGGTGCCAGTTCGTTCTGTAGTTCTGTAGAATGCAGCCTGGGATGTTGTCAGGTCCCATGGATGCTGTGTTCTTGGCTTTGGAGCATGTGTTTATTACTTGTGCAGCTGTGATTACAGGTACTTTGCATTCTTCCGGTATAGAGATGGGCCCTTTAGGGGGTGAGAGAGGGGTAAAGTTAGCACTGAACCTATCTGCCAGGATGTTGGCAATATCAGTTGGTTCTGTATATTTAGTGCCATTTTGCTGTAACTCAGTGCAGATCTGAGTGTTGCCATTGAGATTCTTGACATAGCTATAGAATGATTTGTGGTTGTCTTTAGAATCAGTGGTGATTTTGTTTTCGTAACTAGCTTTGGAGGATTTTATGAGGGATCTCAGCTTCTTACTGAGGCTGACCACAGAGTTCCTCCAATCATGGGATTTTACTCTTTCTTGCAACAGTTTCTTTCTTCTGTTGTAGAGTTTTTTTTATAGCAGGGGACCACCAGATTGGCTTCCTTTTTTTGTATGATAGAATCTTGGTTCTGATAGGGATTGCATGATCCATGCACTCGTGTAAGTGCTTATAAAGTGCAATTGTATAGGATTCAGCAGTCATATCTCTATTCTCCGTCAGCATGGGTGTTGTGAAGTTTGCCACTTCTGTCTTAAGAAGCATGAAGTTGGCTTTAGAAAATTTTTTTACGGTGGTTTCCCTAATGGGGGGGGGGGGCTGGGATGTGGATGTCTAGGGTGATTTGCTTATGGTCAGATTTGACCAACAAGAAATTGACTTCTGGTGTGGAACACTGGTTGCCCATGTTGGTAATGACCAGGTCTAGGATATTGCTGCCCCTGGTAGGGGTGTGGATAAGTTGATCCAAGGCATTGGAATTTAGGAATTCCAGAAAACGTTGAGCACAAGAGTTGGTACATGAGTAGTTTTCCCAGTTAATGGTGGGGTAGTTGAAATCGCCCATTATTAGGGTGTTAGGTTGTACCCTAATATTTTCCAGTGTATCAGGAAATGAGGAGTGGGAATCCTGGGGCATGGTGGGGGATCTGTAGCAAGCTACAATTTGCATTGCGGTCTTGCCCAGAGTTAGTTGCACTTGGATAATTTCAGATGCATTATGCTGAGCAACTAGTCTGGAGGTGTGGATATCCTTAATGAATATGGACACGCCTCCGCCTTTAGTGCTTCAGTCCAAGTTAGGTGGCCAAAAGGTGTGGTATGAATTATAGCCTGGTAATGCAGGTTGCTCTCTGGAGCCTTGAACCAGGTCTCTGTCACTGCACAGATGTCGACGTTCTCCATTTTAAGGAGTGCCTCGAGTGAGTGCATTTTGAGGTTTAGACTTCTAGCATTGAGTAGCATTACCCTCAGATTTTGCTTGCTTGTACCTGTTACAGTGGTGAATTTATCATTTGAATCTTGCCTAAAAAAGGCACTATAGGGGTGGCAAGAGCCTTAGCCAGTATCCGGAATCCCAAGGCTGACAGGTGCAGGCCATATCTGGCAAAGCATCGTGGTTTGTCGATCATGTCATCCCAGGCAGACAGATACTTGATCCCCTTAGAATGACAGCAGAAGCTTAGCCAATTGTTGAAGTCAATCATTTTGCCCTTGTACTGTGGCATCATTCTTATACTATATTCTTATTTGGATGTTAAATAGATTCTTTATTGTAAATGTAATTTAGCATACAGCTAGCACAGCAACAACGTTTTAGTGACTTGCATAAAGTACATGCTTAAGTAAGTTGTTTCAGTTATGAAAAGCTATAATTTGGAGTAGAGGATAAACCATGTGTAGACTTGCATAGGCACATATTTACGGAAGGAGTAATAAACAGACTGACTGTGTCTTGCAAACATTTTTACATAATAAAAAATAATTACTTTTTCCTAAGCAATTAATATTTTTTTCCTAAGCAATTAATATTTTTTTCTAAATTCTCCCTCAATCTACCCTTTTTAAAGCATATTTATTAAGTTTCCATCTACATACCAGATTTGTACCATATTTTAAAAAATCTTGAAACTTAAGTACTTCCCAAACCTCGGTGTAATCATGTCTATTTCTCAAGACTGAGTGCATGTCTGCACTTTCTTCTCACTTTGACTTTCAATGTCACCTTCCATTCCTCCCAATTCTTATCAAAATTCTTCTTTCCCATATGGTCAGATCATAGATGAGAAAAATAAGTCATACATTTTTCATTAAGCTGTACCTTAAAATTCACTCTAAATGTACTCTTTCCTCTTCTTTTCTTTGCTCTCTCACATATCGTACCAATCAAGCCCTTCCAATGATGTAATATTATCCAGCACTACTACAGCTATCTTCTTTTAAATCCGACAATGAATGCAAGATTCACTTTCTGTGAGTAAAGTCATTTTTCCCATCCCTGTTAGCACTGTTACCTAGAACATTAATTACAAAATTATATTGTCTTTTTTACAGCTTTCATTGTTTGCAAAGTACAGATAAAGTCACCAATAGAGAAACACTGCTAGCGATTTCTAATTTAATCTTCACTCGTTTAATCTGCATTGCAGATCTGCTTTTACTGTGCTTTTAAATTAAGAGATTCCAGAGTTAGATGTCTTGTGGCAGAAGGTGCTTACATGGGCTTTCGGAGTTGGAAAGTACTGGGAGAAGCTCAAAGTGTGTTTGTTTGTTGGCTAGAGGACATAGTGGTCAGTTTACAAACTTTTTTCTTTACTATAAGTCATGTATGTTGCAAGGCTCTTTGTTCACTTACAGAGGACTCTGCAATGCTGTTCCAGTGTTTCACCTGCACCCAGAGCCATCCAAGGTAATATAAGAATATTTTCTTAATTAACTGCACTGGTACTTGCTTTATTCAGTGATCACTACTGATTTTGAACACTTTTTAAAGCATTTGTTTAATTTTGTTGCAAAAATAGTAATTTATCTGTCTATCGGCCTTTATAGTCTGTATGCCTTCAAATCTTTTGATAGAAGGGAGAATTATCCAGAGACTTGTTTGGTAGATGTTTGTTGTTTAATCTGTGTTCAAGTGCTGCTTTTGTTGTGCCTTTACATTAAGAAATTTCAGACTCAGCCATCGTATGCAAAGGTGTTTACCTGGCCTCCCTAAGTTTGGGAAGCACTGCAGGAAGCCCAAAGTGTGGTCATTTATTGGCTAGAGGCATAGGTTTCAGTTTTCAAGTTTTTATTCTCTGCACAGAGCTGCTCACTGGGCAGTGGCAGTTAGCAGTGACCTGTATAGCAACAAATGCATAAACAGTAAAATTTACCTATAAAGTTAGGATCAGATCCAAAACCCATTAAACTATGTGACATTGTACAGAAATAAGCTTAGAGCAGCTTGTGCATTAAATAGCACTATCAGGTCATAGCATTATATAACATATTACCCTTAACCCTAGAAACTACCCTAGGAGACCCTTGTTAAAACTCAGTCCTTAACCATAAACACCCAACCCTATCACAGGAACAGACAACATGGATATGCAATTTCCAAATGTCTCTATGGCCAGTTTGTTAGATTTGGGAATCCTAAAGCAATTTAGCAATTGTCTCATGTTGTCAGATCCAGTTAGTCATTAAAGAAAATAACACAGTATGTGAGAGATCCAAATTCTCAACTTCCTTGGAGGCAAAAATCTTATAGATAAACAAGGTTGTCAGGAATACCCACACTAAATCTCTCACACATAATGTTCAACCACACACACAGATTGTCTTGTGCTGAGGCACTTAAAAGAAACTTTCTTAAATCCCAAAGACCTCCAAATCTTCCTAATGGCAACGCTGGTTCTCAGCAATTACTAAAGCATACACTAAAAGCAATACCAAACAGCTCACATAAGCCTACACCTAATGTTCCCCCAAGTTCAAAGCCTGTAAGGCAAGCATACACTTTGCCTAATACTCTTGTTACGGGGGACTGCATTGTAAAACCTTACATCAAAGACTCCAAATTCCTACCTCCTGGATATCATTCCCTCCGATCTGACCGCACTAACAAAAGAGGAGGCGGAATTTCTTTAATTTACTCTAACCTCCTGACTATGACCCCATACCCTAACTCCATCCCATCCTTCAATAATGCAGAACTAGTCATTGGCATACTTCAAATGAACATCCACAAAAGTATCTGCATTATTTCACTCTATATTCCTCCTGGAAATAATGCTAACACATTGGAAGACATCCTCTCCTGGTCCTCTTCTAACATCAAACTAGAAACCTTTATTCTGGGAGATGTTAACATTGACTGGGGAAAAATCAATAATCCTAATCCCTCCATTACCATCAATCTATTCAATTTCACTCAACTTACTAACTCCATTACTAGACCTAACAAAAACAACCCCCCCCCCCTGGCACCATACTCGACTGGATACTTGTATCCCATCCTAACAAAATTATTTCATCTGGTGTAATTTCTGACCCTTTAGGAGACCACCTCCCTGCCTTCTCTATTCAAGCCACTCCCACTTCCCCCCACTCTCACCACTTCATTCAAACATGTAACCTAACCAACTTTAATCAAGATTATTTCTCTAGCTCCCTTAAGCTAACTAATTGGAACCCCCTAAAAACACTGCCACTAGACGAAGCCATTGAATATTTCAATTCTACGTTCTTAACTACCCTTAACTCCCAAGCTCCAATAAGAAAAAGAAGAATCAGAACTAAACCCACCCCTTGGCTCTCCAAAGAAATAAAAAAGATTATGCACCAAAGAGACAAATCCTGGAAAGCATACCTTAATGACAAACTGCCTGAAATCTTCCTTCAGTTTAAACAATTGAGAAACCTGACCAAAAAACTAGTCATCAGAGATAAAAAGTCTTACTACATCAAATTACAAGAAAACCATACAAGGAATCCAAAACAATTCTGGAACTCCATTAACTCCCTCCTTTCACCAGGTACTAAAAGCAACCCATGTACTTACACCAGCAAATCTGACCCTGAAATTGCCTCACTATTCAATTCCTTCTTCACATCTTCCATTGCTGACCTAACCAAGACTTTTAACAACAACCCACCCTCCCATATCAATCTTTCTCTCTCTTCCCACCCCCACCCCACTTTTGAATTTAAACCTGTTCCTACCAACCTAATAAGGAAACTTCTCTATAAACTCAAACCTTGCTCAAATGCTCCTGATAACATACCTTCCTCCTTCCTAAAGATAGCTTCTGACTCCATTGCTATACCCATCAGCATCCTAATAAACAGGTCTCTACATGAATCCTATGTACCCAAACTCTGGCGTTCTGCTTTCATTCTTCCACTTCACAAAGGTGGCAAGAACTGTAATGTCTCTAATTTCCGTCCCATTGCCATCCTCTCCCCTATTTCCAAAATCCTAGAAAAGTGTATACACCTGCAACTCTTGCCTTTCCTTACTGAACACCAATTGCTCTACCCCACCTAACATGGCTTCCGCCCTGGACACAGTACCACCACTGCCCTTCTCTCTTTCCTTCATTCTGTGAACTCTGCCCGTGACTCCGGCAATTTAGTCTCATCTGTTCTACTAGATCTATCTAAAGTCTTTGACACCATCTCCCACTCCCTCCTTCTAAACCATCTCTCTAATCTCAACCTTAGCCAAAATGCTCTTTCCTGGTTCACTAGCTACCTCTCAAACAGGTCCCAAGCTGTGAAATGGGGCCAAGCTACATCTACCTTCCTTCCTACACCTACCAGAGTACCTCAAGGTTCCATTCTTGGCCCATTACTATTCAACATCTTTATTAATGACTTCCATAAAGCCATCCCCAACACCACAATTGTTAAATACACTGAAGATTCCACTCTTATCTGCCATGCCCCTAACCAAACAGAACTCCAAGCTCTTACCCAAACTGCATTTTCTACCACTAAAAACTGGATGTTCCAAAATCACCTCTCCCTTAATGCCAACAAAACTAAGATCCTCCTCTTTCCACCCTCCAAATCCTCACCACTAGACAAACACTCCTTTCGTATTACCAGCCTTTCCAACTCCACCATTGAAATAGTAACCTCCACCAAACTTCTCGGTGTCATAATTGATGACCAGCTGAAATTCAATAATCATATCCAGCTAAACATAAAAAAACAGACATAAAAATTGGCTTATTGTACAGAAATAACCACTTTCTATCTCCTTCCACTAGGCTAACCCTTGCCTCGACTTACCTCCTTCCCTCTCTACTGTATGGCGCTCCTCTGCTCACTAATATTTCATCCATTCTCACCTCCAAACTGGAACAATGCTATAACAAAATATCCAAATTTGCTACCAATGCCAAGTCCATCACTCATCACTACTCCCCCCTCCACTCTCTAAATTGGCTTGAACTCCCTAATCAACTTACCTTTCTCCAACTCTCCATTGCCTTTAAACTACTATTCCATCCAACCAACTGTCCTGCTTTTTCAAACATTCTTCCACCCTATAACCCCCCTAGACCCCTTAGATCTTCTCACCAAAACCTGATCACTGTACAAAAACCTAAGCGCCCAGCTAGCCAAATGCTTTTATCCTTCACCCCTTGCTAAAAAATGGAATGCCCTACCCACCTCTCTAAGATCCTGCAACAACCTAGATAACTTCAAAGGCCTACTTCATTCTCACCTCTATCTTAATAAAATTTGCAACTGCACTCTTCAACCTACACCTTTCAAATCATCCTCCTCCTTCTCTCCTGGCTAACCTCCATTCTCAATTAAAGTCTCTTTTGCCTCTCCTAAAATACTAGCTGTATAAGCTACTCATATTTTATCTTTACTAGATGAATTAGTTACTAAGTCACCCTAGGCTGACCATCTTTTTCTCTTCTTCTATTCTATATTCCTAATTGCATGAGCAACTAAAGTTATCTCCTCCTGCTTTCTATTTCCCAGAATATTTTACTTCATTTTTCTTTTGTGCTGAAACCTAACTAAATGTGTTAATATTTTACTATGTTTTGCCATCGGATATTACTATTGTAGACTGTTCATAAAATTATGTTAATCATTGTAAATTATTGTACTACTGTAGACTGTTCTTAAAATCCTGTTTAATCTTTGTAAATTATTTTTTGTCTGAACTCTTTTGTAATAAATACTGTTGTTTTTGTGGAGCTTTCCTCCACTGAAAATGGGCCCCAAAGCCCAGTGGACCTCCCCGGTAATCAAACTGAAATAAGTAAATAAATAAATGATGCACAGATGGTCCACTAACCAGGTTAGACAAGATGAAGATGATGTTTAGTTGCCTATCTGGAGCTATGATCCAGAATATCATGCACACACTCAAGTTAATGCACCCCAGGTACCAATATGATTCTACCATAGTCCATGTGGGTGTAAATGACCTGAGGCATGCTTCATTGAACTATATAAAAAGAGACACAATGGATCTCTTAGAGTATGTGTTAGAGATAGACATAAGCCTTGCACTAAGCAGCATTTTACCTTCACCAAGGATGATGCCATAATATGGACATAAAATGATTGATTTTAATATCTAGCTTTGTTTCTAGTGAAACAACGGGATCTAATATTTATCAGCATGAAGAACATTGTCAAAAGACAGCATTACATTGCCAAGGCTGGGTTGCACCTGCCCCCCCCCCAGCTGTCAGATATTGACGAAAACTTTATGCACCCTCTTAGATCCTTTTTAAACAATGCCAAAAAGACAAAACTACTGACATAGTGAAAAATCTACAATCAGCTTTGAGATGTTACTGCCCAGTTCTTGGTGCCTAAACAAAATACTCCACACCTTTCAAGCCCTCTTTACTCTATAGAATGTAGACATCTGTGCCATGAATGAGACTTGGTTTACAGCTGCAGAAAGTACTCCAGAATTGCAAGGTACACTGTCTTCCACACATTTAAGCCAACAACAGCACAGACAGGGGCTAAACATGGAGGTGTCTTGATATATGTTAGGAACAAACATACTTTCAGGTTGGTTAAACAGCATGATATCATGGAGCTCATCCACTTGCAAGTCACCATAGCTAATGGGCTTCACATTATCATGACTAGCTTCAGATCACAATCTATGCCCCTAGAATTTCATGACTCTTACCAAAACCTATTCATGGATGATTTTAACTAACCCTCTATAGACTTGGAAAGGTACACTGCCTCAACTCACAGACACAATGCTCCCTTGAGTATATCAACACAAACACCCTGGAACAGATAGTTCACTCTCAAACTAGGGGATCAAGCATACTGAATCGGTCCTCATCATCATGGAAGAGCATTGTACACCCCTGTGTCACATCCTCACTAGTGAGGTCAGATCACAAAGCTAAGCCAATAACATATAGGAACTAAAAGGCAAATTACATCCTACTAAGTGATCCCAAGACCACAGCTACTTGTACAGAATTATTCAGAGTCACTATATAACCATGTGAATGGCTGCATCAAGGCTGCTGTACTTACCAGAAATAATTCTTATATATTAATAAAAGAAAGAAAATACTCAAAGCCAGAATCAGGAAAAGCATATCCCTTAAAGGCAAGTGTTTTCTTACACAGCTAAACAAAAAACTAAGAGGTCTAATTAAGTCCAACAAGGCCATCTATGAGGTCAATGTAGCCTCACAAGCTGAGGACAAAAAGGAAGACCTTCTTCAGCTATGGCTGGAACCTTAGAGGTAACATAAAACAGTGTGCTGAACTGGTGGTGAACAGGGCCACCTACTCTGACAAGGGTGACATACAAAATTTACTGGCTTATAAATTCAGCTAAGACTTCACCCCCCACTCCATTCTGCTTCTCCAGGTGAAATCCCCACCAACATAATCCCCCTGCTATTAGCAGGGACCAGGTGCTAGCAGCACTCACTAAAGCCAAGTACACCAACTCCAAGGATCCCAACAACATCCCCAGTTGCCTAATATACAGCCTAAGACATGAGCTATCAGCAGCACTTGAAACAGGCCATGTTCCAAGAAAATGGAGGACCACACAACAGTCATTCCTCTCCACAAGTGTGCACTATCAACCAACCCAGGGAACAACAGACCCATCAGTCTAACAAGCTTAATATACAAAACTGTGAGATTATTATCATGGAAATGATAAAAAAGGATATTGGCAGCCCTTCTTACACAGGATCTATCCTAATTTGGCTTTGATAAGGGAAAGAAATGCCTATTTAACCTGGTAGACCTCTTTGAGAGGGTCACTAAGGCAATGAATGAGGGTAAAAGAGTGCATATTACTTATCTTGATGTGACTAAGGTATATGATACAATGCCCTGCTTAGGCATTGTTGACAAAATCTCTGAGCTAGCTGTAAACTCTTACATAACTTGATGGATTGCTGGCTGAATCACAAACAGGAACCAAGAAGTTGTGATAGGTGAGACCTCCCCCACAAAGAGTCTGTATTCTAGGGCTCAATGTTAGGCCTGTTTGTTTTTGACATCTGCTTCACAGATGTCAAGGACAATGTTTAAGGCCTGATGTCAAGGACAATGTTTAAGGCCTCTAACTCACCAAGATCATAGATGACTATCAATTAGGAGCTATTATAAATTCTCCCCAAGATACAAACATCTTGCAAATGAGGGTTTAACACAGACAGATTAATGGTCCCAAGGCCAGGCCCTAAACTTCAGTGCCAAAAAATGCATTATAATGCCCTTTGGGAAACTGTCGATCCAAATTAATTACTCATTAAAATACCTCTAAGAGCCATCTCAGTAGCAAGGGATCTGGGAACATATCTAGACAAAAATGTTGTCTTTGATCAACATCTATTTAAGACAATAAGAAAATCATTCTATGTCACCCAGCTTATAGGTAAGGGTACAGCATCCAGATGCAAGGAACTTATAATGCCACTCTATTCAACCCTTATCAGACACATCATTGAATACAATGTCCCTTTTTCATGTATCTAACTGGACACTTGCAACAATTATAATGCCCACAAAGGTTTCTCACCAGGAGAATTCAGGGAATGAATATCCTGTTCTACACTGATCATCTAAAGGCTTTTTCTCTGTATTCCATCTCATACATACTACTAAGAGGGGATCTTTGCCTGGTTTAAATGTCCACTCTTTGACCCATTTCAGAGTGATCTGTTGCACATGCACAAAACAAACAGCAGTAGAAAAACTCGATTCAGGGATCTGAACTTTGCTTGCAGCATAAACAGAACAGGCTGGAGGGACAGATACATGTCTCAAAGGATCCCCAAATTATAGAATAGGCTTCTCATCCATGTCAAACAGAGTTCATCCTTCACCCTATTCAAACATAAACTTGTCAATTGGATGGAAAATTGTAAATTTACCCATGGTCTGGTCCCATGTCCCTTATGGACAGAGTCCATCAGTAAGAAAAGTTTTATCAAAAATAATAAGAAAAGTGAACACAAGCAGAGCTGGGTATCACGATGATGTAAAAAGTCCATTCTTTTTCCTCAAGCTGCTGTGGTACAATGAACAATTTTATTAAGCAAGATACACAAAATCAGATAAGCGTTTTCATCTCTGCTGATTCAGAGACTTCTTCAAACCGAAGTTTCTGAATCAGCAGAGATGAAAGCACTTATCTGATTGTGTGTATCTTGCTTAATAAAAGTTTTCATTGTACTACAGCAGCTTGTGGAAAAAGAACGGATTTTTTACATCGTGATTCCCAGCTTTGCTTGTGCTCACTTTTCTTGCTATTTTTTGACTTATTCGTTGTTTGGATAAGAAAAGTATTATCCTAATATCTCCCCTACAAATCCGTCTTATTAACATGCCCCCCACCCCTTATGATACTTGGGACCCAAATGTTTTGGGGTACGTGGCTAAGCTTATAAGGGTTCTAGTGGTCATTAGCCTACTAACAACCTATAATCTTAAGAACCAAACAATTACAATACATAGCAGAATTTCTTAGTATTTCAAACATTTTATAACTGTTTGAAGCATCACCTGAAGCATATAAAAAAATTATATTCCCCACTTAATCCCTTAGAATTTTACAGTCAACATAACGTCATCTCCCTTACACCCATACTTACTCATATCACTATTTCACCATGCACATTCCTTACCAAAATTAATACAACTGAGCATTCATGTAAACCAAAAGAAAATACAAGTTTCCTCTTTCACTGTTCTTCCTTAGCCTACTTTAAATCTGGTGGAATATTTTCCTCCAGTAGTCATTTCCAAACTTGCCCTCCAAATTTTTGCGGTCTTTTCAAAAGGTAATTAGGCCAAAAATGCACTTTCTTCTTACACAAAGTACAAAATCTGTGAGGACAATCTTCAGCTAAATGCTGCTATATTTGACAAATGTACTGTTTGGCAGGTTTGCACCTGCATATTCACATTTCTCCAGACATTTATAGTAATTGCATTGTAAAATGATACATGTTATTAGTGGCACTATGCAGGTCCACAGAATGTTCCTATCCTCAAATGCTGTACAGCTTCTCATTTCTTTAAAGATAGAACTAATTAGTACTGTATATGAATTTACATTTACTCTGTTAATATTATCTTGCAATTAATGAATCACTTGAAATTTATACATTTTAAATATTCAAACAAACTACCTCACTTATTGACACTGTTGGAGCCATTAACATATACAGAAAGGCATAAGACACCTTATAGCAGACACATACATTTTGCTATTATTAATTACTATTTTTCAATCTCCATAGAAACCCAGAGCCCTAAATTAATTGCTGTATAAAAACAAAGAAAAACTATTGCCTGAAAACTCAGTTTATTTGACATAAACTGAAAACCCAAAAGTCAACTATATTAAAGATACCTAAACTACAGGTAGATTCTCTTCAATGAAAATTAAGGTTCCTGGTTTGAACAGAAATATCATCAAACTCCCCTTATAATTCATATATTTAATCTTTAGATTCTAATGCAGTTACCAGTCATGCATTCCAGGAGATGATCTAAGAGACCATCAGAACCTCCCAAAAAAAGCATTGTCTGGTCAAGTAAACTGCTCAGACTTACACAGTGGACATATAAAGGCTGTGAGAATCAAGCGCTGGACTACAAGAAACTGATTTTATTCTTAAACAGGTGAGGGAGCTTAAGCCTAGGTTGAAAAAAGCTATATATTAACAGAAATCTGCAAAGCCTATTGGATTACATATTAGTGATCAAATTTGCACATCACCTAAAACAATTGTATGGTCACACTAATACCATATTTTGAAAGGAGAAAAACTAGAGTAAATGAATATGAAACAGTATATTTTTGCATAATAGAATATGGTAAAAGTTCTAAGTTAAAGAATTTGTACATATGCCTGTAAAATAAATGTTATTTATTTAACTAGGATATGTTAGAACAAGGACAAAGAGTTTCCTAAGGTAGAGCTTACAGAAAATGTGTGATATATATCCTCATAAAAGTGTAAGGGACATTGCTTTAAAAGCTGTGATATATTTAAGATGATAAATTAAAGGAATAATATTATTTTCTATACATGCATTTGTTTGCTTGTTATTTCCCTGGAGCGCTAATTCCACCTAATACGCGGCTTCTCAGCGCTTCTGTGGATCACTAGTGATATCTGCATTGCTTACTGTACTTATTTCCTTGTTTCACTTGAAAGAAAGTTACTGTTTGTCGTTTTTGCATTTAAGTTACCTGTAACACATTGCACTTAAGTTGCCTGGCACTTGCTCACTAAAGCAATTATATAAGTCAGCACTAAAAATTAAAAGCACTACACCCTCACTCCCCACTGGCCCTTGTTTTCAATTATTAAGGAATTCCCAATATTATTCTAGCATGTCCAAATGTCAGTTGTCAATCTCCTCTCCGGTCCAGCTGGTAAATCTGGGAATGTTGAGGCAATGTTACAACTGCCTCATGTACACAGACAACCCTCTCCTCCTCCCAACAAATTCCAACACATGTGAGAGATGCAACCATATAGCCAAACTGGAGGCTAAGCTCTCTCAACTCAGTACTGGCATAACCAGTCAAGAGGAGAAGGAAACCACACTCACTACAATTCCAGTCTCACATAGACCTATCACGACAGCAAACCAAACACATAATCACACAAAAACATACTCGGATGCTCTAAATAAAGATCTGCCTAAGCAGCAGAGACCTCCAAAGCAGACACCCAAGCAACCACTACCCCAAAACAAAACACGTGCAACACATATCTCACAAAGCCAGTGTGCTGAACAGTCACAGCCCTTAAGACTAAAGAACACACCTGATACACTTGTAATAGGTGACTCTATCGTCAGGCACACTGACGTCCCGCTCACCAGGCTGAACAAGGAGAGGGTCACAGTGAGCAGTCTGTCGGGCGCTAGGATCCGCCACATAACACAAGCACTCAGGTCACTCCAAGGCAAGTACAAATATGACTCAGTCATTGTCCATGCTGGTGTGAATGACCTGAGATGTACCTCCCTGGACTACATGAAAAGAGACATAAAGGAGTTCTCTGAGCATGTAGCCCAGGCCGGTATGACCCTGACCTTGAGTAGCATCTTACCCTCACCAAGAATGATGCCACAATATGAAGACAAGATGATCAATTTCAACAATTGGCTTAAGTACTGGTGTCATTCAAAGGGGATCCAATGCCTGTCAGCTTGGGATGATATGCTCGACAAGCCATGATGCTTCGCTAGGGACGGCTTGCACCTGTCACCCCTGGGCTTTCGGATATTGGCAAAGGCTCTTGCTACCCCCATAGTGCCTTTTTTAGGCAAGGCTCAGAAGACAATCCCACCTCCATAGGTATCACAAGGGATAAGAAACTAAGAGTAATGCTACTCAACGCCAGAAGTCTAAACCTCAAGATGCACACACTCGAAACTCTCCTTAGCATGAAGAACATCGATATCTGTGCAGTAACAGAAACCTGGTTCAGGGCTCCCGAGAGCACCCCAGCACTACCAGGTTATACCTCATACCATGCTTTTCGGCCCCAAAACTTGGACCGAACCACAAAAGGAGTGGGAGTATCGATATTCATCAAAGATACCCACACCTCCAGGTTGGTGGCAAAGCACAAAGCATCAGAGACTATCCATGTGCAACTAACAGTGGGTAAAACTGCCTTCCAGTTTATAGCCTGCTACAGACCACCCTCCCAAACCCAGAAACCCCACTCAGCCTTCCTGAGAACACTGGAAAATATGAAGGTCTCTCCAAACACCATTATGTTGGGTGACTTCAACTACCCAAACATAGACTGGGAGCATTACTCTAGCTCCAACACCCTAGCCCAAAGGTTCCTAGAATTTATAAACTCAAATGCTATGGAACAACTTGTTACCACTCCCACAAGAGGAGAAAACATACTGGACCTGATCATCACCAACATGGGGACTCTATGCTCCAGACCAGAAGTGTATCCCTCACTGGTAAGATCAGACCATAAACTATTCTCACTGGATATTCACATCCCGACCCCACCCCCTGCCCAGAAAACCACAGTGAAAAACTTCTCTAAAACAAATTTCACACTCCTCAAAACCGAGGTGGAATCCTTCAAAGCCCCCGGGCCTGTGGAAAATACGGCCCAGACTGCAGAATCCTTTATAAATGCATTCTATGAACACCTTCAGGAATGCATGGATCATGCGATCCCAAATAAAACCAAGACCCAATCCTCCAAAGGCAGACGTCCTGTCTGGTGGGCCCCAGCCATAAACAAACTATACAATAGAAGGAGGAAGCTATTAAATGATAGAGCAAAATCCCAAAAAGGGAAGGCATCACTGATCAGTATTAGCAAAAATCTACGGGCACTCATAAAATTGTCTAAGGCCAGCTTCGAGAGAAAAATTGCACAGGACACTAAGGATAATCACAAGGCTTTCTTTAGTTATGTTAGGAACCTGGGTGGTAATTCCCAGATATGCTCAGAATTAGTCCAAAATGACAAAAAATACACTGAACCCACAGACATTGCCAACATCCTAGCTGACAGGTTCAGCGCAAACTTCTCCCCCCCCCTTCCCACCAAAAGGGCAAATATCTATCCCAGCAGAGTGCTGCCCCCTTGACATCTCAGATGCTCAGGTAAGAGCCGCCCTCTCCAAAGCAAAAAACACAGCATCAATGGGACCAGACAGTGTCCTGGGCTGCGTCCTACATGAACTCCAAGAAGAGCTAAACCCAAACATAAAACTACTGTTCAATCTCAGCCTTACTACAGGATATGTGCCCAAAGAGTGGCGTACAGCAACAGTGGTCCCTCTCCATAAAGGTGGTGCCTCAATGGATCCTGGAAACTATCGCCCCATAAGCCTGACTAGCTTGGTCTGCAAAGCTACGGAAAGGATCATCATGGACCTCATAAATAAAGATATTGGGGACCTACAGACACTGGATCCTACCCAGTTCGGCTTTGTTATGGGCAGATCCTGCCTCTTAAACCTGGTTGATTTCTTTGAAACAGTCACCAAGGCCATTGACGAGGGGAAGGTGGTCC
This sequence comes from Protopterus annectens, assembly GCF_019279795.1. Taxonomy (NCBI): domain Eukaryota; kingdom Metazoa; phylum Chordata; order Ceratodontiformes; family Protopteridae; genus Protopterus; species Protopterus annectens. The sequence goes on from NC_056735.1 coordinate 1,024,295,691, forward strand.
ACACAGCCTACCTGGACCTCGCAAAAGCCTTCGATATAATACCCCACTCGGGCATTATAGATAAGCTCACCAGCTTAAATATAAACCCCTATGTCACTAGATGGATTGCAAACTGGCTCAAGGACAGAATCCACATGGTTATAATTGCTGGAGCAATGTCAGACTCCAAACCAGTTACAAGTGGTGTCCCACAAGGCTCAGTCCTGGGACCTCTCTTGTTCAGTATATATTTCTCTGAGGTACAGGCCAACACGGAAGGACTGTGGCTGACCAAGTTCGCAGATGACTGCAAACTTGGTGCCATAATCGACTCTCCAGCCGACACAAGCATCCTCCAAAAGGGCCTCATAGAAACAGACAACTGGTGCCAGAGCCATGGCCTCAAGCTAAATGCCAAAAAGTGTATAGTCATCCCGTTTGGCAAAAACAAAGTGCCCACAAATTACCACATAGGTGGTAATCCATTAAGTACAGAAGAAGTAATTAGGGACCTGGGGACCCAAGTTGATAGCAATCTCTCATTTGACAACCACGTAGCCAAAGTGGTTAGAAAAAATTTTATATAGCCCACCTAATCATGAAGGGATTCACATCTAGATCAGGGGAGGTCATCGTGCCTCTTTACTCATCCCTCTTCAGGCCCATAATTGAGTACAATGCCCCTTTTGGGATGTACCTTACCAGACACCTGCAGCAACTGGAAAGACCCCAAAAGTATCTCACCAAGAGGATCAAAGGGCTCAAACAGATGCCATATGCTGCCCGGTTAAAGAAACTCCAGCTCTACTCAGTGGCATACCGCCTGTTCAGAGGCGATCCGTGCCTGACGTATAAAGCCATGTCCAACCCGGAATTAATGGACATGCTGCACCTCAGAAAATCCAAATCCCATCGAGCTACGCGCTTGAGAGACTTTAACCTCAGCACTGAAATAAATAGGACATGCTGGAGGGACAGATTCATAACCCAGAGGCTCCCTTCACTCTGGAATAAAATCCAAGTCCAGGTTAGGCAGAGTCCCTCATTGACTCTCTTCAAGAGGAATCTTGATGAGTGGATGGGAGATCGTAGGTTTACCCCGGGTATCACTTCTGTGTCACTGTTAGACAGAGGCACAGTATACTAACCTCGAAAAAGGGCATAGCAAAATAAATTTAAAATGGGTGGCGAAAGCCAAACACATTCTGGCTAGGCTTATAAATGCCCTAGGGCAGATAGCCTAGTATGAACCTATGAACCTATGAACCTAAATCCTCAGAGGAAGTGGATAATAATACCACACTGGAGTTCACACTAGTCCAGAAATATTTCCCTTGGATTTAGAAAGAAGTGAAGAAGTTATTTCTGTGATTGTGGAAAATTATTTTCAGAGACATGTTAATAAGGAAAAACTTCATTGCTAATATATTTGCATTTCTCTGAATCTTGTGATATTATTGCAGGTGTTAATCAGCACTTTTTTGTGGCGATTACCACTGGCAGCCCATTCACTGCTTTAGCACAGACACTTCCCATAGTCATTCTCACAATCACAAACACACATTCAAACAGACACACACACACACACACACACACACACACACACACACACACACACACACACACACACACACACACACATATCCACACCTCTTACCTGCCCCTTAGTTTACAGAATGTTCTTGTTATATCCCCTTATGTTCCCCTTGTCCCTCAATTCTGATGACTGCACTCCAGTAATAATGTCAGACAATAAAGCGGTCTGTTCTTATGTTCAGGAGCTGCTTCGTGATGCTACACTTGACACCTTACCTTCCTATGTTATTTGAAGAGTAATATTAAAAAATCTCCCTGGTTTCTTCTAGTGCTCCTCCTGGCTTTGCTATACTCTTGCTCTTTTCCCCATAATTCACATACCGTTGCAGTCAGTCATTAGACTTTTATACTTATTTTCATTTAATTATCATTTAAAAGATACAACATAATCCAAGAAATGCGTTGTAGTTCAATGGACTAAAATGCTGTTAATTAGGTACTTTCTGAGCCAAGGGTATGGGATTTGAATCATTTTTCTTTGTTCTTCTTCTATTCTTTTGATGACACTTATGCATTATTTAAATGCCACCCCAGTGTGTGTGTGCATAGAGTATTAAAGCTGTCTGACAATGTGCTTTTTGTGCAAATGGCATTAAATGTACATTAAAACTAGAAATATGTTCAGTCAAATAAGGATTCCAAATGGGTACACAAGCGGATTATGGGGCCAGGCAGAAAATACATGTCATGTATTTTCATCACTATAGCCACATACTGTAATGAAAACAATTTTTTTAAAGGTTCCATTCCTGTTATATAACATGTCAAAACAAAATCCAAATTTCATGCCTCAGTGACTTTTTCAGTTAAAATCCAATAGTATGGCTATTAGCAAAGATAAGTGTTATATCAAAATATTATATTTGACAGCATAGGATTCTTAGGTATGGCAATATTTTTCTAACTAACAGCCTTGCCAGAAATGCATACTAACTGTAAAATGAAAACAGGGTCAATGACTCATTATGTTGGATAGTCTCTTTTACTATCCACTGCTAACACTATATAATGCAATACAGCAGTTCAGTTCAGACAGAAAGACTATAACCCCATACACAGCAAAACACAAAGATAGAAATGTACTGTTAGCAGTTTCCAAGTCATTTTCCTAAAATGGGTACTCTGTCTGCTACTGTATGTAGTGAGTACAATGTGACTGGTAATTTGCGACATTCAGACAGAATGGTTAATGTGATACATGAGCAGATAAAAATAATACAAAATGATTGTATAAGCATTACCACACAGCCATTAGGACCAGCAGCAGGTACTAGTGGAGTGGCACATGGGGGCAGGAATAAATTAGGCATGTGAGTAAAAAGCATACTCTTTTGCACAATTCATAGACAATAGCAGAGACAGGTACATTGCTGTTAGGTATCATGATACATGTATATGACCTGTGATTCAGAAGGCTGGTAAGCTAGACAGAGTGTACCAACAGCTTGTACCCCTCTGTGCACTAGTTTTCTGAGGTGCTTGTAAGTATTGTGAGAATAACTTTTGGGGAAAAATGCTAAGTTAAGTAAATAAGGAAATAAAGGTCATACCACAGTAATGTGTAGTGGATGATGTAAAAGATGCCTGGTCAAAGAAAATGCTGAGAATTGACAAATCTGTTGTATCTAATACTGGAGCAGGGGGTAGCATTATATATCTGTCAGTATTAAACTGCAGTCTGAATGAGACTGCATTTACAATTTTGTCATATTCTGGGCCTAAAATGAAGCATATGTGTCATCAGCCTGAGCTCTGTTTGAATAAAACAAGTTTTACTAATTGAAGATTCAAGCACCAACATTTCATTTCCAGTTAAAGCAATGCACTTGGTAAAGATGACTTGTGTCTTTGGCCTGTTTAAGAGATGTCAAGCCATAAAAGTATCATCAGGGTTAAACTTACAATATAGAGACTCAGTTTGATAGTATAATTTGAATGTTCCTGCAGACAGACAGTATAATTCATAGGTTTACAGAAGCAATCCAAACATCTAGCAGACAGCCAGTATGTGAATGTGTGTAGTTAAGCCAAAAGCAGTACTGACACGGTTACAATTAGAGACTTTGAAGTGAGTGAAAAACAGATTTTTAGGAAAAAATGTGTTAGTTGTATCAGCATCACTGGAAATGCAGAAGCATGGTATTCAATACATGGATAATACAGTTAGTAATCTAGCATTAGGGGTTCTGAGTTACTTGAACATACATTAAATTATAATAAGAAATTGCACCAGTGATACATCCACTGGTTATGCTGCCTGTATCTCTATCAGAACAAAGTACATCTACAGCTTATGTGCATATGCCTGCTTGCTATGATTCTTAAAGAGACTGAGTCTACATTATGGTTGACATCATGGTAATTGTAAAGCAAGACAGATCAGGTTGTGTTTACGTCCACAAGTTCCTAGAAAAGGGATTCTTTTAGAATTTAATTTCATGATACATATAACCATACATACTTCTGTGGTGAACTTTACAACAGCAGTTCTTCTGAAGAAATATAATTTCATGCTATTCCTGCAGATATAGTTATGTGTGAACATTTAAAACAGCTTTTCTTTTAGCAGTATTACTTACTAATGCATTCTACATGCAAGCCTCTTTCCTATAATTCCTATACTTTTCCTTGAGTTTTTCTTGCTATATTTACCTACTAGACTACTAGTGAATACTATCTGCATACTTATTTGCCAGTCATTGTGTTGCTATTTATTTCAAAAAAACTATTGCTTTCATTAGTGTTGCATGTACATTCTTCTACGTTGTATAACAATTGCTATTATCAATCAACTGAAATGATCTATGTCAAATTATTCATTTGCTGTCATGTACTGTGTCTTTCCTAATTTCTCCAAATCTTTTGGGTTTCTAATACCATGATGGGAATGGACCCCATTCCTAAGTCAAAGTATGATTACAGATCATGAAATTAGTATTGTTACAGTCTTTGATGTCAGCCAAAAGTGCTCTTCTCAGCACCCGCAATGTGCCCAGTAATGACTCCTTCTGCAATTCATACAGGGTTACATGGATTGCTAACATCTCTAAATATGATTGTAAATTCTTTTTTATAAGACACGTTGCTCGTACTACTATTGGAACTGTCTGGGTATCTTTCTTCCACATTGCTTTCATTTCTGCATGCAGATCCTGGTATTTTATGACTTTGTGTCTGTACGCAAGACACTATATTCACTGGGTGTGGCAATTTCAATGATCAATGCTACTTTTGTCTTCTTTTCTTGGACCACTATATCCAGTTTTCTACCATCTATCTTTTGAACTGTTGGGAATGGATGATCCCATGAGATATAAAAGTTGTCATTTTCTATGATGCTTTGTGGCTCATGTTTCCAGTGTTTTTAATCCACTTCGATACCATAATGTTTTCAGAAGCCACAGTGCAATAGTCTTGCCACATTATTATGCATTTCAGTATACAGTCCTTCTGGCATCAGTGTGTCGCACCAGCAACAAGGTGTGTGACTGTTTCCAATTTAGATTTACAAAACCTACATTTGTCTGTTTCTCCCACATATTCAGTGGTCTTTGTAAACCAGTGTGCACTTAGCCCACTATCTTTGGCTGCCAATATTAACTTTTCATTTCCTTATTTGAATTTGCCTCTCCTTAACTATTCGTGCATTTGCTCTTGATCAACATGAGGTTCTTCCAGAAGTTTTCTATACTTGCAACTACATTTATGTTTTTTCCACATTTCTTGCCTTTTCATCTGGTCCATCACCATATATTCATTCAGTTGCTGCCCGATTTTTATTTACTTCTGGTTTGATTTCCATTCCTGCTTGACATCAATATGATCGGCTAAATTAAGCAGAGAAGTCATCTTAGATTTATTCTCCTCATGTTTCAAAACATTCACTACATTTGGATCTTGTGAGGTCAGTAGATATGTGTGGAGTCCCACTTTTGCAGATCTATGCATGTAATCAATTTCAAGGAGGTCCATTCCTCCTTCAGAATGGGGAATATATAGTCTTGGTATACAGTGATTTTTATAAATCATTTGGTGAGCATGAAGCATCCTACTTGTTTTAATATCTAATCTATCCAACACTTTTTGGGGCCAGTCAAATTGATTTGTAGCTTAGATCTTGTTCCTAGATGTCAATGCTGTTCTCAGGATTAATTTGTCTTCTAAAGTATCCCTTACTTAGTTTTATTCACATTTCTTCATGTTTTATTGCTGATCCTTCATCAATTCCCAAGTATTTATACAGTCTTTCTTGCTTAAGTTCTTTTATATCACATTGTTGTCCCAAACTGATGTTTTCATGGTGCTGCAGTTTTCCTGCTTTAAAGGTTACTTTTGCACATTTATCAAGACAAAATGATATTCTAATATCTTCTGAAAACGTTTTGGCAACCTGCAGCTGCGCTTTCATTTCCTCGTCTGATGATCTATACAGTTTTAAATCATCAACAAAGAAAAGATGAGAAGTCATTAGACTTTGTTGTTTTTTAGAAGCCAAATTGTAGCCATGGCCTAAGCTGTTAAGTAAACAGCTTAATGGGTTAATGGCAAGGCAGAATAACAACAGTGACAGAGATCTGGTTCATGGCTGAAACAGAGATCTGGTTCATGGCTGCAAATGTTCTTTGGATCAGTCTTCCTACGCAGTGAACAAATGTAAAATATATGAATGAAGAATGCATAAATAAATAGATAAATAAATGAGAAAGCTATCCATTATAGACAGTAAAGGAAGTGATTGCTATTATTTCTAATGTGAAACTATTTTAGTACTAGATGCTAATTAAGAGTTTTTACAAATCAAACTCGATAATATTTGTTATAAGCTATATGACTGCATCACACCTTTTAGCAGATATAGATTCTCATTTCCAACATTTTTCATTTTGTCAGTTTCTCATTTCTTTCAGAAAGATATGGCTGATAAGACTGAAGGCTTAGAATGAGTTGAGGACCTTAATGGTGATGTTTTACTATCATGATTTACCAAGAAACCACATTATATTAGATTAAGTTCCTAGACAGATTGGGATCGCAAGTTTTCAATGTGAACAAAGCAAGCTGTCATACAGGTGTGTCATCTCTGAAACACATTGGTCAACTACTTACAACTAACAACCAAACACAGACAAGGTCTGTGCTACCCTAAAAATACAAACTTTGACAAACTCTCTTTAATGTGATTCTTGGGAATGGTATAATGTCTGCCCAATTTTATAATTCCCTAGTCAGGTATAACTACATGTGAAGGAAAACTACTAGATATAATTTTGAGGTGTGCTAGAGAGCAAACTACACATTTTAAGTTATTAAAGGACAAGTGGCTACTGTATATACACATAAATATTTTAACGTAGCATTAACTATGAGGCTTCAATTGGATGAAAACCAAAGAAAAAAGGTTTATACAGTACTACCATAAGAAGATAGGCCAGCTGCATATTTGCCTTCAGCTCCATTAATATACAGACTAAATATAGATTAAGAAACATATAAGATATAGTGTTTACTAGAGATTATCTCTCTGGGCCTGTGCTGAAAATGGACACGTGTCCAGTCGGACTTTCCAGATAAACAAATGTGAAATAAATAAATAGTGTTCGGATACCAAAAAACGCATGATTAAATTTATCATTGACATATTAAAGTAGAGACAGACTATAAGCCATTGCAAAAAAATCTACAAAAAGCAAGTGTATAAAACTCTTACAAGATTATAAAGCATGCCTTTGGCGGTTCAAAAAATATGATGAGGAAGTTCAATATACGGCGCTCATTAAGGTTGCAAAGTCTTTATAGATGAAGGGGTTGCCTTCACGAGCACAGCACTTTGATATCCTCTCTGCATAGATTAACTGCAAATTTTGGAAGGCTGTCAGGGTCCATTCATTATTCATGGGGGAAGGTATAGGTGTGGGAGTTGGCTAAGGAATTAATTCTTGTCATTCCTTTGGAATATTCCATTGGTCGAAGTATGTGACATTTTCCCAGGAATTTGTTATGGTGGGAAGTGTAACATGGGCATAGGTCAGTGACCTGAAGAGAGCAGGCTCAAAAGGCACAGGACAAGCTGTCAAAGTTATGTTCTATTCACGATTGGAGTTGCAGGCAATGGTAGTGGCTGGGCAGCTGATCAACAGGGCAGGTTTCTGACAGGGTTTAATATGGCCATTCAGAAGCATTGGTTAGGTGTGTGCTGTGAATTTATACTTTTTCTTTCTTTTGTAGGTGGGGAGGTGTAGATTGGACCTCGGTTGATGTTCAGAATGAAGGAAGCCCAGCAGGTGATGGAGGCTGTTGCTGTGGATGTCTAGTCACCAGAGTGGTGCATAATGAGGCCACAAAGGACAGTGTGCAGAGTGAGCAATGGTCAGTGGCCTGAGGGGAGTGGAGCTGCAAGGTATTGGATTTTGCTGGGGAGGATGCGCTGGTGGCTGCAGTGGAGCACAGTGAGGTCACAGGTAATCCTACTTATTTGGCTTCACTAAGGCACATCAGAGTACTGTGTTTTTGGGTAGGGTGGGGGGAATTGAGGTAGTGGTAAGTTGGGGGGTAGGGTAAAAAACACTGGAGATTGCTTATGGGAAGTGTAGGGTTCCTACAGGGGGAGTTGAGTCACAACAATTATAGGGGCACTAGAGGTTATTAGGCTAACAACAGATATAGGGCTCTTACAAGCCAGCCAAGTCAACCTTCACGTTTGGATGGGTGGAACCCCTTGGGGTGCATTTACAGTTACCGATCAAGTTTATTCTGTTCATAGAGGGCCAATGACATGTTCGGTTTGACAGGATTCTGGAGTCTTATTCCTAAAGTTGTGGTGCCTTTGAGGAACAGTTATGTCCCTCAAGTAGATATTGGTAATGTTACATACCAGGTTAGGGTTTTAAAGAGAGGAACATGAGGCCCATGTTTCTTGTGCTTTGAGTGAATTTTGTAGGTAGGGTTTCAAGGAAGCATTTTAGGTATGTGAGTGTTTTCGGGATATTTTGAGGAAATGGGGTGCTTTGCCTACTTGGGAGCTAAAAGGCTTAAGCAAGGTAGAAGGCTTAAGGAAGGCATGCTTTTGCAGTTCTACAGAAGTAGGATATGTGTTAATTCCTTACTAGCTGCATAAGTAACATGGGGGGTGGCAGGTTAAGACTGCTGTAGCTAGGGTTCTAGCCATGATTGTTATTAGGAAGTAGTTGATTGTGGGATGTTTTTAAGGTTTTGCAGGTGTTTAGGGGTTTCAAAGCAGTCAGCACATTAATCAGGGCATAGTATTGGGCTAGTGTTACCTTTCAGGTTCGATATGTTGCAGGAGTACTTTGTTACTGAGCATCATAGGTTTGTTTTAAAGAATTAGTTCATGGGGGACTCTGGCAAAGGAGCATATTCTACTGGACAGTTTTCACAGAATGTCCAAATTTTGCCCTTATATTTTGGGACATTTTTCATAAAATTCATGAAAGGATGGTTCATGGTTGAGCCCATGGGAGCAGATATGGGTGCTAGAAAGCATGCATCTTGGGGCATAGATTCAGGTGGTACACCTGTTGTGCTTGCATTATAGTTCAGCAGAATGTTTTTTGGTATTGCTGATAAAGCAACAAAAAGATGTCAAAGTATACCTTCTCCTTGAAAAGAACCAGACACCAGGTAGAGTAAGGTTATAAGTGCTTTCGTTCCCTTTATTCACACTCAATACAAACTGAACTTCATCAGATACAAAACCTTACACACTTCCCCCCTTTTCTATATACAATTCAATTGCTTAATCACAATCAATTAACTTAAATGAATTAATTAGTTAAATGTGCTCTCAAGTTAAAAACACATTAATATGTTATTTTAAAAATATGTTGCTATGTATTATACATAAATAATTCTCCTATAAAAACACATATATAATAAACATTTCATCTGTTAAAATATATATATATATATATATATATATATATATATATATATATATATATATATATTTATACTAACGTAATTGCTTTTATGTTCAACCACTTAAACCATTTTCATCTAATCTCATCTGCCTTTAAATGAAGCAAGCTCCTTAGAGAAATCCTGTCATTAATACCAGGACAAACTGTAGCATTCAACAACACCTGCCAGTGTGTTTCCCTGTATTCCAAAAAAACAGGGCCAGTTAACCCCCCTCTCCTGTCTACCTACCTTTTCCAATACACAGAAGAGGATTTTTTTTTAAAATCCTTACAATTTATGCTATGTCTAAATAAGGCATTTGTTTTATCTTGTCTCCTAATTGCATAAATGTGTTGGTAAATTCACTTTTTTAACTTCTTTTCTGTTTTTCCTATATAAGATGCACAGCATGACTGGCACAAGGCCACATAGACAACTCATTTTCTATTACAATTACAATTCCCTGTCACTGGAATTATTCTATTGTGACCCTCTATCACTATATTCCTACATTCATAGATATACCTACATTCCCTGCAGTCATTGCACTTCCTCAAATTACCTAATGGAATCCTGTCTTTGTCTTTCTTCCTTTCAAATAAGTTCTTAATATTGGGTCCTCTTCTGAAAACTATTTTTGGTTTATTACCCAGTTTTTCAGTTAATCCATATGCCCCAAAAACACAATTCCAGTTCTTTTCCCCGTTTTACAGACCTCTACACTATCCTCCTTATATGTTAGCACACATGAAGTAGTTACCTCTTCTGTCTTAACATTCAACAAACTCACAGGTTTCTTCAATAATGGGGGATAAAAATCTTCTCTCCAGCTTGTTACATAACTCTCCTGTCCCTCTAGGACACTAGATGGGTAACCCCTTATTCCCAGCATAGTCTTTAACTCTATCATTTGTTCTTTAAACCTGTTGTCATCTGTCGTTAGTCTTGATATTCTAATTATTTGGCCCTTTACCAAATTTCTTTTTTACCAAAAGGGGTGGTCACTCTCAAAGTGCAGATAACTATTCAAATGGGTGGACTTCCTTTATATACATGATTCATAACATCCATCCCTTCTATTTTTATATAGGTGGATGTCCAGATAATTAACTGCTTCTTTCTCAGTTTTACTGGTAAAGCTCAAAAAATCAGTAGTGGCATTGATATAGTTCAAAAAAATCATCTGCCTCATCAAACCCACCTTCCCATAATATTAGAATATCAGCCAAAAATCTATAATATCTAAAGATATTTTTCCTAAACGTTGAATTTAACACAAATTTGGTTTCCCAATACCAAAGAACAATATTAGCAAATATAGGGGCTACTGCTGCACCCATTGCTACCTCTCGGGTTTGCTTGAAATATTCCCCCTGAAACCACACAAAATTATTTTTCAGAACCAGTTCCATGAGCCTAGCTAAGACATGCACTACATCCCTTGAAAATCTGGTTCCTTCCCTTAGTGCTTTCTGAAAATATTCCATTCCTTCCTCATGTGGGATACAAAGAAAAAGGTCCTTAATATCAATAATCAAGAAAATAACTTCTTCCTTGAACTCAGTCTTTGCCATGCACTGTAATAAATGCCAAGAGTCCTTCAAGACATGTTTTTTATCCTTAAAAAATCATTTTAAATGGAAATCTAGCATTTTTGCTAAAGGTTCTGTTTTAGTCCCACCTCCTACCACTATGGGTCTCATTGGTGGATCCCTTAATGATTTATGAATTTTGGGAATCCCAAAGAAGGCTGGGGTTACAGGGTTGTTCACCTTTAAATATCTCACCTCATCTTCACTAAAGGTATATTCCTGGAAGAGTTCTTCCAAAATCATGTCTTATCTAGCATTAAAGATGTTGACCTCATTCAGTGATACTGCACTAAAGTAGGAGCTATCATTCAAATATTTCATCATTCTAGTGGTGTAGTCATAAAGTTCCATTACAACTACCCCTCCCCCCTTATCGGGCTTCATGATTCTTACTTCTTGGTTCCTCATTAACTCTGTTAATGCCTGTTGTTCGTCTTTTGTTAAATTCTGGTTAATCCATCTAGCCTTATTCCCTATTAAATTCCTGTACTCTATTTCATTCAATCTTTTCGAAAAGGACCACTGGTTTCTTAGGGATAAAGAGAATGTTGCTGATACCTGGGACATTGGAAATGGACTGAATACTATAAATGAAAGTTTTAGCAATAAGGCCTCATTGTTACAGTATGCAGTAGAATGTAATGATTTATCTAATGAAGCATGTCTTAAGGAACTGCATAATGATTTTGATGCAAATATGGAAAAGCATTGTGTTGAGATTACACATGAGACATGCTGTGATGAATCTTTGGGGAACAATCAAAATCAAGATGTATTGAACATAATCAATGAAGGAAATTATATATTTTTGCAGCATGATTTTGAGTTTAATAATGTCCCTATTGAAGCTATGCATAATGACAATAGTAATAATACAGGGACCAGTAATAACAATAATGACAATGGAAATGTTTGTATTCTGGGATATAAGGGCCTTAAGATTTATAACTACAGTTGGGATCATTTTAAATAACACCCATGCAGAACTATTTGTAAAAAGGTTTAGTTTTATCCCTAAGAAACAGAATTATATGGTTACCACCATTTTAGATTTAAAAATGTTTGCAAGGGCCATACATTTAAAGTTGGTAATGCAGAATGGGAAGGAGAGTGATGCAACCAGAGTAACCTTAAAAAGAAAAAGTACTTATAACCCCCCCTATTACCACCAGTGGCCCTTTTCGAAAGATTGAATGAAATAGAGTACAGGAATTTAATAGGGAATAAGGCTAGACGGATTAACCAGAATTTAACAAAAGACGAACAACAGGCATTAACAGAGTTAATGAGGAACCAAGAAGTAAGAATCATGAGGCCCGATAAGGGGGGAGGGGTAGTTGTAATGGAACATTATGACTACACCACTAGAATGATGAAATATTTGAATGACAGTTCCTACTTTAGTGCAGCATCTCTGAATGAGGTTAACATCTTTAATTCTAGATAAGACATGATTTTGGAAGAACTCTTCCAGGAATATACCTTTAGTGAAGATGAGGTGAGATACTTAAAGGTTAACAATCCTGTAACCCCAGCCTTCTTTGAGATTCCCAAAATTCATAAATCATTAGAGGATCCACCAATGAGACGCATACTGGCAGGAGGTGGGACTAAAACAGAACCTTTAGCAAAAATGCTAGATTTCCATTTAAAAGGATTTTTTGAGGATAAAAAGCATGTCTTGAAGGACTCTTGGCATTTAATACAGTGTATGGCAAAGACTGAGTTCAAGGAAGAAGTTATTTTCTTGATTATTGATATTAAGGACGTTTTTCTTTGTATCCTACATGAGGAAGGAATGGAATATTTTCAGAAAGCACAAAGGGAAAGAACCAGATTTTCAAGGGATACGGTGTATGTCTTAGCTACCCTCATGGAACTGGTTCTGAAAAATAATTTTGTGTGGTTTCAGGGGGAATATTTCAAGCAAACCCGAGGTGTAGCAATGGGTGCAGCAGTCTCCCCTATATTTGCTAATATTGTTCTTTGGTATTGGGAAACCAAATTTGTGTTAAATTCAATGTTTAGGAAAAATATCTTTAGATATTATAGATTTTTGGATGATATTCTAATATTATGGGAAGGTGGGTTTGATGATGCAGATGACGTTTTGAACTATATCAATGCCACTACTGATTTTTTGAATTTTACTAGTAAAACTGAGAAAGAAGCAGTTAATTATCTGGGCATCCACCTATATAAAAATAGAAGGGATGGATGTTATGAATCATGTATATATAGGAAGCCCACCCATTCGAATAGTTATCTGCACTTTGAGAGTGACCACCCCTTTTGGCAAAAAAAAAATTTGGTAAAGGGCCAAATGATTAGAATATCAAGACTAACGACAGATGACAACAGGTTTAAAGAACAAATGGTAGAGTTAAAGACTATGCTGGGAATAAGGGGTTACCCATCTAGTGTCCTAGAGGGACAGGAGAGTTATGTAACAAACAGGAGAGAAGATTTTTATTCCCCATTATTGAAGAAACCTGAGAGTTTGTTGAATGTTAAGAAGACAGAAGAGGCAACTACTTGCTATGTGCTAACATATAATGAGGATAGTGTAGAGGTCCGTAAAATGTTGGAAAAGAACCGGAATTGTGTTTTTGGGGCATATGGATTAACTGAAAAACTGGGTAATAAACCAAAAATAGTTTTCAGAAGAGGACCCAATATTAAGAACTTATTTGAAAGGAAGAAAGACAAATATAGGATTCCATTAGGTAATATGAGGGAGTGCAATGATTTTTATTTATTTATTTAACATTTGTTGACCGGGAAAGTCCGACTAGGTTCCACAGATCCTGTTTTCAGCGGAGGCCCGGGAAGAAATGCTCCAGAAGCATGTCTTTAGAATGTGGGAGGAAACCGGAGCACCCGGAGGAAACCCACGCGAACGCAGGGAGAACATGCAAACTCCACACAGAAGGCACCCCAGCCGAGAATCGAACCGGAGAACCTCTTGCTGTGAGGCGACAGCATTAACCGCTGCACCACTGCGCCGCCCAATGACTGCAGGGAATGTAGGTATATCTATAAATGTAGGAATATAGTGATAGAGGGTCACAATAGAATAATTCCAGTGGCAGGGAATTATAATTGTAATACAAAAGGAGTTGTCTATGTGGCCTTGTGCCAGTCATGCTGTGCATATTATATAGGAAAAATAGAAAAGAAGTTAAAAAAGCAAATTTACCAACACATTTATGTAATTAGGAGACAAGATAAAACAAATGCCTTATTTAGACATAGCATAAATTGTAAGGATTTTAAAAAAATCCTCTTCTGTGTATTGGAAAAGGTAGGTAGACAGGAGAGGGGGGGTAACTGGCCCTGTTTTTTAGAATACAGGGAAACACACTGGCAGATGTTATTGAATGCTACAGTTTTTCCTGGTATTAATGACAGGATTTCTCTAAGGAGCTTGCTTCATTTAAAGGCAGATGAGATTAGATGAAAATGGTTTAAGTGGTTGAACATAAAAGCAATTAAGTTAGTATAAATATATATATATATATATATATATATATATATATATATATATATATATATATATTTTTTTTTTAACAGATGAAATGTTTATTATATATGTGTTTTTATAGGAGAATTATTTATGTATTATACATAGCAACCTATTTTTAAAAGAACATATTAATGTGTTTTTAACTTGAGAGCACATTTAACCAATTAATTCATTTAAGTTAATTGATTGTGATTAAGCAATTGAATTGTATATAAAAAAGGGGGGAAGTGTATAAGGTTTTGTATCTGATGAAGTTTCGTTTATATTGAGTATGAATAAAGGGAACGAAAGCGCTTATAACCTTACTCTGCCTGGGTGTCTGGTTCTTTTCAAGGAGAAGGTATCCTGTGACATCTTTTTGTTGGATTATTTGCTTCATGTGTTTTAGTATTGCTGATAAAGCTCTAATACTTGGAAGTGTAATCAGTTTGTATACATGATGTGCATAGCTTTGGTGTGTTGGTTTTCAGGAGACAGGATTTTCACTCATTTTGGGAGCATTGGTGGACCATTGGTTTAGTTAGGGAGAATTCATTATAAAAAAAAATGTCCTTTTTTATATTTGTGGGGAGGCTAAGCAGGGGCTACAGTTAGGTAGGGCTGCATGTAATTGCAGGTGGCATTTGGCCTTTTACATTCTTTATGGAACATTGCAAGGTTGTGATGTGGGTATAATTCTGGAGTTAGAGTTGGAAGGTTAACAGAGGATTGGTGATTTAAAGGGGCTGTTTCAAGTTAAGGGTATTGTGTGGTCTACTATGGTTATTTTGGCTTTGGGGGAGGGCTCATCACTTAAGTCAGCTTTTAACAACTGGTTGTTTTGGTGAATTGTGTTAGGTCACTGGGAGTTTGATGACAGGGATCCATTTGGTTCGGATGGTATTGTGTTCATCAGATGACTTTGGTTTGAACTTTACTTCTGGTTGCATTTGTTTTAGAGGGTTTGTCTGAAGTTTTGGAATGAAGGAGGTGGAACAGCCTGGTCAGCCTGGTTGGAGGAGAAGAAGGCCAGGCTTGTCCCTCTTCTGTTCCCCTCTCTGGTGTTGGAGGTTCATTTCAATGAGTTGGAAAATGCAAGTGAGTGGCTGGATACTACTTGCCAAGTATAAGTAAGCAAGTGTAGGTAAAGATTCTGCTTATTTGATTGCATGGTTATTTTTAACAAGTTGGAAAATTCAAGTTAGTGGTTAGACGCCCCTTGACAAGTAAAGTACGTGAGTGGAGGTAGGAATGCTGCTTACTTGGTCAGGGTGAGTGGGGTCATGCTGCCCTACATTAACTGTTATATGGATGTTTATGCCATGATCAACAAAAGAAAATATCAGTTGGTCAATGAAGTTATGTTTATTGAATGGGATCTGGACAAATGAGGTTTGGTAACAGACCAATTTGTCCAAACACATCTTCAGATGGGGCTTAGATTGGAATAGTAATGGGTTTCAGGAGGATAAGGAAAGAAGTTAGTTGAGGGGGGAGATAAGGGTTAAATAGGAAAGTAGGATGATTGGGAGGAAGTGAGGTAAGCATAGGGAGGGGCTCAATAAGTTTTATGAGAGTGTAACTGGGTAAGGTATCACATTTTGGTGTGAACTTGCTACCTACCCTCCCTCCCTGTTTGGATCCCATCAGGGATGGTGTGATATCATTTTTTGGGAGGCGGAGAAGAGGGCCAAGCTTGTCCCAGTTCTGTTGCCCCTCTGGTGTTGGAAGTTCATTTCATGAGCTGGGAAATGCAAGTGAGCAGCTAGATGCTGCTTGATAACTATAAGTAAGCAAGTGGAGGTGAGGACGCTGCTTATTTGGTTGGGTGGTTATTTACTTATTTATTTAATTTATTTTATATTTGTTGACCGGGTTTTTCCAACTGAGCTAAGTAGCCCTTTTTCAGCATGCTCCACATGTTCTACAGCTTATAATTTACAAAAATAAGTAAATAACAACTGGTTTACAGTAAATATTCAAAGCAACATATACTTAAAAAACAAGGATTTACTACAGT
Source organism: Protopterus annectens (assembly GCF_019279795.1). Lineage (NCBI taxonomy): Eukaryota > Metazoa > Chordata > Ceratodontiformes > Protopteridae > Protopterus > Protopterus annectens. The sequence goes on from NC_056735.1 coordinate 1,024,312,300, forward strand.
AAACTAATTACTATATCTGTCAAATTTAGAATCGTACATCATTCAGAAGGACTAACAATAGTTTTCTCACTAGATGTAAAATCTTACATTATGCAGATAAGAATTATGTATTGTGCTTAGGATAGAGAAGTTAATGTGAGACAAGGGGTCAGATTCATGAAGGCTTGCATGGAGTTTAAGAGTAGAGTAAGACTCCAGACATCCAATATGTCTGCCGAGCGATCCAGCAACAGCCGGCAGGGGCGTGCATGAGAGCTCCTAAAACTACTCTTGCATGGACAGTGTTATGTTAGGCAAATTACCTCCTTTGCTGCTGAAATCTATGCAAATGAGGTAAATTTGCAATCCAGGAAACACTAACCTGTCCGAGTAAGAGTAGAGTTATTTGCAGAAATGTACTCCGTTGGTAACGGAGTACCATTCTGCAAATAGCAAAACGGAGTTATGACAGCTCCAAATAAATGATGCATCCAGTTGAGGAAGCATGCCAATGGCCAAATATAAGGCCATTGGCATTTTAATCTGTTGCAAAATATTAAAAATATATTTTTTTCCTGATCTCCGATGTTTAAGCGTAGCGCAGCGCTGCGCAAATGTGTGGCGCTATAAAAAACAGAAAATAAAAACAAAAAAGCCAAAAATAGGCATTTTATTAAAAATATTCCTCTGCCATGCAGGTGACTGGCAGGCTGAAGACAACATGGCTACTGAGTAGTGGTTGCTAAGGGAGGAAGCTCAGTTTGAGAGATGTAACCAAGCATTAGTAGGCAATCCTATGCAAATGCGGATAAGGATAGTGAATCCCAATTTTCCCTGCCATGTGAACCATTGTCCCTAGAGTGTAAGTGTAGGATTAGGGGAGTAGTAGAGTAGAAGATAGGTGACATCATGAGTGGGTATGTATCAAAGACTGTAAGCTTATTGGAGCAGAGTGGCATGTGTTTGCTGTGAGTTACTCAGGACTGGAAGAGGCATGTCTACAGTTGTCTTAACTGAAACCCAGAAACCAAAGGTGTACATCGTGGATATCACTAAAGTTTCTTGCAAAGATGCTTACACTGTGTGCACACGTGTGCACGCCTGTAAACCCGTCTAAGCCTGTGTGGATGTGTATGCACCCGTCTAAGCCTGTGTGCACGCATGTGCACCCATCTAAGCCTGTGTAAGCCTGTGTACGTGCGTGTTTGTGTGGCGCTGTCCCCCTGTGGAAACAGAAAGGGACAGGGAAGGAAAAGAAGTAGTAGGAAGTTAACCAAGGAGAACTAGCAGAGCTGCCAGGTGAAATTAATCAGAATCAGCCAATTACACAGACAGTATACTAGCCCAGCCCAGCACTTAAAACTCTGCAAACAACTTTCCTCCATGTTTTTCTCAGAAACACTGCAACACTGCAGACTACAAAGAGAAGTGAAAACTTAAAAAGCTTAACTGAGACAAAAAAATGTTTGGGGCTGCCATTGCTATTATAAGGCAACATGTGCAAGATGCTGAGGGTGGTGCCATTGTGAATGCTGCTGAGCAACCCACAGTGTGGAGACGGAGAAGAGTGTACAGACCCAGGGTATCCTACCAGGGGCTACATGAGCTGGAGATAGTGGAACACTATAGAGTGGACAGAGACCACCTGCAGCAAATTGTTGAGCTGTGCAGGCCACGCCTCACACACAGAACCAACAGAGGGGAACCCATCCTAGTGGAAACCAAGGTATGTGTTGGCCTAAGAATACTAGCAACAGGTACCTTCCAGAGACCAAATGGTGATATGATGGGGATTTCACAGGCATCAGCATCCAGGGTACTGCAACAGTTCCTGAATGCCATGTCAGCACATGTTGGTGATCATGTATATTTCCCCAATTCCCGTGAGGTATTGGCCAGCAATATGCATCTCTTCCAGCAAATAGTGGAATACCCTGAGGTAGTGGGTGCAATTGACTGCACGCACATACACATCAAAGCACCAGCTGGTGAGCAGGGTAGGGCCTACATCAACCGCAAGGGCTTCCCCTCCATCAACTACCAGGTCGTGTGCGATGCCCAGGGCATAATACTCAATGTGTGTGCTTGCTGCCCTGGAAGCTACCACGATTCCCATATCTGGCATCTGACACAGCTGTACCAGTCATTTGCCAATGGGGACATTCCTGATGGTCACCTAGTGGGGGATGCTGGATACGCACTGGAGCCATAGCTGATGACACCCATCAGAAATGCACACACACCTGAACAAGAACTCCATAATGAGGCACATGCACAAACACGAAATGTAATCGAGCATGTGTTTGGGATGCTCATCTCATGGTTCCGGTGCCTGGACAGATCTGGTGGAGCCTTGCAGTACTCACCAACTACATGTACCCAAATTGGCATGGTATGTGCCATGCTACACAATATGATCCTGTGAAAACAGCTGCAGCAGGAACAGCATGGGGCAGGGCCAAACAGCCCCCCACCATTGCCAAGGCCTGCACAGGCACAGCGTGACTCGAAGGAGGAACAACCTGAGCCTGCCCCAGTAGGCAGAAGGAGGCATGCCCAGTATGCCTTGGCCTTGGCAAAGAGGCAACGCATAGCACACACACTGGCTCAGTAGGAACCCTGGAAATTATACCTCTCTCTGACTCGCACATAAAATAAAAGGGATGCCTAACTTGACACTACCTGTTTCCACACATGTATAGGGAGTGTACTATGTGCATCCGGCATAGGCAGCCCTGCAGCACCACCTGAGGCATGATTGCCATGTTTTAAGCAATATAAAGCAGTGCTAAGCAGCTTTTACCACTATTTAGTGTATGCAAACAAAATTGCCCGCGCTAACTAGCCCAACGTCGGGCAATGTTGAGCAATGTTGGGCAAGGTCGGGTAAAGTCGGACAAAGTTGAGCAAAGTCAGGTAAACATGGTCATATCTGCTTTACTGTTCTTTAAGCAGTCTGGTCTGCCCAGCATGAAAATAAAAAGCAGTGACTGGGCTCGAACCCAGGATACTGTGCACTATAGTCACAGTACTTAACCACTAAGCCATGACAGCATTTCACTGGCACAGCCACAGCAGGACAATTGTACACTAATGCAAATACAAATAAATGCTGTAGCATGCCCCTAAAGAGGCATATGGGTAACCTTCCCCACAGGCCTATACAGACAGAGAACAGCAGGCCAGGTGGTGTGATGTGGGTTGGGTAGGCTATGAAGTCGCAATCTAATATACGCGACAGTGGATGCTAAGATCTGTAGTACAGTAGAATGCCTCAAGCCAGTACGATAGGCAACAGTACAGACTGAAATGGAGTACCTTACATAGCAGTGCAGGCCTAGCAAATGTGTATAAGTGTCAGGTGAACCTCTCATCCTATGTACACCCACAGTAACAATCAAGTGTGCCCCTGGGTAGAAATATACAAAGAACAGCTGCCCCCACTGTATGTAGAAATGTTGATAAGTCTATGCAAAGTGTCTCATGGAAGCCCTGCAGGCACAGCATGATCCCTGTTGATTTATGACACAAAGGTGAGCCCTGCTGTAAAAAATACAACTTGATTTTCAACACACATATAGTATAAATGTCTATAGCGGCTGTGCTCACACACTTCAACAAATGTAATGGATTTCATTCAGCATCACACTGAAAGGTCATACTGGGCATGCTCACACACAAATAAACAAAGCAAATGTCAGGCAACAACATACTGAAAGGTCATACTGGGCATGCTCACACACTTAGGCTAAATATAGAGGTGATAATAAGGGATCTATGGACAAATGTGGTTAGTCATCTCTACTTCCAGAAGCACATTCACAAAGTGCTCAGAAAATCATGCTATGTGTTCACACAACCTGCTAAGGTCTGTGCATGTAGGTCAAAGGAGGTTCCCTCTACTCATTAGTCATCAGACCCATCAGAGAGTACCACAACACACTTGTGATGAATCCGACTAGGCACCATCAGCAGCTGGAAAGACCACTGAAGTACCTCAACAAGAGGATTACTGGCCTCAAACATTTGCCCCATGCAACAAGACTGAATTTAACCCAATCTGTACTCTGTTGCATACTGTCTACTCAGGAGATCTCTGCACAACAGACAGGTCCATGTCATGGCAACACTCAGATTTGTTCTGAGTTACAGCTCAATGGCACTAAATATACAGACCCAACTGATATTGCCAACATCCTGGCAGATAGGATCAGTGTTAATTTTACCCCCCTCTCACCAATGAAAGAGCACATCACTATAATGGAAGACTGCAAAGTTGCTGTCATCATGGCTGCACAGGTAAAAAACACTCTCCAAAGCCAGTATCACAGCAGCCATGGGACCAGATAACCTCCCAGGCTGTGTTCTACACAAACCACAGAACAAACAGGCACCACACCGACGTACCATGTTCAGTTTTAAAAGCCCAGCAACTCCCTTTGATATCTCAGATACTAATGATTTAATGTTTAAAAATCGTTGGTTAGCTGTGGCACATACTTGTGCTATGGAATGGGTCAACATTTTACTAGAAAGGGAGAAACTATTGCACACGAAACTCAAACATGAACTGCATGAGATGCAGTTGAAGGTATCAAGTCAAGTAGGGGATTCTGAAATTAATGACATTTTCAAAAGTTTCAAAGGGAAACTAAATAAATATGAAAATGAACAAGTTCATCTCAAATCAAATAAAATTAAATGAGATATTTGTGATTACTGAAATGGGCGGGCCTTCCTTTGGAGAAATAAACAAAGTTTTCGTTTAGGTCAGATGGGGAAAAGAAACAATAAAAAAACAATTGTCAGTTTCCTTCACTTTTTCTGATGGTTTAGGCTTCACTACTGATTCAGAGGGTGAAATACATGATTTTCTACCACTACCTATTGCACAAGAACCTGAAGCCCATCAACAACATTTTCGTCAGAACGAAAAAAATATTAAAAGAGGAAACAAGAAAAAAGGAACTGGTTTCAATTCTCTGGCGCTGAGGGACAATCTAAACAAATCTTCAAATGAGGTAGATGGAACTGATATGAATAATATTAACATTGTTTCTAAATCTGTTAATGTATCTAATGTGGTTAACTTACCTGGTTCTGCTCTAACTGATGAAGAGATATCTGTTCTTCAGTTGGGTTTGAAATTCATACCCACTGTTACACCTAGGATCTATCTAATTAAAGAAGAGATTTTTAAACTTGTTAGAAAATTGCATTTGAAATGTTTTTTTTGCACAAGGGGATGAGCAAGTGAATAGACATGATTGTGAACGTAGCCTTGAAACTGATAGTAATGATGACAGTTTCTTTTCTTGTTTATCTGATGATTTTGATTTTTTTACCTCTCCTAATGCATATTCACTGTTAAATACTACAGGTATTGATTTTCACAGTAAATTTATACCCCCTATACTAACAATACAATCATGCAATTTTCAAAAATGATTTATTTTTCTGTACAAGAACTTGTTAATACATGTCACAGAAGTTCTTGGTGTTATAACATGACTAAAAATGAATGGTTTGATCTAAAAAGTCTTATGAACAGAAATGATCTAATTGTTAAACCTTCTGATAAAGGAAACAAGATTGTATTGCTTCACTACACCCAATATTATAATATGCATATGCAACATTTGAATGATGTCTCAACTTATGAAATATGTGAAGTTGCAACATACCTAAATGCTATGAAAGAGTTTACTTTATTAATTGAGAAGGGTGCATGTCTTGGTTATTTTTCTCAAATAGATCTTGATACCAAATTTAATGTGGAGAGTTGCCAATTAGCTACTTTCTATTGTCTTCCCAAACTTCATAAAAATTTGATGAATCCTCTTGGACGTCCTATCGTTTCTGCTGTTAACTATTTTCTTCAGAATATCGGGATTGTTATACATGGTTATCTGTTGCCTTTTGTGGAAAAATGTATTCTTATATCAAAGATTCATTTGATTTTATTGAAAAGATATCTCAAATATCATGGACAGAAAACATGTTTTGGGTTAGTTTGGATGTAGTTAATTTATATACAAATATTAGCCATAATGATGGAATACCAGCATTATATTATTTTTTGGGAGATAGTCCTACCTCACATTATATTATTGATTTAACTCATTTTTGTTTATTGAATATTTTTTTTTAGTTTAAATTAAGAGATTTATCATCAGTTAAGGGGGACGGCTATGGGGGCACCTTTTGCCTCTATGTACGCCAACCTGTTTATGGCTAAATTTGAGTTGGAATATATCTATACTAACACACTTGTGCAACAAAATGTTTTGTTTTACTTTCGTTATATTGATGATTTGATTTTTTGTGTAAGGGTGGGCTAAATTTACTGCCTTTCTTTGTTTCAGAAATAAATGATAATATATATAATATTAAATTTGATGGTTTACAGTTTGGAACTAAGGTTCATTTTTTAGATATTTGTTTATCAGGAGAGAAGGGTGGACTTATTTCCACTACTGTTCATCAAAAATTTGTGGATGGTAAGCAATATTTATTTGGAACTAGTTGCCATCCGCCCCATACGTTGAAATCTTTACCCTTTGGGGAAATTATTTGGCTATCTAGGCTTTGCAATGATGGCCTTGATCTGGAGAAACAAATTAATAATTCAATAAATATGTTTCTACAGAGGAGTTACAGTAAAAATTTGATTTGTGAATCAATTGATAAATTAATAAAATCAAATTTGGATGGGGAAGTTAACAGCAGAAACGAAAATACAGAAGTTAGGAATGTTAACTTTAGGACTACTATAACCAGGAGGGTAACTAAACAACAACAAAAAATCTTTTTTGTTACTACTTTAAATTTTTTAAGTGCTGAAATTTGGGATCTTATTAAATATTATTGGAATTTTTTGTTACAAGATGAATTTATATATAACCTTATTCCTGATGTTCCCCATATAGCTTATAAGAGAGGACAAAATTTAGGGGATAAATTGGTTAAAGCATATTATGTTTCTCCAGCAATGAGACTTGGTCTCTCATTATCTATTTGTGGGACTATACCATGCCATAATTGTAATGTGTGTCCCTGCATTAGATTAAATTTCTCTAGAATTAATGGGAAAACATTTAGACCACTTAGCTGTTTTTCATGTTATACATTGGGTGTGATTTATTGTCTCAAGTGTCCCTGTGACCTATTTTATAGTGGGAAAACAAAAAGAAAATTTAAAATTAGGTTGCAGGAACATATTCGGGACATTAAAAGGGGAACTTTGGAAAGCCATTTGGCACTACACTTTATGGAAAAGCATAGCAGTAATGTAATTTATTACAACCTACAATTCTAGAACAAGTCTTTATTAAGAAGGAGGATGAAAAATTATTTAAAAACATTTTACTTTATAAGGAAACTGTTTTTATATTAAAATTTAATACACTATCACCAATGGGTTCAAATAAAGAAGTAAACTAGAGATGTTTGCTTTAGTTTTTGTTCTCATTTGATTAATATGCTTAAATGGAGTTGTTATTTAGTGATGTTCACTTTAAATTTCATGACTATCAGTTTTTACCATGTCTTTAATTGTATTTAATTGAATGATTACTTATTATATATATGGGAGTGTGTTTTCATTAAATTTTTGTACTCGTTGAAGGCTGTTGTGGCCGAGGCGCTAAGACAATTACATTCTAATAAATTTTATCAGTGTGGAATTTGTGTTGTTTTTCGAGTTATCTCCAGTTCATCTTGGACATTTTGCTGGTTGTTTTAAGATGCAAAGTTGCTGTCATCACAGCTGCACAGGTAAAAAACACTCTCCAAAGCCAGTATCACAGCAACCATGGGACCAGATAACCTCTCAGGCTGTGTTCTACACAAACCACAGAACAAACAGGCACCACACTGACGTACCATGTTCAGTCATAGCCACACCTCAGGCTTTGTGCCAGCTGAATGGTGCACAGTGACGGTTATCTCACTACACAAGGGTGGAGACACCATGGACCCCAGGAACTAGCGCCCCATTAGCTTGATGAGCCTGCCATTCAAGGCCATGGAATGTATCATCATACAACTTATAAAAAATACAGTTGTAATCCCCAAACCCTGAACCACAACCATGTTGGGTTTGTAAAATGCAGATCATGTCTCCTAAACCTGATAAATGACATTGAAGTAGTCACCAGAACTGTAGACAAGGGTAAGGTGGTTTGAACAGCCTATATAGATCCTGCCATGGCTTACAACACCACCCCACACTCTGTAAATATAGATAAACCCACTAAACGAGGTATAAATTGCTATGTCACAAGATGGGTTGCCAACAGGCTTACTGACAGAACACACACTGTGAAAGTAGCAGACTCCATGTATGACTTTGGATCAGTGACGAGTGCAGTACCACAGGGTCCAGTCCTGGTTCTTGTCCTGTTTAGTATCTACTTCCCTGAAGTAAACTTTAACATGGAAGGTCTGTGGCTACTGAAGTTTCCAGATGACTGCAAACTAGGAGCCATAATTGTAAACACTAAAGATGTGGACATCCTACAAAAGGGCCTCACTGAGACAGATAGCTGTTGTCAAAGCCATGGGCTCAAGCTCAATGCCAAAATGTGCATTGTCATCCCCTTTGTTAAAAACTATGTAGCCATGAACTACAACATAGGCAGTAGTATACTTAACACTGAAAGTGTAACAAGAGACCTTGGGTCACAGATGGACAGCGGACACAACTGTGATAATCACATCTCCACAGTAGTCAGGAAATCCTTCTATGTGGCACACCTCATCACAAAAGGTGTCTCATGCAGAATAGAAGAGGACATTGTTCCCCTCTACTCATCACTCACTAGAACCATAATAGAGTACAATGCCCCTTTTGCTATGTACCTCACAAGAGAACTACAACAACTGGAAAGCTTGCAGCAATACCTCACAAAGAGCATTAGCGGCCTGAAATACATGCCATACACAGACCATCTCAAAATGCTCTAGCAGTACTCCCTTGCATATCGCCTACTCAAAGGTGTTCTCTGCCTAACATACAAAACTATGTCAAACACAGAGCTGTCGGACATGCTCCAGACACTGGACTCTACCCAAATTGGCCTTGTTAAAGGCAGATCCTGCCTCCTAAACCTAGTTGACTTATTTGAAATAGTTCCCAAGGACATAGATGGAGGTGAAAGTAGTCCACGCAGCCCACCTGGACCTCTCTAAGGACTTTCTACACCATTCCCCACTCTGTCATCATGGGCAAGCTTACCAGCTTGAACATTAACAGCTATGTCACAGGATGGGTGGCCAAGTGGCTCACAGATCAAACACACATGTTCAGGGTTGCGGGTGCCATGTCCGACTCTAAACCAGTCACAGATGGCATCACACAGGTCTTGGTCCTGGGACCCCACCTGTTCCGTAGATACTGCTCAGAGGTACAGGCAAGCACGGGAGGAGTATGGCTTTACAAGTTTGCAGATGACTGCTAACTGTGGTCCATAATCAACTCTATGGCTGACACAGACATCCTCCAGAAGGGTCTTACAGAGACAGATACCTGGTATCAAAACAATGCCCTCAAGCAGAATGCCAAAGAATGCATAGTCATCCCCTTTGGATAAAACAAAGTGCATACAAATTACCACATAGGTGATAATCCGATATGTACGGAGAAAGTCGTTACGGCCCTGGGGACACAGGTAGATAGTAAGCTCTCCTTTGATGATCACATGGCCAAAGTGTTTAGACATGCCTTCTATGTAGCCCACCTAATGTCACCTAATGTAACCCACTTTGTCTAGTCTGATGATGTCACCATCCTACAAATATACCTGTGGAAAGGAGAACTCACAGTAATGTGTATAGCGTGTAGTGTACATGCATACTCCTGTAGTATCATGAAGTAGTTAGGGGTTTGAATCCTGCATTTGACAAGTGTGTGTGTGTTCATGTGTTATCTCCTTGGAGAAGAGCAACCTTTTTGGACAGTAGTAAAACACCTTAAAAGTGGTATACTAATCTTTGTCAAGTCTGATGATGTCACCATCCTACAAATATACCTGTGGAAAAGAGAACTCCCAGGAATGTGTATAGCATGTTGTGTTAATGTGTACTCCTCTAGTATCATGAAGTAGTTAGGTAGGGGTTTGAATCCTGCACTTGACAAGTGTGTGTGTGTGTGTGTGTGTGTGTGTGTGTGTGTGTGTGTGTGTGTGTGTGTTCGTGTGTCATCTCCTTGGAGAGTAGTAAAACACCTTAAAAGTGGTATACTAATCTTTGTCAAGTCTGATGATGTCACCATCCTACAAATATACCTGTGGAAAAGATAACTCCCAGTAATGTGTATAGCGCGTCGTGTTAATGCGTACTCCTCTAGTATCATGAAGTTGTTTGGTAGGGGTTTGAAGCCTGCACTTGGTGAGTGTGTGTGTGTGACGTGTGACACTGTTGGTCAATATGTTGTGGGTTTTTCTTTTACTACTGTATGACATATCAGTATGACAACAGTATTTGCATTGCACATATCAGGTAGCTGTGTGGCAAATACATATACGTACATGTGACCTCAATTATTTCATAGGTGGGAACCCTGCTTTCTCCATGAACACATCTGTCATCTTTGCCAGAGTGTGCTGATGCTTTCCAGACCTTAGGTCACATCTGTATGCTTGTGACAAGGCCAGCCACTGCAGTGATCCCTGGCCTAGGTCATCCGTGTCACACACACTCATTACAGTTTCTATTGAATGGAGTGAGTGAGGGTTTATGGCTGAGGTATATTACAGACCTGTTCAAATGCAGCAAAGTCTGTCAATGATGGCTATTCATTATAGGTGTACAACAACCTTTGTGGATATGCATACAGATCCCTTATTGCTTATGTGATCAAGCGAGGGATTTCTAAATGCCTTTGGAAATGTGATTACTAAAGTAAAAATGACGTAACACTTGGCTGCATGTACACATCGGTACCTGTTCAACATGTTGGTGGCTACTGCCTATGTAGTACTGTGGGGATACTATGTTTCATAAAGGTGGATGACTATGCTCTGGTTGGCTTATAGCTTTACAGCATGGGTTTGACAACAGGTATCTGTCTGTATGATACCCTTGTGGAGGAAGTGTGTGTCATCTGGAGAATGCATTATAGGCCACAGTATGCATTTCCAGATGTGGACGGACATATCCCTACTGTGATTACTTGTACCTAAGAGAGCTATATGGCAAACAGGAGTGGTCTCAGGAATGGGTGCAGGTGAATACCACTGGTTACTGGCATAGTATAGTACCTGAAGGATCCAAATGTTACTGTGTGTGTCCTACATCTGTGTCAGTTGTCAAGACATCATCTAATGATTGTTTATGGTCAGGCTGTTGAGGTTATGTATACTACCAGAATGCAAAACAATGACAGATAGTAACAGTATTACCCACAGCACAGTGTCAAACCATGTCATACACACATGTGTACTCAAGTTCCAAAATGTGTGTAATACAGTGCATACTGGCCACCAATAGAAGCTATGGAGTGTTACTGTGTAACACAGGGCATGTCACCCTGCCCATGTGTCCACTATGCACGTACATGCAGACAGTGCACCTCCACCATGTTCACAAATGTACATCTGCAAATCTGTGCTACACACATCCCACACATACTGTCCACTCTCTAACACATGCTGCCAATACTACACACATCAGCTAAGTGGCACGTGGGCGGGCAATACACTATTGGAACTAACACTGATATAAACAATACTACATTGACAATCATAGCTTTAATGCATCATGCCTGCTCAGCTATACCTTCAAGGATATCATTACACTCTATTGCTGACAACATGCTAACATTGCTATACTGCTGTAAAGTCACCCTGTGCATCAGCACCAATGTAGCCTGTTCCTGCATCAATGTTACAGATGACAGGAGGTGGCACAGGTTTCATCATATGCACAGGGTGTGTTGTTGGTTTGCCAGAGGCCTACATTGAGCCATACAATCGACATATGTGTGTGTGTGTGTGTGTGTGTGTGTGTGTGTGTGTGTGTGTGTGTGTGTGTGTGTGTGTGAGGGCCAAGAGTACTGCTATGGGCCAATGTTGATGTAATGTGTGCAGGTATGTGTTAGCCCTAGGTGTGTGTTTTATGTGTGTGTCTGCATGCACACAGTTCCACCATGTGGCTGCCATATATGGGGGTTTGTGGGACAGCCACAGACTGTACCTGCCAGGCTTTACAGATCACCGTCTCTGGCCACAGACACGGTACCTGTGCCTGGTAGGTGTGCTACTGACAGTATCAGGTACTAAGCCAAATTGGATACTATCCTCAGAGGTGGACAGATGTACACTGGACCCAGGTCCCTGCTGGGACTGTCCAGAGCCACGTGCATGTGGTCTTCTAGGACGGTCTATGGACAGCCCACCCCCAACATTGCTGGGGCTGGTACTGGCACTACGAGAGTGGCTGTGGCTTGAGGGATGCCTGCGGCAACTGCCAGCTGCTGATGTTGCTGGTATACATCCACGTCAACGTCTCAACCATCCAGCACTGTCCTGACACATGGACATGACACTGCGGAGGACATGTAATGTCTCACCCCAACGTCTATCAGTGACCTCAGTGTAATTATGAATGGCACCTGCTAGGTCACAGATACTGTCAATTACAGTGGTGTTATGTGCCCTCTGTGCCTTTAGTCTCTGTCTGGTGTACCGTTCCATATGTGCCTGTCCCTCCATGACAGCCTGGAACATGCGTGAGGTTGTGAGACCTGTGGCAAGTCTGCCAGGGGCATGATGAGCAGCAGTGCTCCAAAGAGAACCCCTGGACATCTGCCTATGTGGTACCCTGCGAGACATCTGGGTATGGTTACTGTGTACATGCCTGTGCCTCAACACACCTATACTCATCATCACTATTTTGCTCAGTGACATCAAGTTCCCTGCTGCAGTGAACCAACCCAACCTCAGCACCTGTGAGAGGAAGACAGGAAACACACTTTATGACCTGTACATGATGTTGGAAAACATGCACACATGCACACATGAACACATGCAGACATGCACACATGCACACATGCACACATGAACACATGAACACATGCACACATGAACACACGAACACATGCACACATGCACACATGCATACATGAATACATGCACACATGCACACATGAACACAAGCACACATGCACACAAATACACTCCTCACTTAAACAGACACACACACACACACACACACACACACACACACACACACACACACACACACACACACACACACACACACACCACCAGCAATCCAGAACATACTCAATAGCGGTTGATGGTGGGGTAAAGTATCACAAACCAAACAGTCATATCACCCGTGTCAGCATGCAGGACGTGTATTGCTCAACAGCATGCAGTGCGGGTGTAGACAGCCCTTGCTAATAACAGTATGCATGGCTCTGATGCATGTGTGTTTTTGTTCAGTGATTGACCTCACCCTGGAACGCAATGTGCACATGGACACAACATTGCAGTGCAAGTATTGAAAGCTCTGCAATGTCCTGTGCACCATCATTCACAGGTATACATAACATGGCTGCATGTGTATCTGTGTGTCACATAGATATCCATTTCTGATTAGAGCGTCTGTGTCTTTAGCAGATAATTGTGGACACAGGTTTAGCACATGCATGCTATGTATACACACGGGATGAGTGGTGCATGTATACCTGATGGAATACCATTGCTCAGCATAGCCATTGTACAGTGGTTATGGTGAGTGTAGGACATATTGTGTACATGCCAGTGCCAGCCATGACATGGCATGCTACAACACAACTGCAACATTAAACATTATACATACCCAATGTGTGTCATGTGACCTATACACTCCATAGCATTACAAGACATATATGTGTCACTTTGTACTAATGGTGATTGCTATGCATATTGTGTATAGGTGCATATGTTTGCACACACACAACAGTGAGGTGCATAGCAATGAATGCTATGTGTAGTACTGTGGTTACTGTAACTGGATGGGGTGTAGTACCATGAGCCAGCATCATGCAGCATCATGTGGTCACTCAAGGCTACTAATGTGTGCCAGACCAGCACCTAGCATGCTGTACCTGAACTGCAGTACCTTGGCTACATTCACCATTTCACAACCAGTTGTTACATGGGTTTGTAAGGTTCCCAATAGGGAGCATTGCCTAACATGAATGTGTTATGTGTTGCAGAGTGTCGCACAGCCCCATGATAGGCCCCCACCCCTCAGGTACATTATGTGTGCTGTGTGGATGACATTTGGGATATTGGAGTGTGACCTTACAGCGGGTGACTGAATACACCATGTGTAGCATATTAACGTGTACTGCGTATGACAATGTTCTGTATGCTGTGTGCATGTGTATCGACTCTGCCTATCCAATGTCCACTGCAGTTTTGCCACAATTGTGTGGGATGCTGTGTGTATTGCATGTGTTTGAGGCAGCTACACACATTACTGGGATATGCATAGTCTCACAGCAAACATGCACAGCATGCATTATGCGTAGGTGTGTTATGTGTACATGTCCTACACCTCACCTATGACATGCACATATATCATGCAATATTAAATGTAGAACACACTCACCAGCATGGATTTGCTGCCTTGCTGTCACACCAGAGGGACCTACAAGGATATGAGACAGTTTGTCAGTAGCAACAACTGTGGCATTGCTACTGTGGGTTTGCAATCTTACAGTAGTACAATGGTTAACAGTCACAGGCCTACAGATTATGTTCCAAATTATCAGTATTGCACAATACCAGGCTCCACGTCTTCTAACTACACAGTACACATCTCACATATGCATGATCTACCAATAGAGGTAACAGTAGTCTACAGATATGTCCATGATGATACATGTTTGCTGTTGTTGTTGTTGGCCAGGAGCCACCATGCTAAGGAGCAGCTCCTCCACTCTGGTGAGGGGGGGATGGATGGCTACCCCACCACCTGTGGCAAGCTGTTGTCTACAGACATCATATGCACACTGCTGGACATGTCTAAGTAAATCACTGCAGTGATGGCGTACCTGCTCATATGTCCGGTTATGCATGCCTATGTCATTTACCCAATGAACATCATCTTGCCACAGTGCAGTCCACTCATGCTGGTTCTGGCTGGTTCTTGAGAACAGCAGGGCGTAGTACTGAACCAAGCTGGTTGTGATCTGCTCATCCTCAGCTGGGCTGTATGTCAGATTGTGATGGTGAGCCATGACCCTGGAAGACAATGAAACAATATGTGTGAGCAAGTCATGAGGCACACTTAACATTCTAAAGTACAGATATCACTGAACTGCCATATATAGCAACCTATTGGCTGTCAGAGGATACACACTTTCAACACCACATATCAGTGCTCATACCACAACTGCCTGACAGTGCCTGGCACGCTCTATATATCAAACCATGTTTTGCACAGCAACAAAAAGAAACCAGTATGTAAGACTATATAACAGTACATGTCACAATGTATGTGACACAATGCACCACCTAGCCACAGGAGGTATATATCAAGCTAATGCATAATGAAATATGTCATCCATTGCAATGATTGTAAAGTCCAGTTACAGTATTACCAGTATACCACACTAGTTGTTGGTGGCAAACCCCTGCCTAAGATATGTGCACATTCATTAGTATAGGTGGCATACTGCTGTACTAGACTATACATGTTGCTAGATACGCATTTATATCCTGTAACACACATATGACTGAGGGCATGTTACAGGCATACCCACACACACATCACACATACATACAAGACACAAAGGTATGGCAACCCAGATGAGCTTTAACTGTGTACCATACAGTACTGTGTGTCAGTACTTACAAAACATTATGCCTGAGGTATGTAATCTGTGAGGACTACAGGGAACACACATAACAGTGTTTCCAAGCAATGTGGACATACACCATACTGTGCTGTTTAGGCCTACAGCTTCAGGTATTACTACAGTTCATACGGGATTTGGATTCACCAGCAATACCAATCAATAAGCATACATGTACTGCTTTAGCCTACAATGGCACACCCCAGTCCACACCAAGGGACTATGTCACACCATATGCTATACTGCTTTTTCTGCCTAGCAATAGCATACACATCTTTTGCTGGGATCAGAGCTAGGACACAAAATAGCATAACGGAAACAGTTTCCCAATAAGCTATCACACATTGACAGAACCTCGACACATTCACCAACACATTCACCATTACACTCAGTTAACATCACATAGCAATTATTGCAACAAGTACATGTGGGTGTGCATCGGTTCATAGGTAGGTAATAGGCTATTGGCCCTAGGGCCTATAGAAGCCTAGCCATACACTACCCTGGCCTTTGATACACATGTAATCTAATTTCATGTGTCCCTGTCCAGCAGAGCCACAGAGGTGATTCCCAGTGTGTATTTCCTATCTCCCATCCAATCATCAGGATTATTCATGACGACTGCTAATGAGGAGCTTGGTTTGCTATTGATAGGTGGTTTGTTCCAGAGTATGGGATGTCTCTGAGATAGGAATCTATCCCTCCAGCATGTTCTGTCTATTGAAGTGACAAGGTTTAGGTCCCTAGAGTGTGTAGCTGGTAGGGATTGTGATCTGTTTACATGGAGCATGTCCAACAGCTCTGGGTTTGACATTGCTTTGTATGTTAGGCAGAGGTCACCTCTGGGTAGGCAGTATGCAACACAGTCTAGCTGTGGTTTTTGTGAGACGGTCTGCATAGGGCATCTGTTTGAGGCCGGTATTACTCTTTGTGAGGTATGTCTGTGTCCTTTCCAGTTGCTGTAGATGTCTTGTGAGGTACATACCACATGGGGCATTGTACTCTATAATGGGTTTTATGTGTGATGAGTAGAGGGGGACACTGACCTATATTTCCTTGGATGACACACCTTTTGTGAGGAGGTGTGCCACGTAGACAGATTACATGACTAGTGTGGCACTGTGATTATCAAAGGGGAGACTACTGTCCACCTGTGTCCCATGGTTTCTTATCACACTTTCGGTGTTAAGTAGACTACCACCTATGTGGTAGTTCATGGGTACGGAGGTTTTGCCAGAAGGGATGCTAATGCAGTTTCAACATTGAGCTTGAGTCCATGGCTTTGTCACCAGGCATCTGTCGCAGTAAATATGACCCTGTCTCTCTCTCTCTCTCTCTCTCTCTCTCTCTATATATATATATATATATATATATATATATATATATATATATATATATATATATACACACATACATATTAACATCCATTGGTGTACATATAGATATACATATAGGCACATAATGGGAATATCAATTATGCGAAGGTTGTGAGGTATACAGTTATGTAATAATATTGCACAGTGTTGTGCGGAATACATTGAAGGTGCTCTCAGCCCATGTAGCTTTAGCAGGCCTCACTGGCTGCAACACTGCAAACCTGACAAATCATACCCACAGTGTTTAACCACCACATGTCATATACCAGCACAGCATGCTGTCTTGTTTGCCACACACTACAACCTACATAGAAATATACACATAACAACCTTCACCAACATATATATGTCCACCCTTCACAAACAGTTGCAGTACATCCCTTGCTCTATACACATGTACAGATGCTAATATATCTGACACAGACTGATCTCTCCGTATGTGTGTGCCATACACACACACGGTCCACTTTTGTAAGTCCATGGACCTCACGGCTGACCTGTTGGGCCTTTCTGCAACATGAACAGGTGTCACATGTGAGCACACAGTAATATTAGAGGGTGTATATATAGCTGCAAATGCTAGATTAGCATACTAGCCTGGTACAGCTGTTGCCAATGCTAAGCTACATGTTAATATGACTATCATGCATTTGTTACTCTGTCACATCCATGTTTATATAACTGTATGCGCTACTCCCCCAAACAGACATTGTACACACTACTGTACAGAACACAGATAACATGGATCAGATGTTTGACATTTAATGCTGAACTACATATGTCACAGTCATATCCCACTGCACACAGCTAATCACTGATTTCTCCATGGCAGTAGTTATAGAGGGCATCTGTGCATAGATACGTACTGCTGCCACATATGGATGATTCAAAGTATGTAGAGTACTCTTCAAAAACATCTACTGCATGCCAGTAAATACATATCTGTTACATACCTTTCCTTTGTACGTGCTTGTATTTGTCAGTTCTGTGTGTTTTGTATAATTTTTTTTTAATATATTTTGTTATCTCTCTCTCTCTCTCTCTCTCTCTCTCTCTCTCTCCATAGCTGCAATGAAATGATTGCCTGGGTGGACAGCACGTACAGCCTGCTTTTATAGGTATCTGCACATGTGCATGTGATGGCCTCTGCACCAATTAGTGGCCACCATTTGCTAATTGCATGCAGCCTGCTGTGTGGTAATTGCAATACTCACTGTCATAGCAACCCGATGCTATAAATTGTTAGGTCAGGTAGCCATAGCCCTTTCAGTTTTCCAAAGTGGGGCCCATGCTTGTTTGCTGTGGACACCGTTGTGTAAGTCAGAAGGTTGGTATACTTCTTATATCTGAAGCTAGGGGAGTAGCCAGTGATTTGAATATTGTACTCAGACCTGAATGTTGCCACTTCCAGTACACAGTTGTCAGTGTAGAATTGCACTCACCTCTACAAATGCTAACACAAGATACATGGGAGTATGTCATTTCTTTTCTATTTATACATTTAGCTGCCATACATACGTAGTTATTGAGATGTATTCATTTGGCACATGAACTGTTTGTGAACTGCTATACTGTGACTATTAATGTACTCAATTCTGCACAGTTGGTGCTTTTTTATTGTTGACATTAGCACAGGATGCTCATGAAAACTGGACAATTCCAGTACTGAGTATGCCTACCTACATCCTTGCTGGACCCTGAACACACAGGTATTTTGTACGTTTGGGTGGGGATTGTCCTGCAATGATACTGTGTGGGGGTTGTAAAGTGCTGCTGTAACATTTTTTACTGCTGGAATGTCTGGTTCTGTTATCACAGTCATGTAATGCAATTCCACAACAACTGCTGGTAAAGTTCCACAGAACATTTTTTGTGCTATGGTATTCCTATCTTTCCTTTACATTCACTCATTCCTATGCATGATATATATATTTCAGCAATAACCTGCTGTATATCTACTGTGGCTTAATGGTACTTCATGCAGTCTATTGTGTCCAGGGTTCGAAACTGACAGTGGTGTTTTATTTTGCTGCTGAGCAGAACAAGGGCCCTCACATGCAGGGTAACTAAGGCACTTTTAAGCAGTTGTAAGTGGGTTTGCGTGGGTTTGCGTGAAGCTTAGCAATACTTAGCTAAGCACACACAAGCGCACACTTGCACAAACCTAACTACGGCTTAAAAGTGCTTACTCCCGCTAACCCCCGCGCTCAGTTCTTTGAAAGAAAAGAAAATGGGGAGATGGGAAAGTGCTGAAAAAGGGGCACAAAGAGGGAAAGACAGTAGGGAAAACAGCTCGGGATGTGCAGGACAGGTGTAGGGAAGGTCCATAGCTCCCCATTTCTTTAACAGCAACAGCTGTGCATATGCTATTAATTTGGAGGGAAATTTGAAACCTTCCACCCCTGAGAGAGGGGTGAGGACAACAATGTATGTTGTACTGCCAATTAAATATCAGTTTATGTGTCCATTGGACATGTGTGCAAAATGGGCAGCTATGTATGGGGCATATTTTTTTTTTTTTGGGAGCAGATTACCCTTTTTTTTCAGGTGAGAGTGGAATGTGGGGTAGGGGAAGTAGGTATATTTGGGGAGGTAGGTTGGGGAGATAAACAGACAAGACAAACAAGATGCATACAGGGGCAGAATATGACACATGTGCTGGGTGAACAACATTGACGGGGAAGGATGTTTGGAAATCACAAGCCCATGAGCCCACAGATGGCAACAGTGGAACTGAGATCCCCACATATGGGCAGTCACCACTGCACCTTCACAGCCCAGAGGGTGGCTGTGTTGGGGGCTGCGTAGGAGAAGCAGGTTCACCCGTGAGTCGCGCCACACGTGCCTCAAGCTGGCGTAGAGGATCAGCGACTGAACACTCGATCTCCCAACTCGCCACAGCCCGGACCGTTCGGAGGGTGATAGGTGGCCCTCCTCCGGCCATGCTTGCAGGGGGGATGAGCCCCATCCCCTGCAGCACTTCCACCCAAAGGTGGCACAGGGCCAATGGAGGAGGAGGTCCCAGGCTGGGCACCGGACCTACTGGTGCAAGGTGCCATCGCCAGCTGAGGTGGGACAGATGGGTCCGCTGGGACTGGCCTTCCCATACGTTCTATGTTTAGGAGCATTTAATGACAATATGAGTTGGTAACAGCCAACAGCATTCCAAATTAGTTAATATATATATATATATATATATATATAATTAACAGCATGCAGTAATATTCCCATTAACCCAACACACCAGAGTTCCAACAGTTAAACAGCAAGCATAACACATGCATATATAGAGCAACAGTGGACATTCCAACAGCATGCAGGATTGATTGGTGGCAACAGGCCACCAAGATTGTGGTATTTGAACAGGGCACATGCATCAAAGTAAATGCAGATATTTATAAACCAATAGGACATATGTCCCAACAAATGTTTTGAGATTAGACATACCCATTGAGGTGTGGAATTGCATTGTTTATGCACATACAGTAGGGTGTAAAAAGATACCTCCATTAACAACTTATATGTACTTATAGTTTACACTACATTCCTATTGACTGCAAATATATATCCCCTACATGTCTTATTACACTAGGCAATGTCCGTTAAATTGTGAAATGGGTTTTGCTAGTTCCTTATATACCTGACCTGTATCTAACATACAAACTGTCCAGGATGCAGATGTTACTGCTACGTATTTATATATTTTATTTATATTTATATATATATATATATATATATATATATATATATATATATATATATATATATATATATATATATACATATCTGGATGTGTTCAGGTGACATTATCAGTTATATTTTAACAGCCCCCTACATTTCTAGCACCACACTGACATTTCTGGGGAACACAATAACAAGCTACTGATGTGCCAGATTTACCTATGCATGCCAGCCATGAACCAACAGTTGAGGACTGTATATGCTTAACAGCTACTGGCACTCCCTTCATCCACTTTCTATGGGCCTACCCAAGTGTGGGTTGACAGCACTTAATACAACAGTACTATTTCTATAATGCAAGAGTACAACAACATTTCGAAGAAAGTGACACGGACACACTCCAGGAATTATACCTTTATTAATTACATTACACACTTTTCTAGAGGATCTCTCATTTATTTCATATATCAGTGCATGCAGAAGATTCATTCATGATGTATTATACCATTATTAATGGGTTACAACACTCTTTTTCAGGCTCTCTCACTTATTTTATATAACAGTACATGCAGAGATGTTATTCAAGACTTATTATACCTTTATTATTGGGCTACAACACTTTTTTTCGGGCTCTCTCACTTATTTTATATAACAATACATGCAGAATAATTACTAACCTGCCTGGCGGTGCAGCCTTAGCAGCCTATCTGCATAGGCTTGCTGATTCGCAGCACGGATACCTGCAGCTGTGAAGTAAGTGAAGTGATATTGAGACATACCTATCCATAATATAGACTACGATAGTAATTCTTACATAATTCATTCCATGGCTACCTACTCAGTAGTGGGGCATTTTTGATCCCACAGGCCTCCTGTATCCACTGGTTCAGTCGGTCCTCCTTGTGTCTCTTCAGGTCTGAGTAGTGGTGTCTAACCTGCTCACCAGTCCGAGGGACGCCTGTGGCACTGGTTAGATCATGTGCGAGACAGTTCCAGGCTTCTGCTTTGTATTTAGTGCCCTGGAACTGGCTCTGCAGGAGTCTGGCATCATGATTATGGACGAGGAGCCAAACTGTCACTTTTGATTCCTCAATGCCCCACCGTTGCGCTCGGAAGCAAGAGCCCTTTCAAACACCAGCCATGCTGCCTGCAGATGGGAGCTACAACCAGTTATGGCAAGTATTCCCGCCTATTGAGCTTAAATATGCCTCATTTCCCGCACTTATTTGTGATTGGCCAGTTTTGAAAATTCTCATCTGAAAGCATACCTGCTTAGCACTGGGTAACCTTTCATTAATATGTATATGTGTGTTAACAGTGCATGAATATCAAAAGCTGTCATGGCTTAGTGGTTCAGTACTGTGATTATGGTGCACAGTAGCCTGGGTTCAAGGCTTGTCATTGCTTTTTATTTTACTACTGGCCAGACCGGATAGGGGGTGTGGCTGTGTTTAGCTGACTTTGCTCAACTTTGCCCAACGTTGCTCTACGTTACTTGACGTTGCTCTACATTGCTCGACGTTGCCCAACGTTGCCCGACATTGCACTAGTTAGCACGGTGCGCAGCTCCACACAAACATGTTTTGTTTGTGCTAGTTGGTGCGATGCGCAGCTCTGCGCAAAGACATTGTGCTAGTTAAAGCAGTGCTAAGCTATGAGCATTTATACTTAAATGTGCTTAATACTGGTAAACTTTGCTTAGTAGTGCTTCACATTGCTTAAGATATGTTACTTATGCATTCATTGGTATGCATAACCAATTCACCTTCTTATATATATATATATATATATATATATATATATATATATATATATATATATATATATATATATATATATATATATATATATATATAAAATATCGTTCACTACTACATAGGCCATTTCAATGCTTTTTACTAAAATTTAAAAGATAAATGTCAGAAATTAGTTTTCTATACTGGTTTCCTACAGAAAATAAAAAGGGGAGTGGTGGGACTCGAACCGGGAATGCCTCCTCTTTGTCCGAAGGCTCTACCACTGCGCTATTGCTATTTGGCTTAATTTGCATTTAAGCTTC
Organism: Protopterus annectens; assembly: GCF_019279795.1. Lineage (NCBI taxonomy): Eukaryota > Metazoa > Chordata > Ceratodontiformes > Protopteridae > Protopterus > Protopterus annectens. Next base: position 1,024,335,248 of record NC_056735.1, read on the forward strand.
TTATTATCCTCTTCGATGTCTACACTGCTACCTGTAGCTAAGCAATGGGCAAACCCGCGCAAACACGTGCAAATACGGGCAGCTATATTGGGAATAATAAAAAAAAGGAAAGTTTTACATTTTAGAATTGTACAGGGATTTAGAATGTGGGAGAGTGTAGTTTTGGGTATGTACACATTTGAGCGGACTCGCTCATTTCAGTTGACATTTGCAGATTGAGGGACTTGCAGGGTGTGTGGAATTTTGGACTATTCGGCAGTCTGACATGCCCCCTGCACTCATGAACGCTCCGTGTTAGCCTTAGAGTTGAGTCAGTGCACCCTCATGAATATGCATGGTGCGCTGATGTCATCCTCTTAGGCTGCAGTTTCCGAGTAAGACTTATTTAGTCTTACATGGAGGATTAGTGAATCCCGGCCAAGGTCTTGAGAGTTAGAGAAAGTTACACAGGTTGGGAGCAGATAGAGGTATTAGGGTTGATAAGTTGTTTAAGGGGGTGGGTACAGAGGCAGGTCCATTGGCTTAACAGGTATTATTTGGTGGCTAGCTTGAATTGACTAACTTGCTTGAGTGACCTGATCTCTAGTGGGAGTTTGTTCCATGCCTTGGAAGGATTATAGCTATAGAGAATGCATCCTTTCTTAGTTGTAGGTTTGTGGATTTGTAGCAGATTTTGGTTAGAGCTGCGGAGGGAACTAGCAGGTGAATAGTTGGAGATGATAGATGATAGGGTAGGACAGTAAGAAGGTTGATAAAGGATAAAGTGGATGATTTGGAGTTGAGGGAGAAGAAGCCGGTGAGGTAGTTCAAGCCAGTTACAGTGTTTGAGTGAGAGACAGTGACTTGTAAGTCTGATGTGCTGCAAATTTGGCTATCTTGCTGTAGGTAGATTCAAGTTTTACAAGTAGTGTGGAGTTGAGCCAAGTAAGAATTTGAGAGCCATAAAATAGACTGGGTAGGAGATAGGCATAAGAGAGAGTTATTTTACCTTCACTGGTGAGAAATTGTTTTGTTGCAGTAGAGAAGCCCTAGTTTCTGATGAGTTTTCTTGATACAGTTGTTAATGTGTTGATCAAATTTAAGTTGGTTGTCAATGATGACACCAAGGAGTTTAGTTTTAGTTTTCACCTCGATGTGTGTGTTATTGAGGGACAGGATTGTGAAAGTGGATTTAATGCGGTTGTAGTTTTTAGGAAGAAAAAGCAGTAGCTTCGTTTTTTTTTAGTTAAGGATAAACTGGTTATTTCAATGAGTTGGGAAATTCAAATGAGCGGTTGGACATTGCTTGATAAGTAAAGTAAGCGAGTAGAGGTAAGAATGTTACTTACTTGGTCACGGCAATTGGGGTCATGCTGCCCTAACTTAACTGTTAGATGAATGTTAGGAAATTCAAGTGAGAGGTTGGACACTGCTTGATAAGTAAAAGTAAACGAGCGGAGGTAAGGATGTTGCTTACTTGGTCAAGGTGAGTGGGGTCATGCTGCCCTACATTAACTGTTATATGGATGTTTATGCCGTGCTTAACAAAAGAAAATATCAGTTGGTCAATGAAGTTATGTTTATGGAATTCTAATAAAGGCTGTCAAATGTCATTTGGTGTGATGTGTGTTTATTGAAGGGGACCTGAACAATATACACACTAAATACAGATTATAAAGTATATCAGATGTAGTGTTCGGATATTAGAAATTGCATGATTAAGTTTATCGTAAACATACTAAAGTAGAGACAGACCATAAACCATTGCAACAAATCTCCAAAAAGCAAGTGTATAAAACCTTTACAAGATTATAAAGGCTGCTTTTGATGGTTCTAAAATATGAGGAAGTTCCATATATGTGGTAGACTAACGCATGTTGTTGACATGTTACATAAAATATATATGGATGAATACAAAGGAGATGTACTGGAAGAAGATTTGTAAGTTCATTAGACTGTGGCATGAATCCAATTACCTGCTGAGTACTACAGGAATGAAAGACAGTTAACAGAGGCGATAAACCTAGACCATCTTTATCCTACTACCATAGCATTTCATCTCTATCCTGCTTCCTCACTCTCCTTTTCAACTTGACTTTCTTAACATTTAACTATGTTAAAATACTTTTACCCTACGTAACCATATTCTATCCGCAATTCTTTCCACTCCCTTTCTTACCTAGACTAACATCCTCAGCCCCCTTCACTGGACCTTCACTCTTTTCTCCAATCTTATTGCCTACTTCACCGTATAGCCATCCTCTCTCTATTTACTTTCCAGCCATACCTAGACCATCTTTATCCTACTACCATAGCATTTCATCTCTATCCTGCTTCCTCACTCTCCTTTTCAACTTGACTTTCTTAACATTTAACTATGTTAAAATACTTTTACCCTCGTAACCATATTCTATCCACAATTTCTATCTATCTTTTCTCCCCTTTTTCCCATAGCTTTACTACCTATCTACCTGTTTACCTTCTAACTTGCTTTTTTAACACTTGTAACCATCAGTTTCTTTCCTCTGCTAACTACCGAATCTGTCTTCTAGCCTTCTGACCGATGATTAAATTATTTAGCTTTACTACAGATATCCTTAACTCAACTTTATATTTTTGTGCCTGAGCTTAACTCCTCAGCCACATAATGTGAACTCTGTTTGTTACCTACTTAAATTAGTCCAGGCAAACTGTATTTTGTCTTTGTACATTTTTGTTTTTTGTTTTTTTTAAAAAAATTGATTTATTTAGTAAAGTATTCCTCATGTATTGTCTTAGTCTGATAGTGGAGCTTTTCTCCTCGGGCCTCTGCTGAAAATGGACATGTATCCAGCCAGACTAGCCCGGTTAACAAATGTAAAATAAATAAAAATAAAAAATAAATAAATGCAGCTCTTAAAAGAAGCCAAATGATCATTTGGACAGTTTGTGTGAAGTATATTTACCCACTGATTCATGCATACTATACTTTCAGAGATGAAGTGTCATTTATTCAAGGATTTAGTGTTCATAGTTCATAAAGTCATAATTCTGCTGAAACTGAAAAAAAATCAGGAAATCCATGAGTCTAATTTGAGCATTTCTACTATTAAAACAATATTGATGAGATATCAAGCATTTGTCTGATATGAAAGCAAAGCAGGATCAAATGATCGAAAACTGTTCATTGTTTTGTATGAATCAAAATCAAACCCTGAAGGAGTTAATGATTCCCAAAGTGATTCCTGCACTGTCTTGTAGTAGCTTACTTGTTTCAGAATTTGTATTCATTAATTTAGGTATATATGTATGTATGTATGTATGTATTCATGTATGTGTATATATTTTTTATGCATACTGACTAACCAAGGTGGAGCACTGATCCACGTGGACCTTTATCAGACTATATCCACTGAAACTGTTTGCCTAAGTGACTTGCTCAGATTCAGTAGACAACTGGAGGCTGAGGGGAATCAAGCACTGCACTACAGGAAGCAACATGTTAATATCTCTTAATTCTCTGTATTACTATCAGAATAAGTGTACTAGGTGACAAAACAGAATGAGCGTATTAACCATAAAAGGATGCATGAATAAACTATTAAGCAGCTTTATGAGTAATGTAGTCATAAATATGGCACAGCTCATCCAAATTACTAGCAGAAGGTAAAAGAGCTGAATTCCTTTTAAGACAGATCTACCAATGATCTCATTCTGCACAACAGATGTAACACTAAAAATGTATACAGTGAGCATAATGCTTACAATTGTTTCAAGCAAATAAATACCAAATTGTCATCAGTTCAATAATGCAGTTTTACAATCCAAAATATCCTCTAAAGAGGTTCTTGTCATGTGTTCCTCCTATCCATCTCTTTTTACTTTTTATACATGCTTTCTCTTGTTTAGTTCAAAATATACCGTGATCAATACGAATATTTTCATCAAAGTACAGTCTCTGCAGTTTAATTCTCAAGATTATTCAGTATTAGCCTGTCTCCTATTTGCAATATATTTTCATTATCTTACAATACATTGAAATACTAATTTTAGTAAACTGATGTATGTTGCACATTCATAGAAAATGACATATCCACTAGTTGATTAACATTTCCTTCTCAAAACTGTTTTCGCAGCAAAACAAAAATGCCTATTCAAGTAAGGGAATAGACCTAACCTATAAATATGTCATACTCTGCTATACAAAAGAGAATATCAGAAAAATACCAAAATATATTTTCTTTAAACTTTTAATTTTATAAACCGTCTTTTATTTGCTTTCACAAAGACAAAATACCTAATGTTAGAGACCAAAATTTAAATTTTGTTTTCATAGTTTCATAGATTTTTGGAGGTCACTGGGTTACATGACCATTCATGCCTTGCTAGTACTCTCCTTCAGGGCAACTACTTTTACCCAGAGGCAATGCCAATTAATCCTGAAATACATTTGCAGATTCCAAACCAGTGACCTAGTTTATGCTTAAAGGAACCTAATGTGTCACACTGCTTAACATGTAAGGAGGTTTATTTCAGATGTTTGGGAGGCAATATGTTATAAGCATGTCCCTCTGTCATGTTTTGTTTATCTTTGGGTGAAAATATTTGTATCTGTTTCTAGTACTGGTTGAGATAGTGGGCTTCTGGAGAAATAACAGGTTCAGGATTATTGAGTATGTAATGGTGTGGAAAGCAAGACAGTGATCTCCCCTTAACAGGCTATATGACACTGAATAAAGAGATAGAAATTCCAATCTCTCTAAGTAGCTTAGGGACTAGCAGAGTGTGATAGTTTTGGTTAGGAATCTTTTTAGTCTTTGTAATTGCTTGATATGGTTAATGCAATATATCCAAAGTGGGTGTTGTACTCGATAATCTGCATGATCAGTGCTGAGTATAAGTGAGTGATTACCTCTTTAATCCTTGATGATGTTCTGTTAGCAATTAGCTGGGCTTAATAAAAGGATTTCCTGATAGCCTGATGGACAAAAGAAAAGGAGTCCTTAACCCTAGTATTTATGCCTCTGTCTACATTTTCATTTTGTAGTGGTGTGCTATCTATTCAATAGGATGAGGAAAGGAGTCATATACTGAAAGTGAGGATACTACATCATTTATCATTTAATTTTGGCATATTTTAATACGCAAAGAGAGAGAGAGAGAGAGTTCAGTGTGATGAGTTTCGGTTTCAAAGAATGACATAAAAGCAGTTGCGTGCAAACTCTGTAGCCAGAGATCTTGGTCCTCTTCTTGGAGAGCCAAGAAGTAATGACCAAAATGAAAAGTCCCAGTAGTAATCCATGTGAGACACCACTGGTTATATTCACACTTTTTGATGAGTCACCTGTAACTTTCACTGATGGGTTCCGTCTTTCAATCCATTTGCTATCTGTCTTAACTCATAAGGGCTGATTTTTAAAGAACTTAGTTTTTCTTTTTTTTTTATGATATCAGTGTAAGGAATAATGGTGAAGTCCTATGCAGGGTCAAGGTACACCATATGCATGGCATAGAAACTATTTATAGCCTCTGTAACCCTTTCAAAGATGATTACCAGATTAAAGAGACATGATTGATCCTTAACACTATAACATGCAATAGTATGCCTAAAAATGATCATGTCTATAAGGTTCTGTAATCTAGTTACTATGTCTATGGATATATTAATCAAACATTTCAATCACACAATCATTTAGCATATTTTTTCTACATTGAAAAAAATATTTTTGAATCTCATTTGCTGTATTGTACTCTGTTTTAAACAATTTACAGTATATCCATGTACTTTAATCTATCAAATTATACATGTTGTTTCTTTTTCTCCTCTAGGGCTAAGAATAAATACAGTTTGGAAACTAACACATAATGATATGATGAATGAAACTTCATTCTTATCCATATTCAAGCACGATTTAGATCTATGGATGGGAAACAGAAAATTTACCCCAGGACTGCCCCCTGTACTACTAATGGACACAGGCAGCTCCTAAAATTTTTATGCAATGTATGGAGTGCCTCAAATTATCTAAGGTATGATAACGAAACTGCTGGCGACCACAGAAGAGAATTGACACAAAAACCTTGGCAATGGTTTTCCATCAAAAACAGCAACTTCAGTAGTTAAAATCCCCAAAGATAAGTAACTTATTTAGTACTTTCTTCTCTGACAAAAGTGCTAAATAAATTATATATCTTTGGAGATTTTAAGTACTGGAGTTGATTTTTTTTTTTTTTTTTTTTTTATGGGAAGGCATTGTCAAGGTTTATGCTTTGTTTTTGTAACTATGGAATGACTCTAGTTATTCTCATTAGGGGTAATATATATTTAATGACCATGGCAAGGGTAAAGCCAGCCTATAACCAAATTGGATAGGTTATTTTGAAAACAACAATAGAAAATGGCTAGGCTTAAGGTGGCCCACAAGGGTAGCTAGCCTAGTATTTACATATTGCATATGAACCTATGAACATATGACAAGGATTCAGAAATGTATAAAACCCGCAAAATTCTTTCTGTAGGTAAGAGATTTTTGATGCACTGCAGGGGTAAGAAAGTTTTTTTCTGTAGCACTGCACCTAAATAGCTGATGAAGGCTGCATGCAAATGCAGCTTTCTAGAGTAGTAGTTAATAATAATTAGCTGTGTGCACCTTTCTGGAACTTTTCACCAACATCACAGCAGTGAGACTAACTAATTAACAGAAAGGTTCTACCAAATTCTTTGGGAAACAATATGAAAAAAATGTAAGCCATCTTTTGATGGCTTTAACCCTTTTAGTATTGTGATAAGAGTGTGTATAATAATTCCTCATGAGGTAAATACGGCAAAGCAGTGTGCATAAGGGGTGTGTGTGTGTGTGTGTGTGTGTGTGTGTGTGTGTGTGTGTGTGTGTGTGTGTGTGTGTGTGTCTATTCGTTAACAGTAATTTACTATAAACCCATACATTATTTTACTGCAGAATAGTAGAAAATGGAAACTAGATGGGATTCAAAAACATATTGCACATTGTGGTAGCTGACATTTTAAGAAGAGTGGCCTCAATCAAGTGGGGATGATTCCGAGAATACTGAAGGAAACTGTAGCTGGCCATGAAATGCAGCCTCTTGCACAATATGAAAATGGCCATTTAATGCATTCATGAGCAACATTATTAAAAAAAGGGTAACAGATGATAGAAATGAGGCTAAATAAAATGGTTGTATGATTCAGAAATGCATATATTTTGTGAGACAAAAAGCTCCCAGAGTTCCTGACTGGAGTATAATTTTGGTGTAACTGACGATTGAGAGATTATGAAAACATGAACAGAGGTAAAAGCGACATTAGTAAATATCAATATATTTATCTCTATATATAGATATATACAAATATATATATATATATATATATATATATATATATATATATATATATAGATATATATAGATATATATATATATATAGATATACACATATATATATATATATATATAAGACTGTTCTTGCTGTCGTGTGATACAGAGGCATACATTTTCATCCTCTGTTTTGCTATTTGGATGGCCCATACCTAACATACTATGCTATGCTATGCTTTGTATAACACAAATATACAAGACCACCACCATGTGGAAAGAGGCATAGGTTCATAGGTGTTTACTAGGCTAACAGCCACAAGGGTCTTTTTAAGCCTAGCCATGCATCCCAAATGTCTGAAAAGTTCTGATACCCTTGATAAGTGTAAGCATGGGCCTGGGAGCTGAATCATTTACAGGTTACCTGTGTCCATTAGAGACACAGGCACCAAACCAGGGATGAATTTCTGGTTTCCCATCCAATTGTCCAAATTGCATTTGAATTGGTTTAGGGAGGAACTCTGCTTCACATGGATGGGGGAGCCTGTTCCACAGATGGGGTAGTCTCTGGGATACATACCTATTTCTCCATCAGGTCTTGTTTATATCACAGGCAATGTTTAAGTCTTTAGAATGGGTATTTCTGGTGCTGTTTGTTTTGTGGATATGCAAGAGGTTCATCAGAGTGGGGTCTGACAATGCCCTGTATGCCAGGCATAGATCTCCCCTCAAAAGCCTGTAGGAGATGGAATACAGGGATAGGGCCTTGAGGCGTTCTGCATAGGACATATTACTTATGCCCTGTATTCTTTTAGTGAGGAACCTTTATGGATGTTCCAGTTGTTGGATATGCCTGGTTAGGTACATACCAAAGGGGGCATTGTACTCAATGATAAGTCTGATGAATGCCGAATACAGTTGAACAATGACATCCTTGGACTTAGATGCCATACCTTTGTTTATAAGTTGTGCAACATAAAAGGATTTCCTCACCACTGTAGATATGTGATGATCAAAGGGTAGATTACTATGTGTATCCCTAAGTCCCTGACTACTGGATCAGCTCTAAGGGGTATATTGGCAATATGATAGTTACCAGGGCTGGATTACTTCCCAAAGGATACTGTTATGCATTTCCTGCCATTTCGTTTTAGTCCATGACTCTGACACCAGTTGTATATCTGTGTTAGCCCCTCCTGGAGAACATTTGTGTCAGTGTGAGATTCAATGACAGCTCCTAATTTGCAATCATCTGCAAAGTTAGTCAGCCAGAGACCATTGACAATGGCCTTGACTTCTGAGAAGTAACTTCCAAAAAAGAGTGATCCAAGGACTGATCCCTGAGGGACTCCACTTGTGACTAGCCACTTTGTAGAGGTGGACTCTCCAATTACAGCTTTCTGGGTCCTGTCTGTGAGCCAGTTGGCTATCCCTGGGTGACATAAGGGTTTGTACCTAACCTCATGAGTTTGTCAACAATGCCTGAGTGGGGTATTGTGCCAAATTCCTTGGCCAGGTCAAGGCAGTGTGAACAATTTTGCCCTCACCCATTGCATTGGTGACCTTCTCAAAGAAGTCTACCAGGTTAAGTAGACATGATCTGCCCTTGACAAAACCAAACTGGGTTGGATCCAGTGTCTCGAGGTTTCATATATCTCTAGTGATCACCTCCATGATAATTCTTTCCATGTCTTTACATACAAGTCTAGTGAGACTTATGGGTCTGTAGATTGCCCACCTTTGTGCAGAGGGATGATTGGTGCCTTTCTCCATTCATGAGGCATGAAGCCTGTTTGGAGGCTACAGTTAAACAGTAATTCCAGTGGTTCTGATAGGTCATTTTTCATGCAATTTAGAAGGCATCCTGGGATATTGTCTGGGCCCATTGATGCAGTGTTCTTGGTCTTAGAGAGAACATTAAGGACCTGTTCCCTAATGATAGTAGGGGGGGCTATATTTGATGATATTTCCTGAGGGAAGGTTGAAGGGGAGAGATGAGTAAAGTTGGAGCTGAATTTATCAGCCAGGAGCTTTGCTATATCTTTTGGCTCAATACAGGTGGCGTAATTTACAATGATCTCTGCACACAATTGCGCATTACCTTTGAGGTTGTGGACATAGCTATAAAATGCTTTGTGGTTGTCCTTGGCCTGGGAGGCCAAACCTACCTCAAAGTTGGCTTTGGTAGACTTTATTTGTTCTCTGAGTTGTTTGTTTGGTTTGATAAGAATGCTTTTATCCTGCTGGGTGCTGCACCTCCTAATTTTTGCCATGATTTTCTTCCTCCTGTTATATAGTGGACTGGATTTTGTGATTCCACCAAGGTGGCTTGTTTTTTGAGTTAGTTCTGTACTTCTTCCTGGTGGATACAGCTGCTTCTATGCAGCTATTAACATCCTTGTACAGGGTTTCTGTGAACAATTCTGCACAGGCAGAAGTGTTCACAGGGTTTATCGGGTCTTGCAATTTTGCCATGCTCTCACTTAATAGCAGAATGTTTGCCTTAGAATAGTTCCTGAATATTCCAGGTTTAGCTGGGGGTCCAGGTTTTATTTTTACTTCAAAGGAGACCATTTTGTGGTCTGACCTTACCAGGGAAGGCATTACAGTAGGGGATGTGCAGTATTCTCCCATATTAGTGATTAGCAGATCACGTATGGTTGCACCCCTGGTTGGTGTATTGACTATCTGGACAAGGGAGTTTGTGTTTACAAAATCCAGGAGTCTCTGTACCTGTGCGTTTGGTGTCATATAGGATTCTCAGTGAATAGTGGGGTAATTAAAGTCACCCATGAATATGGTATTGGGTTGGATGGATACTGTTTCTAATAAGTTTAAATACATGGTATGGGTTTCCTTGGTTATAGAGGGGACCTATAGCTTGCAAGGAGGTGGTACTGGATTTTACCTATGGTGATTTGAACATGGAGCAACTCAAGTGCATTGTCCTGTTTGACTAGCCTTGAAGTATATGTATTTTTTATGTAAAAAGAGACACAGCCACCTTTAGTCCATGCTTATGAAGTATCTGGCCTAAATGTGTAGAAGGCATTACAACCCTGCACTGTTGTGTGCTCTCCATGGCTTTAAACCATGTCTCAGTGACTGCACAGACATTAGCATTCTCTAGGGTAAAGAGAGCTTCTAGGGAATGGAGTTTTTTGTTTAGACTCCTAGTATTGAGCAGTAATATGTTTACATTTTCTTGGTTTTGACTGGCCATATCGGAAGTACTTTCAGTTTGGCATTGCCTAAAAAGAGCACTACAGGGGAAGACAATGTTTTAGCTAATATTTGAAAGCCTACAGGGGAGAGGTGCAGACCATCTCTGGCAAAGCAGTGTGGTCCATTGACCGTCACCTTCCATGATGACAAATATTGCACCCCTCTAGAATGACACCAAAAACTAAGCCAATTATTAAAGTCAATCATCTTTTGTTCATATTGTGGCATCATCCTTGTAGAAGGTAAAAGTCTGCTCAATGTTAGGCTCATAGCAGCCTGAGACACATATTCCAAGAGCTCCACGATGCCTTTCTTCATATATTCTAGGAAGGTACTTCTCAGGTAATTTACTCCCACATGGACTATGACTGAGTCATATTGGTAAGTGTGGTCCAATGACCTGAGTGCATGTGTTATGTGGCAGATTCTAGCCCCTGATAAGCAACTGAGCGTACCTTTCTCCTTATCAGCTTGGTGAGAGGGACATCAGTCTGTCTCATGATGGAGTCTCCAATGATTAGAATGTTGGATTGTGTGGTGACTTGCCTTATGGGCTTAGAGGTAGTAGCTTGATGAGATGTTGCTGTACGTGTTGATGTGGGTGTTGTTTTGAAAGAGTGCATTTGGGGCTACTGAGGGTATTTGCTATGTGCACTTCGTCTAGGAGGTATTTGGGTCTTTGTGGTTTAGGAAGATTATGTGCAAGTCCCTCAGCATATGTGGATCTATACATCTGCTTTGAATTGTGCATGATGGGGGGAGAGTGTGTACTACTGACAACCTTATTGACATTAGGAGTACTTTTATGTGAAAGCTTTACCTCCAGTGACATTGTGTAACTACATCCCTCACATACCATATCAGTTTGTTTGAGAATTAACTGGTTGTCAGTAAACATGAGGCAATTTTTACATTGCCTCAGGATGCCCATATCCACCAATCTGATAATGGAGACAGTAGGAAAGTTCATATCCATGGCAACTGACCCTTTTTTATTGATTAGACAATTGAAGTGATAATATCAATCACTGTCAGGAGTATCTGGTTTGCAACTATGTGGACAGTGCTTGTCACTGCAAACTAGTTGTCCTGTGTGCAACTAGGTATTGGATAAATTTTAATTGTGCTTTTACAGGAAAAATATCACTCAAGGTGTTTCAGAGCACTGCCAAACACTTGAGGGGAAACTACTACGTAAACCCGGAAAATGTAAGGATGAAGTATTTTGGCTGATATTCTGAAGTTAGAAACAACCTTATATCTTGACATATCATATCTACAAATAGTACTAGCTATGTTCGAAGCCTAAGTTTTGATGTCAAGCTGTAACAAATTTGTATGTTCTTATGTATACTACATTTTGTTTGCTTTGTGCTTTTTTGATTATTGTAATGTGTGCATGAAAATTTACTATTACTAATGGGGCTTTTTTTTCCGTAGGCCTCTGCTGAAAAAGGACCTGCGTCAACTCAGACTTTCCCAGTAAACAAATGTTAAATAAATAAATAAATACATAAATAAATAAATAAATAAATAAAATAAATCAAGCAGTACTTACTGAAAACAAAGAATTAGCTTGTCAAGAATAATGAAAAGAGGGGAGTCACATGACTGGCTACTGCCTGGCTACTACTAATGCTGGTGTCATCACAGCTTCACTCTGTTGGGATACAATGCTCCTTTGCTTCTTCTCTCACCAGAAGCAAAATGTTAACACCAATCTCAAAATCTCAAGAAGAGAAGCAGGCCACAGTCTTGTCCCAGATGATGCAAGGGTTTGTAGGCTTGTATCCTTCTTCTGGTAGATGCCTTGAATAGCAACCAGACCAATCAGGTATGTTAAGCACAGACACTCAGTCTCCAACTAGAAGCAGTCAGGAATCAATGGACTCTGCTTCTTCTCTCACCAGGATCAGAATATAAGCACAGATTCCAAGCTGTCACCTATAAAGCAATTATTAGGCTTTCTGGTAAACAGCAGTCTCCAGAAATGAATGCCCCTGTAATCCTTCTCTCACCAGGGTAAACAGACGCACTAATCCCAAGATGACTACTGAGAGGCAGAATGTGGGCCTTCCAATAACTGGTCATCTTGTAATAGATGCTTAAAGGTAAGATGAAGAAAAAATGGCTTATCCTAAACACTACAGTGTGCACTAAGCAGTTAGATATGAAAGTGGATAACTTAAGTTTTAGCTGTTTAAAAAGTCAAGTTTTAGTGGATAGCAACTATTTTTAAAAGAGCAAGATAGATTGAAAGGGGGTGGGCACTTTTGTATTCTGGTACTACGGAATACAGTAGGATGGCCAATAAGTTTAAACAGCTGAAGGGGAGTGATTTCAGAAAATGGTAATTCTGTGCTTACACCATTCAATGAAAGGAGAGAGGGAATGAGATACATGGTCAAATTAACATAAGAGGCAGGCAACTAGAAAGACAGTGGTGTTTAAGAACACAACAATAACATGGTGAGTGGGTGTGAAAAATTTCACAGGAGGCAGAGCTGTGGTCTCTTTTCAAGTTTTAATATGCAGTTAAAAGCAGAATACAAGTAAAACACAGTGTAAAGAAAACAAATCACGGTATACAAAATAGAAAAAGGCAATAAAGTAATACAAAATACAAGAAATAAAAAGCAAACTAACCTTTCCCTCACATCAAGCTGTAGCAAAGTCTGGGTGAGCCTTTCCAGTAAAGCTCTGAAATGTTTTATTTTGCCCCTTAAATAGGAGGTTTAGTTCCTAGCTCTACTTCCTCAGTTCACAGATGATTAACCTTAACTGACCTGTTCTAACTTATGTGTGAATCCTTAAATGACCTGTTTTAATTTCTGTCTGACTCACAAGACACAGAGCTGTGGTCCCTTTTTCAAGTTTTAATATGCAGTTAAAAGCAGAAACAAGCTGTAACAGAGTCTGGTGAGCCTTTTCAGTAAAGGTCTGAAATGTTTTATTTTATCCCTTAAAGGGAAGGTTTAGTTCTTTGCTTCAACCCTTCAGTTCCCAGATGATTAACCCTAACTGACCTGTTCTAACTTATGTGGGAATTCTTAATTGACATTTTCTAATTTCTTCTGACTCACAAGAGAGAGAGCTGCGGTCTCTTTTCAAATTTTAATATGCAGTTAAAAGCAGAATACAAGCAAAACACAGTGTAAAGACAACAAATCACAGTATACAAAATAGAAAAAAGAGATAAAGTAATGCAAAATACAAGAAATAAGAAGCAAACTAACCTTTCCCTCACAGCAAGCTGTAGCAGAGTCTGGGCCATTTAGTAGCTGATTAAGAAGTGTCCTCATTTGTAGGCTCATGGGACATTTGGAATTCCCATTTCTGTTGACACAAAGGTATGTGTGACTTTGGGAATCAGCTCGGAGGCTTTTCATGGACAAATGAGGACATGGTGGGTTTATCCTTGGTGTCTGTGTTATTGATAGCCCGTCAATTTCTCAAAGACATGTTGCAGCATTTGAGGAAGTAAATGCAGTTCCCACATGCCTCAGAGGAGAAAATTAGAATGATGTGGACATGTTATGAAATAGCTAGCTTTTCTGAAATAATGGGAGCCATTGTTCATAACCATCTTGTATGAAGGCCCACATGGGAAGAAGGGATACTATTATAGCAGTCACAAAGGTTCCATTCCATAAACTGCCAGGTAGAATATAATACCCAAGGAACAATATGCAATGTTTGAGTGGGTTAACCAGACAACGACCATGATTCTCACATTTAACACATATGCTACACATCATATTTGCAAGTATGTGTTCAAGCTCATAGAATGGTTTGGTATGGAGACCTCTGCTGCAGTTACCTGTAACTGTCCAGGATTTGACTCATAGACATGATTAGGAGCAGGTAATGAGCCATGCTGCTGTATCATGTCTATAAATCACATTAAATTAAAATTGTGCTATTGGGCACTGTTGTCTTGATCACATATCCCTGCAAAGATATCCTTTTGAATGTATTTGCCATCTCATCATGCTTTGGTTTTCCTTTTGATTACATTTAATGAAAATGTATATAATGCAGAAATCTGATCTTCCAGTCTTTCCCTGCAGACATATTCAAGCCTTCTTTAAAAGTTACTTGATAAAATTGTACTATTGTAACTTTATATATTGTAGCTGGTCCCGAAATATTTAACTTTGAATTCCAATGTGATTTTTACATACAAAAGAATAAAAACAAAACAGATATCTAAAATATTGTATTAATGCATTTCTGCATTTATCATGAATGAATATTTCATCCAGGATAGGTTGGTGCAACTTTAGGTCACAATGAAAATTAATTTTAAATATCAAATAATGGGAACATTGTAAAAGCCATCCATTGGTATCCTGCTGACATGGTACAAATAAAATACAGGAGGCTGCCTGTATAAAAAATGAATATCAGCAGGTTCAATTATCTTAAAATGCTTATTGACCTGATTTAAACTCAGTTTACTGAAAAGAAAAGTGAAAACCGTTTCTGACCTGATGACTGACAGATTTAAAGTTTGCATACCTTAGTCAGTTATCAGGCAAACAATTTATAATATCATTTGTCTGTTTCAGTGAAGGAAAATACAGACCAGATTTCTATATGATTTGATTTATAGTCATTATGAAGGCATGCATAAGTATTAACAGTTCAGATGTCTGTCTGTCTGTCTGTCTGTCTATCTGTCTGTCGGTTGTTTTTCTTTCTCCTAGTAGAGGTCTTATAAATATTACTTTGAAAATAAGCTTTTCAAATCATATGTGTAAATCCTTGCTGCCCAAATTTACTCTTTCTTTTTCTGTTCAGAAATACAAAATACAAAAATGCATAAAAAATTATATCTACTATGCTTTTTTTCCACCTTTTCCAATTCTGGTAATAAAACTATGATTTCTGTAATTGTGATAGACACTTAAGGTGAAGTGCAGACATTGTAAAGTAGGCTGTTTTTGGTATGTCTACTTGTGACTGAAATGAAATATCTTGAACACCAATTGCCCAAAGCACAAACCAATAAGGAGCACAATGGTGATCACTGTTTTTCACACAAGTTCACTTCTGTTGGAATTTCTAAGTGGGTGCCTATTTTCCCTTCCCTTAATTAGTGCAGCTGTGGAGATGGTATGTATATGTTCAGGGGGTTTGTGGTGATTTGTTGCCTACTTCATTGGGGCATGCAGCAGAGGTAAGGCACCATGAAAAATAAACTGTGCAGTTCATTTTTTTACCCTTCTGCAGTTTGGCCATTACTGTTCAGCATTCTGGCTCTTGAGCATTCTTACATTCAATGTTTCATAGTAGGAACTTTTTTTTGTATAACATCCTGTTTTCTTCTTTGATCTAGACTGTGTATCTTCATTTATATCTACCTATCTATATATGTATATATATATATATATATATATATATATAGGTCTACCTGATTTAACTGAAAACTTCAAACACCGACAACAAGAACACTGACACCGGAAGATCGACAACGGAGAAGACCGAAAGTTGAAAATCCCGACTCTGAGAACACCGACATGTTAAGGTAAGTGTGCGGTAGGGATGGACGTTAGGGTCAGGGTGCGGGTAAGGTAAGTGTGTGATAATAGTGACGGACATTAGGGTTAGGGTGCAGGTCAGGTAAGTGTGCAATAGTGACGGACTTTAGGTTTAGGGGTGGGTTAAGTGAGTAAGGGTTAGGGTGCGAGTAAGGTAAGTGGACTTTAGGGTTAGGTGAGGATTAAGTGAGTTAGGGTTAGGGTGCTGGTAAGGTAAGTGTGCGATAGTGACAGACATAAGGGTTAGGGGCAGACTAAGTGAGTTAGAGTTAGGGTACAGGTAAGGTAAGTGTGCGATAGTGACGGACTTTACGGTTAGGGTTTGGGTTAAGGTTAGTGCATTGATAGTTGTGTATGTAAGGTTTAGTTTAGGTTTGTAAGGTGTTCGGTGTGCTTGTGTTGTGTGTGTGTGTTTTTCGGAAAAGGTATTTGTTTTGTTGATTGTCAGGATTGTGGTTTGTCGGGCATGTGAAGTTTCGTGTTTTTGTAATTTTGGTTTTGTGGTGTTGGTTATTTCGTTGTTGGTGTTTTGGTGTGTTGGCATTATCAGGTAGACCCATATATATATATATATATATATATATATATATATATATATATATATATATATATATATATAAATATATATATATATATATATATATATATATATATATATATATATACATATATGTGTGTGTGTGTGTGTATGTATATATGTGTGTGTATATATATATATATATATATATATATATATATATATATATATATATATATATATATATATATATATATATATATTCGTATATCTACTGTTCAACCCGTTTCTTCTCATACACATGGCATCTGCAAGTTGTAACTTCAAGAAACAATGAGATTATGGAACAATAAGCAACATTTTGTCAGTCAATCGTAGGAGAATTTTGTTAAAATCTGTGTGTCATCTGTTATCTGTCATGTAAGTTCTTAAAGCAATCAACGTGTTTCTAAGTGCCATGTCACTCTATTAAAGAAATAACAAATTCATTTTAAACAAAATATATCACAAAAGCAGTAAACAAGAATAATATTTAATTTTTGGAATCAATGTCCTAAAGACAAGTTGGTCTGTCTTCACAGCATAGCCACGTGTAGTTATATATGCATGTAGCTGTATGCGCAGATGCTGGTTAACATCACAATTCTTAGTTCTTTCTAAACAATTTAAACAATATAGTATTTGGAAGGTATGTGGAGTTGGGGTTTTTTTCATCATAAAATTTAAATTATTCTGGGTATATATTGCCAAAACACCATAGTTTACTAAAATTTTGTGTGTGTGTGTAAAGAGCATAACTGTTCTGGCTTCCAGTATATGTTTTTGAAAATCTAATGGATGACAGATGTATGTCTCGGATTACACAGTTCATGCATTTTGTATCACTGATTCATAAAACGGTGTGTATTTTTTTCTTGATTAAGTCTAACAGGAACTCTTGTTAATGAAATTTACATCTCTCATTTTATTCATTCTGTATGGAATCTGAGTAATTACTTGCTACAGCATACAAATGTCATTAACTTTATGTGTCCTCATAGTGCAATAATATTTTAAGATGTAACCATTTGCATGCCAGGTTTGATATTTTTGTTGGACTTACATACCTTAATGTCATTGCACATTGTATTACTTATGTATCTATTAAATTTAGGAAGTTCTTTTGTACAATATATTTTAATGCAGTTAAAACTTCACATAAATAAAATTCATTGCTCTAGCATATTTAGTCATGCTGGACTTTATTTCTTCCGTTGACCTTTATAAGTAAATCCGTTTTCCTTAAAACTGTCTTCTATCTTTCAGTGGCCATTTTTTTTTGTTATTTATATATTCTTCTTCAGGTCTCCCTTATTTGAAGTTCCTTTATCTTTAGGTTCAAAGAAGTCGATTGCTGTTATTGGGTAAATTTTGCAATATTTTTTTTCTTCTGCCATATTTCCTTTATGGACTGGTGTGCATTTGTTTTTCATGAACCAAATTAACATCCTTCACTAAAATGAGCCATGCAGTTAAATAAAATCAAAACTCACTAATGCTGTTTGAAAAGTTATTGCAGAGGTGGAAATTTATTAAACATAAAGCACCGCATAAATAAACTGCTCAATAGTTCTTCTGAATTGTGAAGTCATAAGTTGCATGATGCACTCAAGACTGCAAAAAGTAACTTAAGGGAATTTTTACTCATAATATGATAACAAAAAGATGATATAATTCTATTGGCTTATATATTAACTGCATATGTACAGTGCGGGGTCTAATTTAAGTGATTGAGATACATTTGTTCAAGACACATGTCCTCACTGCCACTTGCTTATTTGAGCAACTGCTCTAAGTCTCACTAGCCCATCTCCTATAGTGTTAACTATTTCTACCATAAGCCCTTTCCTAAAGCTAAAATCTCCATCACAGTGCCTAACCCCAAAGCCCCCAATCCTTCCTTAAACTCCCCTTTCCTCTTCTATCTGTGATTGCTCTCTAAACCTAAAATTTCCATTCATTTTCCTATCCCTAAAGTCCTTATTGCTCCCTTAATCTAAAATAACATTTCCACCTCTAAACCTGCACTTAAAATCCCCTTCCCCCTTCCACAATTGCTTCCTAAATCTAAATTCTCCAGCCCCCTCTGTAACCCTAAAGTCCCAGGACCCCACCTGCCTAATCTATGCCAAGCACTTGCCTGTATCTACCCCCTAGATGAATAATGGCACAGTGGCTGTGCCACTGAACTTTCATTTTAGGTCATTGCATTTCAGCAAGTAGCTATTCAAATGGGTGGTATAGTTGTATGAATCTCTGCCTGTGAGTTCCTGAAATTCAAGCAGCTGGAGCTTAAGTGGCTGTAGAGCATCCTAGAACATTGTACCCTGAGTAATCCATCTGCTAGTCTAAAGCAATCATTTATCCACTTGTCATCAGTTAATTTCCATAATACAGTTTCTCAACCCGAGGTATCCTTCTTAAGGTCCTTGTCATATGCTCCTCTGTGTAGTAGGCAGTTACTTACTACTGTCTTGTGTTTCTTCATCCTAAGCACAAAATACACCCCTTACAAAATTAACATTTCCATAAAGTTGCAGTCTTTGCAGTTTCATTGTCAGGTGAATTCAGTATTAGCCTACCTTATTACTGCAGTATATTTGCTGTAGTTTATAATGCATATTTTGGTTTTACTTATAAAGAAGATCTTTTAATGAATTAATATGATTCATTTCTATTTACAATGGATTTCACTTAAAAAAATTCCTAACACTGAATGTGTGGCAGAGTCTTTCAATGTGGAACTTTGAGGAATTTCGAGGAACATGAACTTTTTAAGACCCCAAATGAGGAACGTTCCTCGTAATGAGGTACATTTGAGAGGTATGATATAAAATCCATTTTTAGAAACACATTTCAAGATCACAGAAAAGAATGACATATTCAGCAGTTGTCTAAGAAGTATAAACTTGTTTTTACTCTCTCTGTAAGTATGATTATTAACTAATCTTGTGGATGATTATTATTTTAAGTATCTACAGGCTGTGGAAATTGGGACATTATAGCATTTATTGTGATGTGTGCTTAACTCAGTGTTTGCTAGAAATGGAACACACAAGCAGGTAAAGCCAGACATCGATGCCCATTTTGACATTTGGTAATTCAGATGTTTGTTTTAAACTTTTGAGTGTCAGCATTTTACTTTGGCCTATATTAGTAATGAAAATATGAGGAAATGGTGATATGTCATTTCAAATGATCAATCATCTTCTGTTTTAAACCAGAGAAATACACCATTGTGGAGTGTACTTCTATAATTATCACAGTTACTGATTGGAGAAAGGATGAGATTGGGGCTGATGATGTCCTGTAGTTTATTGGCAACAGAAAGCCAAATGCAAACTTTAATGTTCTGAGGTAAAACACAAATGAAACACAAGCAAGGTTACGACATACTTTCATAAACCTATTATATCAAGATATATTTATGCAAGATATAGTATTTTGAAATTAATTCAGAAGCCAGTGTCTGTCACTGCAATGTTAACAAAAGAAAGAAAAATAGAAAAGAAGAGACAGGACACAAACAGAAATATAATGATTTTATGTGGTAATAAACCATATGCTGAGATATCCAATGGGCAGGCCCCAATGATGCTACAAAGCTTTGCGTTGCACTTTATATATGTAGACATAATGAGCATACAGTACATTAAAGTGATTCTTTAAAGGAATATTTGTCATATACTGCATTTTAAAACAACTCAAGTGTTGGGGTGGCATAATACTTAAGGTGTTTATCTCAAAATCAAAAAGTACAGTGTGTGACTCTCACCTTTGAAGGGAAATTGGATACGTTTAAAATGGCTCTGAGGATCAACTAGCCTAGTACTTACCTATGAACCTATTCCAGAAAGCAAAGAGGAGCATATTTTTCAGTGAAACTGCAACATTTTCTTGTGCACGTTATCAAGCAAGGTACAACATATTGTTGCATAAAAATACATCATTTGGTAGGAAATACATTGATAACAACATAGCTGTATTGTGCTCTGTAAAAGAGTTATTCTAGGATACCTGATTGGAAAGGAGGGTTGTGATGAGTACAGCTGTGATATTTCATGCTGACCTTTATAGAAACAGATGCCCTAATATTATATTCCTATTGTAACTGTGACATTTTGTTTCAATTCTTATACTAATCAAGCAGCAACAATGTGATACTTGATGGGTCAGGGAACAAATTGATGCGTGTCACTTAGATTTGCAATAAGCAGTATTATAAAATGTAAGATAATGTGATGATTATTAGATGCTTTCAGACTTTTAAGTGTATTTTTCAGAATACCAAGACTGAATAAGCAAAAGTTCGGAGTTATATATGTCAGCTGCAAGTAAGAGTCTGGTCCTAAATGTAACTCTACTTTCACACAGAATTATATTTAAATATAAAGAAAAGATAAGTGACTTCAGCAAGTGGATAAAAGACAAGTGACTTCAGCATGTGGGTAAGTAGTTCATGTCATGGGGTGTGCAGCATGTACTTGCTTAGGCTAAAGACAGGCAGACAGACCTGTTTTGCAGAGGATCCTCTGAACTGTTTGTTCTATTAATTCGACTTACTAGCCAAAGCCCTTTCAGATGCCATAGTCCCCTTTTTAGGGATATTCTGACTACTGGTCTCACTACAACAGCAGATAAAATTACAGCAAATTCTAATCCTGAATACACAATGGCTTCTTTCCTCAATGCCAAAAATCTTTAATAAAATGCCTGATGTTGAGGCTATGAAGACACCCATGCCTGTGTCATAACTAATACTTGGTTTCATTGCAAAGACACTGCATCTTTTTTACCTAAATTTAGCACATATCATACATTCAGACTTGAGGGGAAACTGAGGTACATTTCTATAAATTGTTAGTATCCATATAATCTCTAAGCAGATTCAACAGGAATCACAAATTAGAGTTATTGAACTCCAGCTTACTTTAAGTAAAACAGTTATCATTTTGTAGCCTGCTAGAGGGCACCCTCCATGTCCACAGGGGACCGTTAGAGATTCCTACATGTTCTGTCTGAAATACCCATAATAAAAATGCTTTAATGATAATTTAATTTATTCATTAATAAACCGGTGTACCTATGCCTCAGCAGTTGAGCATACAAAGATTCCTGGACTAAATAAATATAATTTTTCCAGAACAAATATCAAACCGGTCCACTGGGGGTAAATCCAGTGACATACTAGTGAGCTTCTCCTGTAAAGTCTCAAAAAGCCCTCACAGTGAACGATTCTTAATTTAAGGACTTCACTGACAAACCTACTCAAACTCTATGATAATCTAGTGAGATTTACTTCTCCTGTCCCCATGCAGCCTCAGCTCTGATTTATAGAATAAAGTTCTATTTCCCCTTAAGTACACAAATCTGCCAGTCCCTACTATCACTAACTGCAATGAGAAATTTAAAAACAAACCACACCAGTGGTCCATTAGTATAAATAAACTTTATAACAAATGGGAAACACTTCAGAGCCAGTGGAAATGGCTTTTCCTTCCTTAGTTCTACTGACTTTGCAAACTGCAGTATCAAAGAGGTTATATAACTAGGTCATCAGCATTTTGGCTTTATCAAACAGAAGTCATATCTACTTTATTTACTGATTTTTCTGACAGTCTCAAATAAGCAGGGCTAAGTGGATATTCAGTCCACACAGCCTTTTTAGATATAGTTAAAGCATTTGACAACATCCTCCATACTGGTATTATAAATTAGGTAAGATATCTAAATCTAGAACTTTACCTGCTAAGGTGGATATTAAACTGAGTGAATGGTAGAACTCACATGTTAAAGTGGCTGAACATCCCTGAAAGTTAGATCTTAACTAGTGGTTTACCTCTGGGATTAGAATTAGGACCCATCCTTCTGGAAGACACTTCTCTAACCTCCAAATTGTAAATCTATACATATTGCTGAATAAGTTTGCAAATGACTGCAAGCTAGAAGACATTGTCCATCACCTTTAGATACACTATCACTACAGTAAGAAATATTATTACAAATCAAAGATGTGCTGAAAAACATTAAAAGCAAAAAAAGTACAATAGTGCCACATCTGGTAATAAGCTCTCATCTTCAGCTTACATTAGAGACAGTGCGCCACTCCAAACTAATGTGGTGGTCAGAGACCATGGCACCTTGATCAACAACTCTCTCTCTCCTTTAACCACTATTTGCATATTAGCATAATTAGTCAGGAAATCCTTCTAACTGGCATAACTCACAACTAATGGTAAGTCAGTCAGGTCAAAATAAATTTTCATTCTACTGCACTCTGGTCTTATTTTACCAATTATAGAGTGTAATACCCCCTATGAAATGAATCAATCCATATGCATCAGACAGCTAGAGAGGCCCAAGCAATTCCTTGCCAAAAAGGACTACTAGTGCAAAAACCCTTAGAAAATGGGATGCACATACAAAATGATACCATTGTTGTTGTTTGTCTTTCAGCTTTTTCCCAGTAAGGGGCCGCCACAGCAGAACTCCGGCCCGCTAATGATTGGCAGTAGATTTTTACGAAATGCCAGCTCGACTCCCAACCTTTAACAAAGACATGCCCATTTACACACGCATGTCTTTCGAACACTACCCAACCATGGGGAGGACATGCAGACTCCACACAGAAGGCACTCCCAAGCCACACCGAGAATCAAACAGGAGAACCTCTTGCTGTGAGGTAACAACGCTACCACCGTGCCACCGCGGCATCTACCCTAATGGACAAAAAACGTTCTCTGTCAGGGTTTTCATCTATGATTAAAGCCCATCAATACAAAAAAAGAAAAAAACAAGTCTGTTGCTTCAAAGCAACATATTAAGCACCCATGAAAAACATAACTCAAATAACCAATCTACCTGCAGCAGCATTTGCATGGGCTCACCCTTTTACTTTCTCCTGAGTTGCTATGGCTTAACAAGCCACATTAGTGAGCATGGAGAAAAATAAAGAAGTAATGCAATTGCGTGTGTGTGTGTGTGTGTGTGTGTGTGTGTGTGTGTGTGTGTGTGTGTGTGTGTGTGTGTGTGTGTGTGTGTGTGCATGTGTGTGTGTGTAGACAGTATTCAATATCCATGATATAAATATGGCATGTAATATATATATATATATATATATATATATATATATATACATATATATATTTATATGGGTCTACCTGAGATGGTCGACAGGCCATATGATCGACACACATTTGGTCGACAGTTCATTTTGTCGACAAGCAGATTTGCCCCCCTCCCCAATGTTGTGCGACCCTGGAGTTGATATATAGTTGGGGGGGTGGGGGGCACAGCCTCCCACATTGGGGGGTGTGGAGGGCTTATAAAATGCTTGTCGACCAAATGAATTGTCAACCAAATGAGTGTCAATCATATGGCCAGTCGACCATGTGAAGTAGACCCATACATATATATATATATATATATATATATATATATATATATATATATATATATATATGTATATATATATATATGTCTTCCATCAACAATTAAATATCCTTCAGCAATTTCATAATATTAGTAGAGGAAATGTTGTACATTAAGGCTATAAATAGGTATATATACTAATAATAAAACATGCAGAACTATTTAACAGATAGCACATTACCTAAGCATAATAGTACCACCATCTGAATGATACAAAGAAATAATAGAACTTTCAGGGCTGTTGAGGCCATCTGCTTGTGACCCTGAGCCTCACAGTACCTCTAAGCAGTCCCATGTTTCCCCTGTAATGCTCAACCTTTTAGGCATTATCTCTTGACTTTAAACTCTGTCTCTATAGTCGGTCTTTTATACAGTCTTTGATGGATGTCTACACCTTACATTCTGGGCCAAAAATGACCTGACCTTCTTTGATCCCTTGCTCATCTATAAGGCAAACAGCTCACCAAGAACTTAGGATTTGAATCTACACCAACATGTAAACAAAATACGCTGGAGCAGTAGGTTTATTATCCAATATTCACTCCACTGCTGGAAAAATAAATATTTTTAAATGTCTTACATAGTGACACCTCCAATCCTTCAAGATGAACCTTAGTGATAGGATTTATATCTGCAAACTCAACCCTGCTTTGACTTGCTTTGTCTTACCTGAAGCAATAGGTTAATTATTTTAGTGGTATTAATATGACAGAAATGTTTTTTCAAATTATTTGCTTTATAATTCCTATAATCCTTATGATATTATGATCTATGATTGCACAGAAATGCTCATAACATGTAAAGATAGCTTTCTGCTGTAGCAGTAATAATATGCAACACATTTGAATCATGGAATTACTTAGTTACACTAATGTACATTAACCCCACTTTGTAATGAGAAAATCTGGGGAAATACCATGATAACAATCATTAGTACCTAATTGACAGCAACATAATCCTATTCTTTTGTAACAAGTGCTAGTCTGAAAAACAAAATGGGAGAACAGATTGCTGCTGTGAAATCTGGTTTTACACTTTGATGTGATTGAAAAGTAATACTATATTTAGTGTTACACATTAAAGTGAAACATAACACGTAACAGTGTAAAGCTAAATCTAATATACTGCAAATGCTTTCTTCAGTTGAACACATAATGCCTCACTTTAGGAAAAATAATATAAGCCTATTTGTTTTAACCAGGAGTATATGCAACCTACTGGGGCATTTTACTGTATGCTGCTCATTTACTTCGACTTGATAGTACTATTACTACTAATACTAACACCATTAGCACTGCTATTACTGGTACTATTAGTAATAAAAAGGCTGCATATTACATACTGGACTGGTATCATATTTTTCTGAGATACCCTGTAGAGAAGCAAAATGTGGCAGGGGTATTTCACTTTCAACTTTCTGGCAGCAAGACAATTATACCAAATACCTTAAAATCTACCCTACAAATTTTTAAAATATCTGCAGAAGACTGTTTCACAGTGTACTGCTGAACAAAGGCACACGTCTAGCAAAGTACATATGGTAATGAAGTGAATATAACTTCTAATTTCAGCTACAGCAACTCCAGAAACCTGCATGTCCACACTGTGTTGTTGAATAAAAACAAGACAGGACACATATTTTTAGTAACATAGTGCAGCTGTCTGGTATAAAGTATAATTCTATAATACCTGACAGAGTCTACTCTTGCACTGTTACATTTTGCTTTGTACTTCTCAGTGATGAGACTGTAACTTCAGTAATTAAAAATGATTAAAAAAAATGAAATTGCAGTATATATTCAGCTATCCACCTTGCACAACTTTATTTTCAAGCCTACTGCCTGCCCTGAACTAACCAGTCTAGTCACACATTACACACCAAATTGATCCCTATGATCAGAAGACATAAATCTCTTAGCTATCTTAAAACCCACAAGAAAACTTGATCACTCTCTGTATTCATACTCTGTCTCCATGCTTTGGAATTCACTACCTCTAGCTACCAGGTCTATGTCTGGCCTACCCATTTCAAAGCCTCTTTAAAAAATCATCTCAAAAATACACGGCTCTGCTCCTTCATAAAGCCTGCTTAATGCTCAGGTCTTACTCTTCTGTCACATGCCAGTCCCTCACAGACTGCAAGATCCTATGGCTCTTCTAACTTCTTCTCTGCTTCTATACCATATCCTTACGCTACTGCTCAGGCTTAATTGCTTCTATACTTCTTAACTCTCTCTCACTATCTATCTGCATCACTAACTTTCTGGCTGTTCTTTTCCTAACTGAAACTAACACTTTATTTTGCATGCACTATAACAGTCAATGTCACACATTGCACTACCTACATACTATTTTTGGACACTATTTACATCATTTATGGTGAGAGTCACTATTATCGTCTGTAATGTTTTAACTGTATAGAATTGTCTAGGTGTGTAGTAATATATTGCAACATCTTGTATCTGTTTGTTCTTTCAACTTATTTTTGTATAGTATTTCTAATGTAATTTTTATTGTATTGGATTATACTGTATTTGTATTGTATCATATGTGAAGCTTTTCTCCCTGAGCCTCTGCTGAAAATGGGTTCTGTAGACCCAGTCACACCATACCAGTAAATAAATAAATAAATACATAAATAAATAAATACATACATAAATAAATAAATAATATTTTGAGTGAAGCTTTGAAACCTGCATTTGACACGTTGATGCACATTGTGATTTGTACTTTATGGTAACATGGAAATAGCAATGCACATTTTAAAACTATTTTAGGAAGCAATAAACAACAGTAGCATCTGAAGTAGCCTGCAATAGTTTTTGATGTGACGCTGTGTCATTTTGCCTGGTATTTTATAATGAAAGAAAACCACAATAAACCTTAAATAGGGTAATACTAGGCTATCACACTGCAAACTTTTACAAATGTAGTCAATAACCAGAGGTTAGAATCAAACCTTGTACCTTGTATATGTGAAGTCAAGGCCTTAATATTTATGCCAACCCCTCTTCCTATAGCTTGTGCAAAAATTTTCAATAAAATATGTACATAAATAAATAAGCAAACAAATGATTAATTAATCAAAAGAACATTATTTTACATCCCCCTCAGTTACATTAATGATTCATAAATATATTGACTATGTTTTTCTTATACACTATCTGCATATTCCACTAAAGAAAAGCTCCACTGCAGGAAAGTGCTTGACTGCCATTGTTCACAACCCAATATGAAAATGAAAAAGCACGTTAAAATGTTTTACTAATGCATGAGGCACTAATGTAAGTTGGATAGCATATTTGAAAAAAGTCAATGGGCTACTAGATTCTTATATAATGAAATAAGTGAAAATAATTGCCTGACAGGGAAAAGCTCATATAAGAAATTAAGCAATTAAAGCATAAAATCCCTGGATGTTGTCAACAAAAATTAAAAGATTATTTAAGTGCAGAGGCTGCAATACCAGTGCACAATATCTTGCTTATTGCTATCTGAAAACGGTTTAATCAAAACAAAGCAAATATCCCTTACAAATTACACTCCAAGGAGTATTGTTCAAATATTATAGCCGTAGTAGGTACAAGAAAGATCCTTACAATGGGATTAGCCAAAAGTTGGGTACTAGTTCCTGTTATGTTGCCTGCTTTTCACATGATCCAAACTGCATTAGTATTTCTGTGTAGAAGGGAATCTAGATAGATGATGCGTTAGTGTTTCTAACTGATTATTTAAATATGAAGTTACCAAAATGTGCTGTCATAAGGAAGCTAAACCTGCAGTGATGGATTAGCAGATATTCCAAACGAACTTCAAATGGTTATACTTTACCACACATCTCAACAGTGAACAGAAGAACATTCATCCTTTGAATGCAACAAATGTTTTGACATTCTATGTATTTAATCTTGTATCAGATATCCCTGAGATTAGCTGAAAAAATAATGCCAGGATGGCCGGTTAAAGAATGCCAACATGGCAAATAAAACTGGCACAGGCACATGCAACATACTCAGTCACCTTTCTTGAACTACATGGTTATGCAAGTGAGCACTGTCAGGACAGAGGTTCACCATGTTGTTCTAGGCTAATATTTATAGTGATAGTCAGCCAAACTGAGCAATCATGATTATCATGTTGAGGCTAAATGGTTATGCAAGATATTCAAGATGATTTTCCACTTTATTTAGCAGTGGAACAGGAATATTGTACCTACATCTGTTGCACTGACACCATTATCCAGAGGGGATTCAGATTAATAAAGTGCCATATACATACCAACTTATTCTGTCTAAGCCCCCCTTTTGGAGTAACATTGAAAAAGCTGCCAGCTTGGACCATCTTAAGAACAAAAGTCCCAACTCTTTTACTCCTTGAAACTTTGGCTTGTCGAGGCAGCTCTCCAAAATCACCTTAGATTATGTCCCAATCTCAGGGGCATGCATGCACATCTTAAGGTCTTGTACAAGGTTGGAGGTCCTAAGGAATGGTGGGAATCTACTATACCTTTCTGGGGTTGTTGCCCATGAAAACAAATAGAGAGAACCCGTTGTAAGATAATGAGTGGAAAGTAAAAGGCATCCAATGGTTTCTGACATGAGGGATAAGATGGGTGATAGGGAAGTGCCAGTTTCCTCTGACTACACAAAGACCAAATATGGACCGTAAAACAATAAACATTGAAATTATCAAACAATAAGTTAATTAACAGTGTTGCCATGGTTAACGGATTCAATCTTCCTTAATTTCATCTCTAAGGTGGAACGGTTAGGAAGGTATGGCCACTGAAGAATCTGAGGATATTCAAGGCCTCTTCCTTTTAAAAGAATATAACCAGGAAATGAATAATCTTTTCAAGATACTGAAAGAGGGAATCTCAAAACAGGGAGAGGAGAGCTATTATTATTGTTATTATGATGCAAGGGTCTCCATATGAGTTTGGAAGGTTAATAATGTTGATAAACAAGAGCATCTATGTTCTTACAGTTAGCATTGCTAAAAGGTATAACAAGTTAGTGGCATGCCCTGGGTATGGTAATATTTATGTTTCCCTGCTACATAAGTTCTGGGACTGCCCTTCTCTAAGAAGCTTATGGAGCTTTGTGAATCCTTACACTAGCCTAAGGAGGTCCAGCCTCAGTGGCCCATCAGCAGCATTATAGCTACTGGCATTATCTGATAAAGGTGACAGTATGAAAAGTACTGAAAAATGCAGATTATGCAAGTATCCACAACAATAAGTTCTATATAGCTTTCTGCTGGAAGCATCTCAGAAAAATTCTGATAAAAAATATGATTCAATTGGTGTCCAAAAGAAGGAAGCACATGAGGGACTTCCTCAATTTTAAACCTTTATGAACAAATAAACAAGGCGATAAAAAGGTTCCATAGCAGCAATATACTTTGAGTGCAAAGTTTTTAGGCCTTACTGTTTGTTAATATGTTTAGCTTATGAAATGGGTAATTGTACTCTGCACTATGATTCAAGTACTACAATGTTTACCTGACCACTCTGATTAAGTAAATATTCGCGCGTGTGTGCGTGTGCATGTGTGTGCGTGTGTGTGTGTGTGTGTGTGTGTGTGTGTGTGTGTGTGTGTGTGTGTGTGTGCATGTGTGCGTGTGTGTGTGTGTGTGTGTGTGTGTTTCTTCCATATTTTAATCTTATGGAGTTAATAAAGGTGTATATTCAAAACATAACATTGTCATGTTTAGGCAATTCAAATGACAAACCAGAAATGAAATGCAAATATGTGTTGCGTTCACACATCTGTCACTTGAGGCTGTCATTATTACTTAACCAATATTCATAAAGAAAATGGCACACATAATGTGAGTCATCATACTTAGTTACTGTGTCTCACCTTCTTTGTTTACTGTACTACTTGAAAATTTTTAAAAGACATGTTCAATACACTCCTTGTAAACACAGGAAGCTGTCAGATGACAACTTAGGCTTGCACCCAAGATTCTGTCAGCATCAGATGTCATATACAAGCCGGATGTTTATCAAAGCAGAATGTATTGTCAAGTAAAATTTTTAACTAATTCTATTCTGCTCTGATTTATATACTGCATTATACCAAGGAGCATACATTTTAAATAAAGGCATCCCATTCAAGAGCACACTCAGATGGTCACAATAAATTCAAATATTTCATGAACAGAAAGTACATTTACTATTTTTAGAATTTGTTGCAGATTGTTTTAAAACTCCTACCTGACCATTCCATTCCTTGCATAACTGTATCTGTGCATTAGTTAACAGAATGTAAAATTAATTTGCTCTGAATTCAGAATTCCTTTTCTGTGGGTTACTGAAATATTTTACTTCTTAAAAATGCATTCATACTCATAAACATACCTAGAATGTTGTTTATGTACCAGTTCACAACAAAAAAAAATACATCAGCAATTATAGAACAAACATAGCAAAAAGAGCTGAATACATTTTATTAGTAAAGTGGCATAAAACATTCAAGTTTGAACATATTAGGACATAAAACATCCAGTCTGAACCTACGGCTTCCTCAGATGTATAGTTAGCGATATAAATATTACCTCGGTTCTCCCTTGAAAAGGGGCTACTAGCCTATTGGGACTAAGCTGATCAACAAAGGGTTAATAAATAAGTAGTAAACAGAACACCAGTTAAAGAAAATGCAGCAGGCATAGCTCTCAACTAATTAGGACAAAGTTCAACAGAATCAGGGACAAATCCAGAAATAATTATGGACAATCAGGGACAGTTTTAAAATATTAGTACTATTAACATTAGACATTCACAGATTAAAAGAGTATAAATTAATATGCATATTCTGAAGTAAAAGAAGTCTATAACTCTAATTATGGCCATTATTTATTAAGTGTAATTCACCAAATTAAGGGATTAAGAGATACATATCTAAAATTTGAGCCAAAATCAGGGACAGTTGAGAAGTATGACAACAGGTACAGATGGCTACTTTTAACTCAAATAATAACAATAAAGGAACAATAAATTCCAACATACTTAGTAAACTGTAATGCATACTATGCGAACATGCCACACATAATGACAAGACAACAAAAGTTCACATAGCGAAACAAATTATTTGAAACTGCTAATTCATCAGCTGTCAGACCTGTCAACATTTTTTCTTTCTGTTCTTTTCTAGAACATATACAAATTATCAGACTGGTGATGTGATTTTATAAATATACACCCATCATGCTCATGAATTGGGCACTAAATCATGCTACTTGGTTTCATAGAAAGCTTAGCAAGAGAGAAAAAATTCTAGGACACTGATTACAGTTGTCAATACACATTTAATGTGCACAGAACAGTGTCTTGGCATATAAAACAAATGGTACTTAACGTATTATTGCAACCACATTTTCATGGCAGTATTGGTTGCTTACTGATTGTGAAATATGTTCAGTGATGTTTTTTTTTAAATGTTATATGCTGTGTTTTCTTTAAAAGCCCAAGTTGTTTTCTGGTGTGTTATCAATAAAATCTAAGAAACACACTATTGTTGTTTCTTTATGCATTTTACTGATAGCACGTCGCTTATAGCAAGTGCACTGAACGTTGATTTTTCCTGGCAGCAAATGTTGTCAAATAACAGTTGTGATTTTGTCTTTAGTGTTCATTAACAACTGTAGTCAGAATAAAGACAGAAGAGCTGAGTCAGTGGACTGATTTCCATTTCTGCAAGGTTCATTGCATTGTTTTAATTTAGCTTGCATCTGTTTTACTGATATACTTCTCAAAACCTTTAAGCCTCGTAGTTGTGCAGAAATAATAGTAAATGCATACTGTCTGTGTTGATATCATTGGTTTGCACACGCACAGCTCACTGTACTGAGGGTAACTTATTCAGAAGACCTACTTCTTTTTGTAGATGATAGTGTCGTGGTTATGGTCACGGAGTTGATAGGGAAGAAAGAAGCCTTTCTGAATTTGTTTCTGTGATGACGTTGTCAGTTAGTTCCTAGTTATGATGGCTATTTATTTATTTTAAGTTATAGGCTTAAGGTTGTATTTCTGTGCTGGTTGCTTATATGTTTGGGCATTTTTTCTGCCTGAAATTTGGAAATTATATTTTTACAGTAATTCTTGTGCTGGCTGAGTGTTTTACAAGGGCTCTTTAATGAATGTATGTCATTGTCATCATTGGGAACCAACTGGTATTGCCCTGAAAAATGTGGTTGTGATAATACGTAAGTACCAAGCAAACTTTATAAAGTCACCAGGCTGCTTAAAACAAATAACAAAGGATAAGAGACAGGCACAAGGAAGGCAGTAAAATATGAAGGGGTTACAATAGATGTATCATTGTCACTAAGGGGTTGCACATCACCCTGTGTATACAAGTTCAGCTAGAGAAAGGTGCATGTGCATGACACGGAGGTAATATCAACAGTCAGTAAAGCTAATTAAAAGACAATAGTCTCGAGGTGAAGGGTGGGGGATCCAAACCAGTAACTGGAGGCACAGTTTGACACAGGGCAGTAGAATGCTAAGGCGATTAATAAAACAGTACAACAAACCTGGACAAGCAGCAGTCCATGTATGAGAAAACTATAGGTCTACAGAGACCCACAGTAATAGGAAAAGTATAGAGTATCACATGGCCTTTGTGAAAATTACACAACCTAAAAGTATCAAGAAAACAAAAAGAACCATAAAGTATACCAACATTTAAACCATGCAGTTTTACAGTGATTCAGAACATATTCACTCACATGGCATCCATATGTGGGTAGCCCTCGACTCCCTGCTCTAACCAGTTAACCAAGGAAAAGATGTATTTCATGTCTGCAGCATGACCATCCTACTTGCTTGCTTGCCACGTCTTCCTCTGTGTCATTTATTTATCTCTGTGCTGATGCAACAAGAAGAGAAGCAGCCACAGAAGAGACAACACAGTCAGACATGACGATACTAATATGGTCCAACAGGTAGTGTCATGATGGAAATCAGCACTTCACCTCACTAGAAAAAGCTATATTTTGCCCAGGCTTCAGAGGCCTATGAAAATTGTGGAATGGGTAATGTTTAGGCCATAATTGTGACAGAGACCTTACAAATTTCTAAGCACTAGGTAATCCATAATTCTGTTGGTGACCAACTGTTGATGTCTATCTTTATTGGATCTCTTCTAATACTAGTAACTTGATGAAGCTTCCATACAGCCCACTACAAAGCATGTGCCTATCCCACTAAATGGACTAATACCCACAGATCCTGACATTTAACAGGTGATGTGCTAGAAATGTTCACTGAGTTCTGGATCTGCCATAACACAGTGTTAGCTATGTGCAGAATTCATAGCTATGAATCACTGAACAGATTATTGTGACTACAGGAAAGAGCATGGGCTTGGTTTTATGAGTTATGAAAACTTTCGTCATAATCTGCACACAGGAGAAGCCATCTTGAAGACAGGTAGATATATTTGAGGTGTTATTGAGGGAAACAAAAAATGAAGACTCATCCTCACTTTTTTAAAGTCGTTTAGTCTTCCTGGGAGTGGCAATATTATTTACAAATAGAATAAACAAGAACATACCAAACATCAATGCTTGAGGGACTTGCACAGCAACTGGACAGGATTATGAATTAGGGCCAGCCGATTTTACAGCATGGGATCTGGGGTCAGTGTAATTGCAGATGCACAGTAAAGGATTGTTGATTGTGTGTGTGATGTCCCTGTACTGGCC
Organism: Protopterus annectens; assembly: GCF_019279795.1. Taxonomy (NCBI): domain Eukaryota; kingdom Metazoa; phylum Chordata; order Ceratodontiformes; family Protopteridae; genus Protopterus; species Protopterus annectens. Next base: position 1,024,369,004 of record NC_056735.1, read on the forward strand.
CAGTAATCAAGGAACCTCAATCCTAACCACTGGCAACACTGGGGGATGTACATAATGGGAGGATAGCAAGTACACACACAGTAAAGTACAATTTCCCTTAAGAGCTCACAGAGACCACAGTCAGTCCGGGACTGATTTCTCCCTTTTTCTCCAGTTCCTCAGTAAGACTCCCCACTGGCACAGCTAGAGTGTTGAGGTCTCAGCCGAGTGGCCAAGCTAAGTCCTCCAGCACCCTCTCTGTCCAACCAGTGTTTTGCGTCCCTGCCCAGGTAGCTGACACACACAAATGAATATTTGATTTATACACAACCACACACACACACACACACACACACACACACACACACACACACACACACACACACACACACACACACAGACACACACACACACACACCTGGGAAAGGCTGGCAGAGGTTTGCTAGCTATGTCCCCTTTTCTGCCCAGACTATAAGGTAGTTATCACTGCCGCCAGACATCTCTTAATTAGGTACTATAAGGCCTTTACAAAGGGTGTCCAATCCAGCTGTGTAATATTACTATAAATCCAAGTGATAATCTGACTAAGACTTGCAAGGCTATTTAGGAGTGACCTGTACAGTATCACCAAATACATATGCAAGTACTCTAAAAGCTTAAATATTGCTAACAAACTAGCCACAAAGATAGGTTTAAATATATTTAATAATAAATAATAATATAACAAGACAATACTCAGTAACGCAACACAGTGACTTCAGAGTTCAAAGATCACAGGAAATATTTTAAAACAACATTCCAGGATAGTCTCAAATAAATAGAGAAAACATCTAAACTAAGCTTTACTATATTCCTAACTATATCTTAAAGAAATTACTACACCCTAGTTACTTACTATTAGCAAGGCAAGTGCAGATGATGATGAGTGGATGTTCTTGTTAGGTCCAAGACAAAATACAAAATGCCCAGTCTCTCTCTGAGAGAGTTCTTAAATTAATATCACATTTTACTGCTGGGTTAGCCTGGATGACATCACTCTTTGTCACCTAACTTCAGTTTCCAGGCTAAACAGAAACTTAACAGAGTTTTAACATCTCTCTGTGTTAAAAATACATATATCTCAGATGTTTGCTCAGAACTGTGTAGCTGCTAGGAAGTCATAAAGCAATAAAACGCTTTACATTTTAAACCTAGTAATTGCTTTTCTTTCAAGACAATATAAAATCTTCTAGCTCTAGACATTGTGACTTCTATTGAACTGAAACTGAGAGATAACATCTTTTGTTTATGGCCCAGCTTTAAAGTAACTTAACCTCAATGATTCTTAAGTTTTGCAGGTTCATCTTCTATGTTCCAGCAGGGTATGCTGTGGTTACATTTCTGAATCTCAGTACATAACATACAGTTCTGTATAAATCATATAAATATTCACAAATGCCATAGAATTATTTACAAAATTCCAGATAGCTGGGCTGGCAGTGTCACGGTGTGGCTGTAACACAGTTGTGAAGATTTGAAGAGGAATGCTGCTATCTATAAAAGACATTAGAGAGATGTGTGAGCAATGTGCCCAGTAATTAACCTAACTTATGGCTGGCTCTCATGAATTCAATGAAACATAGTAGTGGGGGGTTAGTTTTACATGACCTTTGGAAGCCAAGGAAGTAAATGTCAAGATTATAATCTTCTTGGTGTTGCAGTTATTGTTTGGGACGTAATTTTTTAAGAGTTTTGACAAAAGAATATTTGGTCAGATGTTGACATGGCAAGATATTGGGCCAGCATTACAAAAAGAATTTTAACAGCAATTTTCCACAGGCAAGGTATGCATGATTCCTTCATGGAGTGATTAATAATTATAATGACTGGATGTGTAACTGCAAATAGTACTAACTTCAGACACTTGGGTATTAGGTTGTCAGATGATAGTAATGCTTCCATGCACAGCTAGAAGAGAAAGGGCCAAAACTGTAAGAATTTGTAATGTTAGGATAAAGGCTCCATGTCTGTTTTTGAGATGCAAATGAATGAAGTGGCAAGGCTGGTGATGTAGTCAGTGAACTGCATGGCCATTTTATAGGAGGAAGCTTGCAGGTAGGGGGTTGTTTGATTGACATTACCTTACAAGACATTTTATTGGGTTGTGTGAATGAGTAAACAGTTATGTTAGAATTATAAATTTAACTTACTGTTTATAGGCTATGTAGCTCATGTATTTTTTTCTTTTTCGTATTGTTTTTCTTCTGTTTATCACTGAATGTTTATTATGATTTGGTTTGGATGGAATAACATAGATATGATTGCAGTTTGGTTTAGGAGGTGAGTTGATTAAAGAATCGATATTATGCAAAGATTGCTAATGAGTTCTTTTACCAGGCCGAATGCAAGGTTTGCAGGCAATTATATCAGCGTATTAGGCAACATTTTGGTTAATGCAGTATCCCTACACATCATGAAGATGTACTCCGAAAAGAAGTAGTCTTAATACTGACTCATGTGGACACCTGAATGTACACTATAAGATTGCAATATTATTTTCTGTTATTTGATGCAAGGAAATGGTAGACAGGCCACTGCTGATCCATAATCAAAAAGGTACATGAACATTTATGACTGCTGAACTGGGGAGGAGTAAAGTGTGACTTATAATGCCATATTACATTACAATGCTTTTCCTCTGATTCAGAAGGAGGCAATAGACCTATCCAGTCTACCCTTGTGAGTGCATTTAAAATTGTATTGTTCTTCTATACCTATCTTCCACTTTATCATTTTTTACCTATCCCATGCCCCTTTGCATTCTTGAATACCTCTGTTGATTAAGTTTAATGAAGACATTTGAAGACGTTTAAGTACAGTATGACAACAATATGGTATTGGCCAAGTTCTTTGTATAAAGATTAGATTAAGTAAGCCTCTTTGACAGTTATTTTAAAGTCTGTCTTAAAGCTATAGTGACAATCATCTAGATATCTGAGGTCACAGTATATGATTTGAGATGCTTATGTATTACAGTTTTGGTAACATAAGCTACTGGACACAGTAACAAAACTGGATGATAATCTTTTCAGTTCTTGTTAACTCTTTTCTTCCACTGGAGTTCTGGAAGTTTGTACTAACTTAAACTGCAATGGTTACATCTTGAGTCTTTTGACAAAATCAAGCTATGAGACATGTCGCTCGTCTCTCTCTAATATAGATGACGAACAGGTAGGGTAGTTCGTTTATATGCTTTATTACATAGAAACACATTAGGATGGAGAGCAGCATTACAAAATATAAATGAACTGATTAACTGACAGACTACACAGACATACATGCTTGCATCTCAACAGCTTACTGCAAAATGACAGTCAGGCTCGCACACGCTCAGTATTTATACACTTCTGTAAGCCCCTGGAAAGCTTCTTAAAGGCATGCATGCATATTGATCTACATCCTCCCTCTTAAACAGATTGCCCTCAATTAAATGACATTAGAATAAGACATGCAATAATATAGACATCAGACACAAACACAATTTTCATGTCCAAGTTGGCGTGTATCTGTAACATGGTCTAGAAATGCGACCTGATCTAGTAACATAGTAATCAGAACTGGGTTTAGTAACAGAGACAGTCTTCGGTGAACAACTCATATCAGGAATTTTGGGATTCATCTTGGGAACAGGGATATTTACTGGAACATCCTCTGGGAACGGAATGCTGGATAACTCACTCTGAGATAAAAGAGTCTTTCTCACAGGCTAGGTGTAAAGGTACAGGCTCAGACACCATCATCAAATGTTTCCGATTCCACCTAAACGCTACTCCTTGTGATTCCACAATGTACGATCTCGGCTATGGACATACATTTTTCATGATTCCAATCCAATCATAACCTTTGCACATTTGCATTCTCACTATCTCTCCTTCACATAATGAATTGAGCAGTTTGATGGACTTATCATAATAAGACTTCTGGGACAGGCATTTCTTTAACGGATGGTCTTTCATGGCAATGCCATTATCAGACAAAATGTTATCTCTGTAAGGAAAATAAGGTTGCACTTCTTGAGGTAAACTAGTTTACGTTGATGGCCATCCTCAATTGATAAAGTGGTTGAGCTTCTGTAGAACAGGATTTGAGGCTATGTGATTTCTAAGCTCATCAAGATGTGGAAGAAAATTTTCTCACTTCCATGACTTCAAAATCAAGTTGCTCATTCCCATGTTGTTTGGTGGTAATTCTGGGTGACCTGGATAAGGTATCAGCAAGATAAAGAAGTTTGCCTTTTGTGTAGACAAGATTGAAATTGTTCTTCTGCACTCTCAACATCATATGTTGCAATCTGGCTGGAGCTGTATGCATAGGCTTTCTCAAAATAGTGACAAGAGATTGGTGATCTGTTTCAATCTGGATAGGTCTACCATTATGGAACTTTGAACATGCAAACACAATTGCCAAGAGTTATTTCTCTATCTGAGCATACTGCATTTCAGTTTGGGTTAGAAATCTGGATGCATAGGCAACAGGCTGACCCTCTTGAAGACTGACTGCACCAAGATCAAATTTTGAAGCATCACAGGAAAAAGTGACTGACTTGTGAACATCATAGTTTCTGAGAGTTGGTGGACTGGCAATTCTCTGTTTTAGGGCATCAAATGGTCTCTGGTGCTATTCCAGCCATGACCAGGATACATCTTTACCTGCCAGCTCTCTGACTGGTGCTGCTAGTTAGCTCAAGTCTGGAATGAACTTGCCTAGATAGTTAAACATGTCAAGAAAACTTTGAAGGGCTTGAACATTGTCTGGAGCTGACATCTCAAGAATAGCTGTTTGCTTGTAAGGGTCTGGTTGTAAACCTGAACTGATAAATAAATGACTAACATGAGTTACGTCTCATAACCTGAACTTGCATTTCAGAGCATTCAGCTTAAGATTCACTTGATGTGCTCTTTCCAGAACTTTCTTGATGTTTCTGTCATGCTAAGCTTCACTATTACATCCTACTAGAATATTTTTTACTATAAAAGCACAGGGGTACCCAGGAATATTTGCTCCATTGCACACTGAAAGACTACACTGTCAAACTGTATCCCAAATGGCATTCTCAAAAATCTGTACCTGCCAAAAGGAGTACTGAATACAATGAGCAATGAGGATTCCTTGTCAAGCAAAATTTGTCAAAATGAACTCTTTGCATCTAAAACAGAAAAAACAGTGGCATTTGGCATCAGTGCTGCAACTTCTTCGACTGTATGCATTGGACGTGAGGTATTTTCAGTGCTTTTTTCAAATATTCTGATATCATCTGATATCATCTGAGCTTTTCTTATGAGCTATCACCATGGAAGATACCCATTCTATAGGGTCATCAACTGAGCAAATTACACCTTGCTGCACCATTTTATCTAGCTCAGCTTTGACTCTTCTCTGCATAGTTACTGGAACTTTCTGGGCTGGCCTGACAACTGGGCTGACATCTGGGACTAACTTCATGAAGTACACAACTGGAAGCCTGACTAGTTTGTCTTCGAAAAGATCAGCATATGTAGAGAAAATATACTGGGCAAAATTAGAACTGTGTTTTTTTAAGCTAACATGATGGACTTCCTTACAGAATGAAAGCAGTCCCATTTTCAAACTTTATCTGAGCCCTAATAATGAATGGACATGCCTTTTAACCACATAAAATAACAAGTCATAGCTTCTACCAGCAGAGCAATATGAATGTACTACTGAGCCTTCAGTTTGAATCTCTTCACCACCATAAGTAACAAGCTTTGCACACTTTGCCAAATCAAGCTTCTCACCAGCACATAATCTAGCAAATGTTTCTGCAGACATAACATTGCACTTTGAACCTGTGTCACCTTAAAGCTCTATGGGTTTTCCATTTATCTGAACAGTACACAATACTTTATTCTTTGTCCATAAATCTACTGCATTGACTGTTTCATGAAGCACTGACATACCTTCAACATAAAAAGTAGTGTCATGGCTTTCTAATTGATCAACTTGTTTCCTTGAATGTTCCTCTTTAATAAAAGAATGCCCTCAGTATTCAGTAAACTGTCTGCCGGAATAGCATTATTCTGACATAGAGAGGTCTGTACCCATGCAAGCACAGCTGCAGCAATAGCAAGCCTTGCATATTCATGAAGGCCTGCTACTGTTATAGCTATTTGGACACTGAGTGCAGGGGCATGTCTAAGCAGTGCACGCACAGCTAACACACCCCCTGCACTCAGAAAGTATTTTGGTGTCTGCAGATACTGAAATGAAATAAAATAAGTATTTCAGTGTCCACGGACATTGAAATAGCTAGGGGAGCAAGAAACAATGCATGAGGTGTGTGACAGGTTGTGTCACATACCCCCTCATTGTAAAAGTGCCGTACGGCCATAGCCGTCAACTGTACAGATTCCTGCAGACTGCCCAGATGCCTGCCCACATACCTCTCAACCCTCTAAAGCAATAAAGCTGTACAAAGACATAAATAATGAGGGGAGAAGGGTACAGAAATAGGGACACCCTTTAAATATTGCACTGAAAAACCCAGAAAGCTGATAGAAAATAAAGTTTTCAGTAGCACGGACTTCCACAGGGTATGAAGAGTGAAACACAAATGTCTGCCATGTGAAAGTGTCATATGGTCATAGCTGTCAACTGTACAGTTTCTACAGAATGCCCAGGTGCCTGCCCACATACTTCTCACCCCTCTAGAGCAATAATGCTGTAAAAATCCATAAATAATGGAGGGACAAAGGCACAAAAATAGGGACACCCATCAAATGTTGCACTGACAAACCCAGAAAGCTGATAGAATAAAAGGTTTGCAGTAGCACGATCTTCCTGCAGGGTATTAAGACTGAAACGCAAATGTTTGCCATGTGAAAGTGCCGTACAGCCATAGCCATCAACTCTACAGGTTTCTGCAGAATGCCCAGATGCCTGCCTCACATACTTCTCAACCTCCTCGAGCAAGAAAGCTGTACAAAGCCATAAATAATGGAGGGACAAAGGTACACAAATAGGGATACACTTCAAATATTGCACTGACAAACCCATAAAGCTGATAGAATAACAGGTTTGCAGTAGCACGGACTTCCTGCAGGGTATGAAAATGGAAACACAAATGTCTGCCATGTGAAAGTGTCGTACGGCCATAGCCATCAACTGTACAGGTTTCTGCGGAATGCCCAAATGGCTGCCTCACATACTTCTCAACCTCCTAGAACAATAAAGCTGTACAAAGCCAAAAATAATGAGGGGACAAAGGCACAAAAATTGGGTCACCTTTTAAATATTGCACTGACAAACCCAGAAAACTGATAGAATAAAAGGTTTGCATTAGCATGGATGTCCTGAAGGGTATGAAGTGTGAAACCCAAATGTCTGTCAGTATGTTCTGACTTAAACCCCAGGTGATTTGCCAATGATCTGCTAGAAAACCACAGTCACACTTCCTAAGTTTGTAAGAGCAATAACTAAAATATGTCATTATGTGTCCCTTTACAATTACCTGTACTGTAACTGACAAGGAGTACAGATACATGTAAATAAAGTGGGTTAATAGTTTTTTTTTCCATTCTAAGGTATGTTTAAGTCTAGCTGAGTGGGTGTCTGTGTTGTGGCCCTCTGACCAGTATTGCTTAAGCATCCCATAGGAGATAAGTAAAAGTATAAAGCTGAAGTCCTCATGTTGAGATGGTGTAGTGTTTAGAGTACTGGCTTTGCATACAGGTATTTACGGTTCAAGTACCAAAACACCCACTTTATTTTTACATGGGAAAGCACTGTTAAAATTATTGATTTAATTTTAAATTATGTAGTAATGGATATTTGTCAACCAGGGTAGTATAGCTGATCTAAAATGTAAGTGTGAGTGCGTATAACATGTGAAATCACCCATGTATACACAAGTGTCCCTCACAGTATAGTCACACCCCATGGTAATGTAATGAAAGAACATAGACGGATGTCATGTAAAGTAAATCATATACACTTACTAATATGTAAGTAATGATTAATGAAATTATTATCTTGACATTTTTCTAAAATGAAAAGTGAGCAATGGTTAGCAGTGCTCAGCTATGCTTAGCCGGTATATTGCTTAAATGTGAATGCTAAGCAGCAGTCAGCTCAGCTAAATGGATTTGAACACTAGTAATCAATGCCTAGCAATTACCCCTTTAAGTACTGTTCAACCCAGCAGGTTTGCGTGTTGTTAAGCTGTGCTCAGCATTTTTGAAATGGTCCAATGATGGAAAAGTGTGAGAATATGGCCTTATTTAAATCATGCAGGCAGGAATACAGCCATAACCTGTTTAGACTGATCTCTGCAGGATTATGTCTGGCATTGGAGAGGGAGTGCACTTTTGGGTGCAGCTCTGGGCCATCCTGGAGTCCAGGGTCATGGCTGGATTCCTCATAGGACACCATGACAACAGATTGCTGCAGAGTCAGTACCTAGGCTCTCAGTAAAAAGCGGAGGCCTGGGACCATCTGGCACATGACCTCACCAGTGCCAATGGAATCCCCCAAACTGGTCAACAGGTGCAACATCACTATGCCAACCTAAAGCATAGGAAGGGGGAGCTCTTGCCCCATTGGATTCATGATGTTCAGGACCAGCATGCTCCAGCAGTTTGTAAGTATCCCAGATATAGCTGTACCAAACTCTAGCCTGAGTATGTGATACAGAGGTATGCATGTTGTTGTTTGTCCATCATTGTCAACTATGACCAAGGACATCACGTCAAAGAGATTGACTGAGTACAGTGAGTCCGGCTTTGGCTGATCAGTCCTATGCAGGCTTGGAAAGCTCTGCCGCACATCGGGCACAAGTGGTCATTTGGTTTGGCTGGCAAAGAGTTGGCTGTGGATTTACACAGCTCAGGCTTCCTCTGTGCCTCTGAGGTCCTGCTCTGCTTATAGGATATGGTACCTTTGCTGATGCAGCTTCGCCAGGTGGGGCGGTCTTCCGCTAGAGTTTCCCATGAGTCTGGTTCAATGCCAAAGCTCTTCAGAGAGACTTTCAGCATGTCCTTGAAGTGCTTTTTCTACCTACCTTGTGTGCGTTTGCCTCCTGCAAGTTCATCATAAAACAGTCTTGGGGAGGCATGTGTCTGGCATACATTCAAGGTGGCTTGCCCACCTGACTTGGGCTCTTCTCAGCGGGGTGTAGATTCTTGACAGTCCAGCTTGAGAGAGGACAACTGTGCCTGGAACTTTGTCCTGCCAGGTAATTTTCAGCAGCCTTCTTAAGCAATTCATATGGAAGTGATTCATCTTTTCGATATGGCACTCATACACAGTCCAAGTCTCACAGGCATACAGTAGTGTGGGCAGTATGACCACCTTGTGCACCTTCAGCTTTGTGGACAGTTTGATACCTCTCCTCTCCCACACTGACTTCCAAAGCCATCCAAATGCAGATCTTGCCTTGGCAATGAGTGTGTCTACCTCATCATCAGTGTTCACAAATCTGGAGAGTATGCTGCCGAGGTATGTAAACTTCTCAACAGCCTTCAGGATCTCACCTTCAGTGGTGATAGTCGGTTCTGCATAAGTCTTCTGTGGTGTGGGCTGATTCAAAACCTCAATCTTCTTGATATTAATTATGAGGCCAAAGTTTCTGCAGGCAGTGGAAAAGCAGTTCATACTCTGCTGCACCTGGGCCTCTGTGTCAGCATTGAGTGCACAGTCATCTGCAAACTGGAAATCATGCACAGAGTCCTCTTAAACCTTGGTCTTGGCCTATAGCTTCCACAGGTTGAAGAGCCTGCCAACAGTCCTGTATCTGATCTTGATGCTGGTTTCTTCATCATTGCAGATGCCATCTGCCAGCATGGCCGAAAATATCATGCTGAACAGCATGGTTGCCAATACACAGCCTTGCTTGACTCCCTTGGTCACTGGGAAGGCATCAGAGGAGTCTCCATCATCCAGTACTCAAGCAAGCATGCCATCATGAAACTGGCTCACCATACTGATGAATTTGCCTGGGCAGACAAACTTCTCCATGATCCGCCATAGCCCCTCATGACTGATGGTGTCAAAGGCATTGGTCAGGTCCACAAACATTGTGGAAAGGGCCCTGTTTTGTTCCTGGCACTTCTCCTGAACTTGACGTGCTGCAAATGTCATGCCCAGTGTTCCTTAGCCCTCTCTGAAGCTGCACTGACTCTCTGGCCGGTATCCATCTTCCATGTGTTGAATGAGGCAGATGAGGAAGACACTGGCAAGTATTTTGCCAGCAATGACCCAGAGAGAGATTCCTCTGTGGTTGTCACAAGACTGCCTATTTGCCTTTCATTTGTAGACATGGATGATGGAAGCATCTTTTAGCTCCTGAGGGATAACTTCCTGTTACCACATGGTCTGGAAGAGCTCGGTGAGCTTATGTAACTGGACTGGTCCCCCTATTTTGTAGATTTAAGCTGGAATGGATTCAGAGCCTAGTACTTTACTATTGGAGAGAAACTTAATTGCTTCCTTAACCTCTGATTCCTTTGGAGGTTCTGTCAGGGAGGTGTTAATGACAACTTGCGGCATGTGATCAATGGCTTCGGCATTGATAGAGGAAGGCCTATTCAGGACATTGTTGAAGTGCACAGCCCATCTTTCCAGGTTGGCTTTCTTGTCAGTGAGCAGAGTGGACCCATTGGCACTAAGCAGTGGTGATGTTCCAGCAGGCTGTAACCTGTAGATGGACTTCAGAGCATCATAGAAACACTTGGAGTTGTTGCTATCAGCATACTTCTGGATCTCATCTGCCTTTCTGCTGACCCAGGAGTCTTGCATCTCTCTGAGCTTTGTTTGTACCTTGCCTTTGATGGAGTTGTAGGCTACTTTCTTGGAGATGGATGAAGTGTTTTACTGGATGTATCTGAATACTTCACACTTCTTATCCAGCACTTTCTGAATGTCTTCATTATTATCATCACACCAGTCCTGGTGTTTGTGTGTGTTCAGGTCCAAATGAGCAAGAGCAGTGTTGTTGACCACATCCCTAAAGGCTGCCCAGTCCTCTTCTGCACCACTGGTGCCAAAGCTGAGTTGGTCAAGCTTACTGTCGAGGTCTTTACTGAGGTTCTGCCACACAAAGTGCAGTTCTAACTTGCTAACATTCATGTCTCTATTAGTCTTTTTCCCCTGTGGGTGCAGCCAAGGCTAAATGTGCATGTTGAGTTTTGACAGGATGAGTCTGTGGTCTGTCCAGCAGTCTGCGCCATACATGGCCTTAGTTACTCTAACATCCTGCCTGTCTCGTCTTCTTACTATGACATAATCAATGAGATGCCAGTGCTTGCTGCGTGGATGCATCCAGGACATCTTGTTACGATTGGGTAGGTGGAAGACTGTGTTTGTGATCAACAGGTCATGGGCTGTGCAGGTCTTCAGAATTAGATGATATTGCTGTTGCTTTTGCTGACTCCATTCCTCTCAATGACACCCACCCATGTCTGGTAGGCTGCACCAACTCTGGCATTGAAGTTGTCTAAGATGACGAGGGACTCCGAGTCTTCATAAAACTTGTCTTTAATTCCCTCTAGATTTGTTATGGTGGGGCATATACACTGAAGAAGGTGGCGTGGCAATTTCCTTTGAAAGGGAGCCACAGAGATATGAATTGGCCATTGAATCCTTTTGGAAGGCTGGCTAATTTGCTGATCAGATTAGATTTGATGGCGAAACCCACTCGTGCTTCACAATGTTCATCGCTGCTGCGGCCACTCCAAAAAAAAGTATAACCAGCTTTAACTTCCTTCAACTGGCCTTCGTCTGTGAACCTGGTCTTGCTGAGGGCTGCTATCTGGATGTTGTACCTGCCAAGTTCTCTTGCAACAAATGCTGTCCGTCTCTCAAGTCTGTCTGTTTTGGAACAATCCATGAGCATGCACACATTCCATGTGCCAATAGTGAGCGAAGTCACCACTGATTTTTTCTTTGTGATTCAACCACAAGGTTAGGGTCCCCACCTTTCACAGCAAGCAGGCCAGGGGAAGGATGAAGCAGGCTATGTTTAGGGCACCTTTCTTAGCCACTTCCTCAGACCATGGAGGCGAGCAGAGCGATCCTAAATAGGGCTGCTCAGACAGCCAGGGGGCTGCTGAACTCCACTGCTGCTTCGGTCTAGTAGAGAGCGACCCATTGCCCTGGGCTGCCTGTGTGTTTGGTTGTGGCTACAGCTTCCAGTGCATCCACACCAGCTGCTTCGTCATTCACCCATCACCACAGGACTTGGGGGTGTGAGGTCTTGACTTGTGCGTGAATTGGATTATAATGAGAGAGAGTTGTACAAATTGTCAGTGTCACTCTCTTGTCCCAACGTATCTTGATCCAGTAGCAGGACATAGTCGAGATGACTGGAGATGGGTTTGGATGCAGTGGATGGCCAGCAGTGTCCTAATGTGTCTCACTGTGCTCTATTTGTGCTCTGCATCACTTTGCTGAGTCCTCTTTCCTGCCCGTTGAATCAGTCTGGTGATTTCCTCCATGCAGTCCACCAGATCCAGTCTTTGCATGCATAGGTAGACAAGCCCTGACTTGCTGAGGGTAACAAACCCACCAGCTACCTTCACCTGGTTTTACCGTCCAGTCATAGCCATTACCCAGGGTGTGGCCACTGTTGCATTCAAACAGCTATGAGGAGCCACAGGTGAGAGCTGAGCGTCAGGTGAGGACTAAGGTGGATGAACTATTCTGAAGACCACGACATGTTCACCCATCAGAAGTACTACCTCTCCCTGACACCACATACACGCCACAGGTATGCATAATATTTGTTTCTCACCCCTACAGCTGCAGCAGACAGGGCTATGAACATTGAGGTCCATGTAGACAAACTGACAAGGATGCGCTGACAGGCTGGTGAGTACATATCAATCTTGCAGTATATAGTGCAGTTAAGTACAAGGAGTATATTGTTTACTGCCAGTAGGTAGACTGTGTAATGTGTTTAATGAACAAAACACATTTGTCACACTAATACCTATTCACAGGATGTCCATTAATAAAAGTGTAATTTCACTGCAATAAAAACATACAACAAACTGTGGTGTTTACTCTGGTATGTTGTTGTAGAAATAGAATGTGAACAGGTTTGTTACAGCAAATATGGCATTGACAGCATGAAATAACTGAGGCTGTTCTGGGAAACAGCTAGTATGCATTACTGTCTTGTGTTAACCTTTGCTTTCCAGATTGTATTAATTCAATGGAGTAATACACAGTACAATAACTATCTGCCATGCATGAATTTCAGGATTACAAGGTCAGACTGTCCAACCCAGAGAATATTAGTCAGAAATCAGTCACGCAAAAAAAAGCAGTTCCCCAGTAGCTCAGTGTGATGGAAAATAGCATTTTTTGTTCATTTTCGCACAACCAGACATGGTTTGTATCCAGAGAGTGTTACTGAGATGCGTGCATACATACACAGTAGAAACCCTGAAGATTTGTAGAAACAGTCAGAAAGTGTTAACAGATATTTTCCCCACAGGTCTCACAGATAAAGAAATGTGTGTAATAGCTGTATGAAGGGTATACTAATACACCAGATTATGTGTAGGAACAGTCAGAAATTGTTAACAAAGATTTTCTCCACAGCTCTTACAGGTAAAGAAATGTGTACAGTAGCTGTATGAAGGTGATACTAATATACCTGAATAGTTGTAGAAACATTCAGAAAGTGTTAACAGATATTCTCTCCACAGATCTTACAGGTAATGTAATGTGTGTAGTAGCTGTCTGATGGGTATACTAATACACCATGTGCAACTGTTCCATTGTCCAACCCCCATATGCCTGCAAATGACAGCAGGATAGGTACATACATAATGCCCTCTCCATGATACATGTCTCTCAAGTGTCACGCTGTCACAGCTAGTGGTCACTGCTGCCAGTCAACTTGGACACAGATTGGAATCTAGGTGAACCATGCTAGTAGCAGACTCATACAACATCATTGCAGGGTACCCCTTCTTTGTCAAGTATGTAACCCTGACATGTACAAGCCCCCACCAGTAAAGTAGCTGCAGTGTACCCAGTCTGCCCCATACCATTACAAGTTGACAGTCTAGCAGGTGTGTATGTGCCACAGAAGCTATGGGCCATAGGTAGATGTAAAGTGAGGGGCAGACCTATAGAGTATTGAGCAGTACTGTTGTGAAAAATAGAAGCCGATACAGTTGTTAATGGACATTTCATTCTCTCCCCCCACCTGTCATCTACATCAATAATTATTATTCATGTACTACAGGTATGTTGTTCTCAAAACCTATTGTTGGGACATGTCTTCTATTATTGTTCATATATTTCATTGGTTGCATATTAACATACCCTGTTCAAATACCATTATTGGTGGCCTGTTGCCATCAGTGTAACTTGCATGTTGTTAAAATGCTTACCGTTGTTCCATTCATGCATGTGTTGTTTTTGCTATGCAACTGTTTCATATCTGTTGGTTTGGGTTAATGGGAACACCCATGCATGCTGTTATAACTCATTTTGAAATGTGTTGTTCATGACTAAGCAAAATATCTTGGAAAACCACAACACCATAGCATGTTTGGAAAGGCAGATCCAGGGTATCCACCTGTCCCACCCCATCTGGCCATGCACTGGGCTCCAGCACATCTGGGACCCAACCCAGAACATCCTCCTCCACTGGACCTGCACCACCTTCGGGTGGAACCACCTCAGGAGACAGGGCCCACATCCCCCGGGCATGGGCATGGAGAGGAGCCTATTACCCACCAAATGTTCCAGGGTGTGGTGCGTATCATCACCTGCTAAGAGTTGAGTAGGATGCTGCACCAAATAGAGGGCTGCCTGGCACACCTCGAGGGGTAGGCCGGCCCTCCTATCCAGCCCCCAGTACAGCCACCTTCAGGGCTCTGGAGGTACAGTGGTGACTGCTCATGGGTGGGGACCTCAGTCCCCCTGTATCCATTTGGGGGCTCATGGCCCTCTGATTCCCAACCACCCTCCCTGTGCAAGGTGTTTACACCCTCCTGTGTCATATACCACCCCTGTCAGCTGTCTTGTGTGTCTTGTCTGCCTGCAAATGCTACCTATCCTACCCAGCCTACCTCCCCACACATACCTAGAGCCATTCCAAAACATCCCACTCTTACCTAAAAAAAGGCATCTGTCTCACAAAAAAATTATTGCCCCATATAAAACTCCACATTTTACATCTATGTAGAGTGAAGTTTATCCATGTACCCACAAATTATCCTACAAATGTCTGTTACCAACACCCCTTCCTGTGGGGTTTGAGGCTGTAAATTCCAAATTCTATACATTATTCACAGCTGTTGCTGCAGAAGAAATGTAGAGCTATGGTCCTTTCCTACACCCTTCCTGCACATTCCTAGCTTGTTGTCTTAATGTTTTACCCCCTGCTTGCCACAGTTTCACCACTTTCCTATCACCCTTTTTTATTTTCTTTAATTAAAATTAGCATGGGTGTAAGCAGTGCTAAGTGAAGCTAAGAGGGCTTTACCATCTCTTAGCATCGCTTAGCTACATGCAAAACCACACAAACCAGCTTACAACTGCTTAAAAGTGCCTTAATTGCTCTGTGTCCATCAGCCCTTGCTCTGCCCTGCAACAAAATAATCAGCCCTGCCAAGTCTCAAACCTGAGATACTGTGTACTACAATCACAGCAACATACCACTACACCATCTGAGCTGCAAGAATCTGTGGTGCTTTTACAAACATATCATGCAGTCTGGTCATTTAACATTAATAAAAAAAAAAAAAAAAAAATCATCATTTCCAAGTTTTGAACCCATGACCCTGTACATTACAATCATAGCAATGTGCTTCTACACCATCCAAGCAGCAGGCGTTGGTAATGTTTTTACAAACATAACTTGCACTACAGTCATTTAACATAAGGGAAAATATATATCCGTATTACTCTTATAAACATACACACACACAAACACACACACACACACACACACACACACACACACACACACACATATATATATATATATATATATATATATATATATATATATATATATATATATATATATATAAAACAACCTTTTACTGCAAGACATCTGCAAAAAGCATGACAAAGTGAGGGGATAAAGGGCGAACAATAACAACAACTTTGAAATATGGCTATTGTACGTGTAGAAGTCTGCTAGAGTACCATTGTTTGATTTAACATATAAGTCCTAATAGAGTCCAGATCTGAAACACAAATGAATGTCATTACATACTGATGTCAATGCTCACATCATCCCAGTGAGTTGTCAGAAACCCACAACTGTTATGTGGAACAGACCAAACATATGGGCCATGCATCTGGACAGTGTCTAGACATCTGGACAGTGGAGAGGTATGACTGCAATAGTGTAACAGAAGAGAAAAAAACATTGAGAGCCGCCAACCATTTCACCCAGCACCTTCTGAGCCACAGTAAGAGCAACACAACACTACCCCAAATCAGCTCTGGAGAATTACCCATGTGTTTCCAAATATATAATGCACTACAGGGATGAAACCATAGGGGAAAAACAGATATTGGTGTGAAAATGTCCACCCACAACCAATTGCACCACAGTCACAGCAACATAACAGTACCCCAAATGAACTGTAGAGTATGACAACTGTTTGAATAAACATGTCCTGATTGCCAGTCACACACTACAGTGATATATACTGGCCCATCTCACAGTCTACTGGGAATCCTGAGGTGTTACAGGACATTTCCCAGGCTGCCTCTACAAACATATACACCTGATGGACCACCACCAACTGTAGGAGCATGTACAGTCAGATAGAAAAGGATCTATGACACTGACATCTGCCACTCTCCCTACTTAGCCCAACAAACATGTATACACAATACTGCTACACAATCTTGGCAGTCTGTTAACAATGGCCAGACATACACAACTCTCAACTGTACAGATTTCCACAGGATGTCCAGGGTGTGGGACCATATTTATGGCCACTGCCACATACCACTTCCAGGAGTCTGCTAATTCCCATGGATGATACCAGGAGTGCAGTCACTAAATAGTGATATACCATACTGCTGAACCTCTTATTACTAGATGTCTGGACAAAGCATGACATACTTGTGGGACAGGGGGCAGAAAGAGGGACATATCTCACATAATGGTGTTACAAACTGAAGGAGTTGCTGGTGTTACTGGGTTTATTGTAAAATAACATCTCTGAAGGATATGATGTCTGAAACACTAATGGATGTCAACATTTACTGATGACAATCCTCACATTATCCCACTGATTTCACAAAAACAGATGTTGTCTGAGGAACAGACCACAAATAACAGGCAAACCTCTGGGCAGTCTCTGGACATCTGGACAGTTGAGAGGTATGTCAGAGACATATCACTGTCAGATGTCAATTCACACAGAAAATGAATGTCCACACAAACTCTGTTAAGCTAGCAATCTTCTATGTGTATAACACCCATACATACTTACAATCTGTACCCATGTCTGGAGCTTTGTCCCCCATGTTGTTGGGCTGTCTCCACATGTCTTGTCTTGAGAGGTATTTCCACCTACTGCCTGTGAAGCTGTAACCCTCACACCTCCATAATTTCCTCCACACAGGCAAGGAAAAAGGGCAAAGCCTGCATGAAGGACTTAATTATAGCAATGTGTTGCTATGGCATTGGCTAATGGAAAGACAACACAGCCACTCTGGATGCAAGTAGCAAGTGGGAGACTTGTTCCTTGCAAGGGGCAGTAATATCCTAGACCTGGTCATTACCAACATGGGCAACCGGTGTTCCACACCAGAGGTCAATTCCTCGTTGGTCAGATCCGACCACAAGCTAATCACCCTAGACATCCACATCCAACCCCCACCCCCAATTAGGGAAACCATCGTAAAACACTTCTCCAAAGCCAACTTCACACTTCTTAAGACAGAAGTGGCAAACTTCATGACACCCATGCAGATGGACAATAGAGTTATGACTGCTGAATCCTATGCAAATGCACTTTATAAGCACTTACACGAGTGCATGGATCATACTATCCCTAATAGAACCAAGATGCTATCCTCCAAAAAAGGAAGCTGATCTTGTGGTCCTCTGCCATAAACAAACTCTACAACAGAAGAAAGAAACTGTTGCAAAAAAGAGTAAAATCCCATGACTGGAGGAACGCCCTGGTCAACCTCAGTAAGAAGCTGAGATCCCTCATAAAATCCTCCAAAGCTAGTTACGAAAACAAAATTGCCACTGACTCTAAAGACAACCACAAAGCATTCAGTAGCTATGTCAAGAATCTCAATGGCAACACTCAGATCTGCTCTGAGTTACAGCACAATGGCACTAAATATACAGAACCAACTGATATTGCCAACATCCTGGCAGATAGGTTCAGTGCTAACTTTACCCCCCTCTCACCCCCTAGAGGGCCCATCTCTATACCGAAAGAATGCAAAGTTCCTGTAATCATGGCTGCACAGGTAAAAAACACACTCTCCAAAGCCAAGAACACAGCATCCATGGGACCTGATAATATCCCAGGTTGCATTCTACACGAACTACAGAATGAACTGGTACCTCACCTAAGTACCATGTTCAGTCATAGCCTCACCTTAGGCTTTGTGCCCACTGAATGGCGCACCGCAACGGTTATCCCACTCCACAAAGGGGGAGCCACGACGGACTCCGGGAACAGCTGCCCCATTAGCCTGACGAGCCTGGTCTGCAAGGCCATGGAACGTATCATCATGGAACTCATAAACAAAGACATTGGTAATCTCCAAACTCTAGACCCTACCCAGTTCAGATTTGTAAAAGGAAGATCATGTCTCCTAAACCTGATTGACTTCATTGAAGCAGTCACCAAAGCCAGAAATGAGGGTAAGGTGGTTCACACAGCTTATCTAGATCTCGCCAAGGCTTTCAACACCATCCCCTACTCTGGAATTATAGATAAGCTCACTAAACAAGGTATAAATCCCTATGTCACAAGATGGATTGCCAACTGGCTCTTGGACAGAACCCACACTTTGAAAGTAGTAGACTCCAAATCTGACTTCAGACCAGTGACAAGTGGAGTACCACAGGGTTCAGTCCTGGGTCCTCTCCTGTTTGGTATCTACTTCTCTGAAGTACAGGCTAACACAGAAGGTCTTTGGCTAACAAAGTTTGCAGATGACTGCAAATTAGGAGCCATAATTGAAACTCCTAACTATGTGGACATACTACAAAAGGGCCTCACTGAGACAGATGCCTGGTGTCAAAGCCATGGCCTGAAGCTCAATGCCAAAAAGTGTATTGTCATCCCCTTTGGTAAAAACTCTGTACCCATGAACTGCCACATAGCTGCTAGTCTACTTAACGCTGGAAATGTGATAAGAGACCTTGGGACACAGGTGGACAGTAGTCTCTCCTTTGATAATCACATCACCACAGTGGTCAGAAAATCCTTCTACGTGGCTCACCTCATCACAAAAGGTTTCTCATCCAGAAAAAAAGAGGTCATTGTTCCACTCTATTCTTCACTCATTAGACACATTATAGAGTACAACGCTCATTTTGGTATGTACCTCACAAGACATCTACAACAACTGGAAAGGCCACCAAAATACCTCACAAAGAGGATTACTGGCCTCAAACAGATGCCCTACGCAGACCGTCTCAAAAAATCCAGCTTTACTCCATCGCATATTGTCTACTCAGGGGCGATCTCTGCCTAACATACAAAGCTATGTCAAACCCAGAGCTGTTGGACATACTCCACTTAAAGAAATCCCAATCCCTCTGAGCTACACGCTCTAGGGCCCTAAACCTTATCACCACAATAAACAGAACATGCTGGGGGGATAGATTCCTGTCCCAGAGACTTCCCATACTCTGGAACAGACTACCTATCTATGTCAAACAGAGCTCCTCGTTAGCACTTTTCAAGAAAAATCTTGATGATTGGATGGGAGATAGGAAATTCACCCCAGGGATCACTTCTGTGGCTCTGCTCGACAGGGGCACAGGAAAATAATTTTCTTTGGTGGCGAAAGCCAGGGTACATTTTTGGCTAGGCTTATATAGGCTCTAGGGCCAATAGCCTAGTACCCTCCTATGAACCTATGAACCTATGAGACATGGACTGGTGCACAGGCCATCACCTGCTCATGTGCATTATCTGCAAAAGGCAAGCTGCTGCCTATGCAACACAGGCTGACCCATCTACACAAAGACCGACTGTGACTACACAAACCTAACCATTTGCAGTAGTCTAAGGAAACTTGTCAGCACTATAACAGGTATGTCAATCACGTAAGTTTGTAATGGAATGCAGAAGGGGGGATGCAATAATGTCAAATAGGACATTAAACACTAGGTCACAACAAGACCTGCTGGACTCACATGCTGCTGTCTGGCACCAATGGCCATTCCTGCTTGCCCTGTTTTCATTGATATGGATTAAATCTCTGGCCCCTGAGTCACCCCAACA
Organism: Protopterus annectens; assembly: GCF_019279795.1. Taxonomy (NCBI): domain Eukaryota; kingdom Metazoa; phylum Chordata; order Ceratodontiformes; family Protopteridae; genus Protopterus; species Protopterus annectens. The sequence continues at coordinate 1,024,389,448 of NC_056735.1, forward strand.
AAGGTCAACTCATGTATGACTACTGTTAGAGTGTCTGTTGTCCAATACTGAGTGTGACACTGCTAGGCCAGCTACCTGGAATGTTGTAAATATTCATATGTCACCTGTGAATGCTACTATGATACATATGCCTGACTTACAAATGTAAGAGACTTACACAGGGTATGTACATAGTACACAGCAAGTGCAGAAGTGTGTGTTGAACCGTATGTGATATACTGAGCCCATACCTGACAATTGTCTAGTGTTTTGCAGACTGACCACATGTCTGCATCATATTTGTAGTCAATGCCTCACCCAGTTGTGTATTGTCTGGTGCATCACTGGCAACCCATTAAAGACTGACGTCATAACATAATAGCATACATTTGATTGTCAGATATCCTGCAGAGTAGACCTGTGAATGTGACATCATCTTTGCTGGCAACTAAGTGTGTTTCAGCTAGAGTAATAAAGTGACACTATTTTCTGGCCTTTACCCACCTGTGATGTGTGCCTTTGTGCAGATGTCTTGCTCTCACAGGAGCTAGGTGTATTAGCATGACACCCATAGCAATGTAAGCATACCATGTAACCGACATGTGTGCAGTCATTGACACCTGTTTGTAGCTGTGGCGAGCACACTAACCTTGCCAGGTTATGTTACTCATCCCATCATACATTTAGACTTTAAATGGAGGGCTGCAAAGCCACAGGAGGTGAAGTGTTGAACATTATCATACACATACACACCTCCAGGCTGGCCAAACAGTATGACAGATGGGAGACATCCAGAGTGCAGTTAACAGTTGACAAAACACCTATTCAAATCAGCTACAGGCCTCCAGTCATGTCTATGGACACCCACCACACCTACTGGGACTTGCTGGAATCTGTCAGGATTCAATCATCTACCCTGCTCCTGAGTGACTTCAACTACCCAACCATAGAGTGCATGACCTATGCCACCTGAATATGGATGCGCAAATATTCCTCAGCTTTGTCAATGGCAATGCAGTGGATTAGCAGGTCAACACTCTTATGACAGGTGGAAAAATCCTGTACCTGGTCCTGACCAACATAGGTAGTCACTGTAGCACTCTTACAGTGTCATCCTCCTTGGTAAGAACTGACCACATAGTCATCACTGTTCAGGTCACCATCCCTCCTGCCCCCCCTTGTCAGGGTCAATCAAAATTAACTTTGCACAAATGACTATAAATCTCCTCAGAGCAGGTACAAGTAGCTTCACAGCCAACGTCCCATCAGTTGGAAGTAGCAGTAGTGTCCAGTCTCACACCACAATACTAGGTGGACATTTACATAGCTGTATGGACTTAGTGATACCTGACAGGCCAATAGCATCTCCCTCAAGGTAGGGTAAACATCCATGGCAGACAGCAGCAATACACAAATACCATAATAGGAGGATATAATTACTGGACATGGCCAAGAAGGAACATGTGCCTTATTGGAAGCAATGTCACCTTGGTCTGCACAAGCAAATAAGGTCACAGGTGAATTACCCTAAGGCTATCTTTGAGTGCAAATTGGCCACATCCACCAATGCCACCGACTAGGACTTCCACACGTGTCTGCAGTCCCAGAGGCAACACACATATCTGCTTTGTAGTGGTGGTGAACAACACCACATACACATACAGCATAGATATATGCAACCAGCTGCAGGCAGGTGAAGTGTAAACATCATCCCCCTGTCCCCCATCTGTACACATGTGCAAGCACAGCACTTGCCACCCTCCCCTCATCATCAGGAAGCAGGTCCGTAATGCCCTCTCAAAAGCAACACATAGAAGTCTCCATAGGTCTGATACCATCCCTGGCTGCATTCTACATGAACACAGGGATGGGGTATCAGATCCATTCTACACTGTAGTCAGTCAAAGCCTGAGCACTGCTGTCATCCCATCTGCACAGAGGACAGCCACTGTCATCTCTATACACAATGGTGGAGAAATCCACAAACCAAGCTAATCATATGCACATCAGCCGAACTAGCCTGCTCTGCAAAGGCATGAAAGACAATATCAAGAACATTATGAAGAGGGACATTGGAAACATCAAAATGCCTGAGCCTACACAGCATGGTATTGTCAAATGTAGATCAGGTCTGTTAAACCGAGTCAACCTGTCTGAAGTGGTCAACAAACACAGGGACAAGGGGAAGATGGTGACCATTGCCTACCTTCACCTTGCCCAGTTCTCTGACAATAATCCTCAGACAGCCAGGATACATACACCTACACAGCTAGGCATTAGCTTGTTGCTACCAGATGGGTAGCTAACTGGCCCAGTGGTAGCACCCACTTGGACAAAGTAATGGAACCCACCTCTAGAGTAGAGTCTTCCAAAGTGATGTACCCCAAGGAACAGTCTTGGGGCCTCTACTATCTGAGATATACATATCTGAGGTACAGGACAAAATCAGTGGTCTGTGGCTGGCCAGGTGTACAGATGCTTGCAAGCTGGCCACTGTCTTACATTCCCCTGCTGATGTGAACATCCCCCAAGATGCCCTCACCGAATTAATGACTGGTGCAAGAAGCATTTCCACAAACTGAATGCCAGGAGAGGCATCATGCTCCCTGCTGTGGCAGGTGTCAACCACACTAATTATGGCAGTAATACTGTACTGAGCATGAAATCAGGTGTGAAGTGACTTGTGCACCAAGGTTGGTAGCAACCTGACAGCTCCCCACCATGTGGACACCATTGTACATAAGGCCATCTACATGGTTCACCTCAAAAATACAGGTATGTCATCCAGGAACCCGGAGGCTACAATATCCTTGTACTCCTCCCCTTATCAGATGCATTGCCAAGTACAATGGCTCCTTTGGTATGTACTTTGCCAAGCAAATGCAGCAATTGCAGAGACCATAGAGATTCCTGCTCAAGCAACTCCAGGGTCTGTAACACTTATCCAATACAGGTAGGCTGAAAGCCCTGTCCCTATACTCAGTGTCATACAGACTGATTATAGGTGACCTGTGTCTGGAACACAAGGCCATTTCCAAACCAGCATTGATGCCATTTCTGCATATCTGTAAGACAGTCACATGTATAGTACTTGTTGGTGGGATAGTGTAGTGTCCCACACAATACACTATCTGTAAAATACACTCCCTTCCCATGTCTAGCAGAGTACTTCTATAGCCGTCTTGAAGAAGATACTGGACAACTGCATGGGAAATAGATGGGACACCCCTGGGATCCTGCTGGTGTACCAGCTGGACAGGGGAAACAGGTGCTGGCTTGGAAGAGACATGGGTGAATGTCTGGGCCAGGCTTATGAGGGCATCAGTATCAATAGCCTGGTATCATCTTATGAGGATATGTACCTAGTACTTTACATGTTTCCTGTATATATTGCTGACTGTCCTGCCATGTTGTCTGGAATTAATCCCTGTTAGTCTGAACTGTGCATTGATGGTGTATAGTCTTGTCCCTTCATTGGTTATCATCACATATCATTACACCTTGTCACTGTGTGTGATATGTATAGCAGTAAGTCAGCTCTTACAGTACATGCATATGCCCTTGGTAACACTGTAATGCACACTCCAATAGCCTTGGTCTTGGCCACAATTACCATTCTGTTACTAGACCCATCACAAAGTAGGATTTGTTACCTTTTGTTACAGGCCTTACAGTAGCAGTGAAAGAGATGGATTGCAGCAGGCAAAACTAGCGTAAGGACTGCTGTGAAGGGTCTATAGGTGTCACAGCTGTGCCAGAGTGTACCAGGAGTGTGTGTGTGTGTGTGTGTGTGTGTGTGTGTGTGTGTGTGTGTGTGTGTGTGTGTGTGTGTGTGTGTGTGTGTGTGTGTGTGTGTATCAGCAAACATAATACTGCAGGTTATTAATTCACATATTTTGTCTTCCCCTTGAAGCTGAACACAGGGGTTGGTGTCCCTCCACCTCACAACCTGATGTCAGTGTCTTAGCAGACTCCCATGATGATAGTGGTCATAGTGAGGCACAGGTGGGGTTATTCGTGCCTGAATCCATGCCATTGTTTGGTATCCCACTTTCAACCACCATGTCTCTGCACACAGTCAATATACCCACACATACCCAGACCCCAGCAGCCACAGATGATGGAGAGATTAAGGGTGGTGGCATGTAACAGGCTAGTGTGTTGGGTATGGCAAGTGTGAGTGTATACACCAGCCATAGGCAGGGAGCAGGTGAGGTCACACACAGGCAGATGAAAAGGGGTGCTTGACAGAGGACTGCTGCCCATCAAGCCCCTGTTGCAAGTGCCACAGCAGGTGTCACCAGACGCATGTTATGGTCCGTCATGGAGGCACATGCACGTACAGACTGCAACACCAGACAGATGCTCAGGGTCATTAATGCAGCACTCTTTGCCATATGTGATGACCTCCACGGCATTTGTGATGCCATACATCATCTTTCCGATGTCATGGATATGCAGTGGGATGTGAAATTAACACTACTTTACCGTGCAATGTCTGTGCTTGAGCATGTGGTGGGACTAGGGCATTGGCCAGGTGGACGTAGGTCAGCAACATGATCAGCTGTGAGCCCACATGGTGCTGCACATTCACAGTCCCGTTGTGGCAGTGCCAACAGCACTATCAAAGGGAAGGTGCTGTCCACACAACACCAGAGCAGGCCATAGGCACATTGTCCTGACCAGTCCATCAGGGATGTGGGTCCATCAGACAGCAGTCACCATCAGGGAGTAGTACTGCAGCTGTCCTTGGCCTGGTGGTGTCAGTGATACTCCTGGCAGAACCAGTTGCTGTGCCCCTGCCAGGAGATGGTGAACCTTGCATCCTGCCATGTGCGGTTGATGGCTATGCAACATAGCACTGTGTCGGGCATCCACATCGCTAGATGGTATGCAGAAAAACACTCACACATCCCTATCACAGGTCAGTCACCACCAGACATGCACAGCTCCTCTGCATGGCCCAGTTGAACATCACCCCTCCAGACACACACACAAATGATGTCAGCCATATGGCCCAGCTTAAGTCTCTGGCAATCCAACACCACACCCTGTACATGTGATGATACTTGTGCCACAACCCTGTTATCCATACCATCAATGCACAGACATGGTCATATGGATCTGATGCACAGGGTGACTATAGTACAGTGTAGCAATGTCATGCTGTGGAAGGTGCTGTCTGCTGGCAGTAATTATGGGTACACATCAAGGTGTATGTACCTTGTTAGTCATAAGGCACTATTGCTGTTAGTACTGCTGACTGACTGTAGTGTCATGTACTGTAGTCTGGTACTGTTTCAGGAGTCTGTGTGTCTGCAGGCTGTCGGCCTGCTGACATTAGCAATGCTGAGTAAGGCAGAGGGGAAACACAGTAACTTTGTCATAGCCAAGGTATAACTGTATATGTACATGTTTAACAGGTGTGTTTACATGCAAGAGTTTGTGAGGGGAAATTGAGGCAGACAGTGTGACCTTGCATACATACCCTTGACACAGCCAGCTAATCTTCATACATGTCACCTGGATGTTCTGTAGAACTGCAGGCTCACACATTTAAAGGGGGTTACTGGAGTACTGGCAATAGGTCCCTCACATGCTAAGCCATTACTTTAACTGCAACAGATTCAGCTATCAGCACCTGTTGCCCCTGCCATTTCTGTCACATCCACTCAACTGTCATGCAGTTAATGAGGGTAAGCCTGGTACTATGTATAACAGGTTTGGTGTATGTACTTTTGACAAAGGTCAGCCTGTGTTAGTCTAACCTGACAATCACCAGCATGTATGTCTACTATCCATATGCATGGCTGGCCTCTTGTCCTGGTAGCACACATAGTCATAGTCCTGCACATGGAGCAGCTGACAAAGGGATGAGCACAGCCACTTACTGCAGAGTCTTATGAATGATAATGCTAGGTACATAACACAGAGAGCACAGCAGTACTGTAGTGTTGCAGTATCTGTCACTATGAAGTGGGTGACAATTGCAAGGGCTGTTAGGATTGCCAATGGTGGGTTTGGATGCCCTTAACATGTTAGAGCCATCTGACACACACAAACACACACACACACACACACACACACACACACACACACACCGCTGCAAGGGGACATGCATTGAGGCACACATGCACATGGAGATGACACTTATCAGAGTAGATGACATACCCATCTATTAATGTACAATACACAGTGATATGACCATTGCACCGCAGTAGCTTGGTGTTAGAAACTGTGTAACTGTCCTTGTAGCATGGATGACATCTGTATGGGCTGACAGTAAGTTGGCAATGGGGGAGTTTACAGGGTGGAAGAGGCACATAAAATGGTATTGCCATCACATGCACACACTGAAGACAGCCACAGGGGCTGTGCATAAAGAAACACTTACACAGTTGCCAATAGCCATATTAGTAACCCTACATATCCACTTGTATGTACTATACTGCTGTGCACACATGACATGCTCCGCATAGATTATATGTCTCAGACATAACACGCAAGCCCTTACAACAGGTAGTCTTGTGAATGCATTCATGTATGGTGGGATAACCCACCAGACATAACAATTAGTCTCATCCACTGCTGCTACAAATCTGCACAAGTGATAGAGTGACAGACGTTGTATCAGCATGATGTGTCAGCCAGGTATGATGTCTGAAGCAGGCATGTGTGTCAGTACGGTAACGGTGACATACTTGGCAACGATATCACAGGTATGCTCATTGTCAGGGGACACAGACCACATATTGGATGCAAACATGTGGATATCTCATGTACATCTGTACAGATGACTGGTATGGTCTGTATAGTGTGACATGGTGCATGTGAGGCAGATGCCATTAACAGGGTCTTTAAAGTAATGTAATGGGTAGGGTGTCAACAGCCCTTAAAATGGTATAACCTACATGCACAGCAACCACAGGGGAGATGTTTCACACACACACTACTATAGTTGTCAGTAATGTGGTTAGAACCCCTACCTGAGTATTTCCACTATAGTATTACACAGTTATTGCACATGCCACAGTGGCTCAAAATGGTATAACCTACAACCCCACAGGATGTGATTCTCACCCATAGACACACACACAGGGATGATGTGATTTTCACACACACACACACACACACACACACACACACACACACACACACACACACACACACACACACACACACACAAAATCATAGTTACCAGTATTGGGTTTAGAAGCCCTACCTATCTAGTTATGTGTACTACAGTTTTATGCAGTTAGCACACACACCATGGAGTTTACAGGATTTCACACTGTCACAAGGTATGTTTAAGGTGATTACTTCAAGACCCCTTCTAAGGTATGACAATGGGAAATGTGCTGGGTGGGAAGAGCATCAAAATGCATTACCCTGCAAGCATACACACTTACAAACACCTTTACACACACACATTTGGCACAACTGAGTGTAGTACTCCTGCCTATCTAGTTATCTATACTATACTGTCACTTAGTTATTACATGCGCCATCAAGCTTACAGGGCTGAGTGTTGTCCAAAGGTACTTCTAAGGGCAATGAGATCAGCAGGACTGCTAAAGTAGAGCACTGGGAAGTGTTGTGGGTGGGAGATCCCTCAAAATACTTCAGCCTGCACACATACATACTTACAAAATCTTGTACATTCACTAATACATGCACACACATTTGCCAGACCTGAGGATAGGGCCCGTGCCTATGTAGTTATTTGTACTATAGTGTTACACAGTTATTGCATGTGCTACAGAACATACAGGGCTGACAAGTGCCCAAAGGTGCTTCTAAGGTGAATGACATCGGCAGGACTGCTAATGTAGGGCACTGGGAAGTGTTGTGGTTGGGAAAGTCCTCAAAATACATAAACCTACAAACATACACACTCATTTGCCAGAACTGGGAATAGAACCCCTGCCTATCTACTTATTTCTACTATACTGCTACAAAGTTATTGCATGTGCCATGGAGATTACACAGTTAGGATTGTGCAAAGGTACTTCTAAGGGGAATGACATCAGCAGGACTGCTATAGTAGAGAACTGGGAAGTGTTGTGAGTGGGAAAGACTTCAAAATACCTCAGCCTACAAACATACATACTTATACACATACATATTTGCCAGAACTGGAAATAGAACCACTTGCCTATCTACTTATTTGTACTATACTGTTACATAGTTATTGCATGCACCACGGAGATTATAGGGCTCGGGTTGTGCAAAGGTACTTCTAAGGGGAATGGCATCAGCAGGACTGCTAAAGTGGGGAACTGGGAAGTGTACTGTGAGGGAATGGGCTAAAACTGTTTCACCTACAAACACACACACACATAAACACATGCACACACACACACACACACACACACACACACACACACACACACACACACACACACACACACAGGTGATGTGACATTACCACCTCCACCTCAGTACTATTACACAACAGAGCTTGCCTTCATGCTAGCACATGTGACTGGTTACAACTGGTATGCCACTGACCACAGTAGAACATTACTTTATGCCATTCAGGGTATCCATGTGTGTGACTCACTCTGTGTGTGTGTCCCTGTGTCTCTCTTGCTCTCTATCACTGTCTCTCTCTCTCTTCCCCACATCTATGTTTGTGTATGCTTGACATATTGTTATCTGTTGCCCATATATATGTCTGTATATCACACACAACATATGCAGATATAACACATATGGGCCACCTATAGCTAGCTGAGGGAAATCCTGTCTGATGGGTGTGTGTAGGGACAGTTAAGGTGTATATAGCTGTCTGTATGCAAAGACATATTTGCACAATACAGTTATATAGTCCGATGTGGATTCCAACATGGCCTGTGATTTTCTAAGTGTAGGAGGATGCTCAGTATGACCTTTTGTAGTGAGAGTGGGACTCCATTCCAGAGAAAGGTGTACTCTGGTATGGGGTTTTGTGTGCTACAGCCATACCACTCAAAAGTAAACAGGACTTTCCTAGGTTTACTGGATTTGTTTTAGCAGACATTTTCAGACATATCTGAAGTCTGACAGCAGTGTATTGTGTCATTACCCAGTGACAGACATCCTCAGATCATCACAGTGCTTTACCACAGGAATACAAGATGTATGATGCATAAACCAATACTATGAGCCTGATTATAGACATTCTTGCCCAAAAAAGTCATTTGAGAGGTGTGGCTACAGCCAGTTGACTGATGAAGCTGTGTAAACAGTCCAGTAACTTGGTGATATACTGGGTGGGGATCTCCTGCTTGTGTGGTATTCTTCTTACCTGAAACATCATATCCTGGTGTGGCCATACCTCTGAAATGTACATTTTGTGGCAGATTGTCCAGGTGTTTGTCTAGAAGTTTCATCCAGTCTACATAAATTTGTGTTTTTATGTCAAGTTAGTTGCATATACTTGAAGACTGACATTACAAACTAACGTCAGACATTAGTATTTCAGACCTCATAACCTTCAAACACTTTCTGCTGATGCAAAATAACTTATCCTAATAACGTAGTATTTAAGGGCAAATATTTACAACATGTGACTACCATTGTGCCTTTGTCCCACTTTTATGTATGACCCTGTCCAGATGTCTTGCTGCCAGCAGTTGGGAGATATGGGTGTGTGTACAGACTGCATTCTATTTTGCAGAAATGTCCATTATATGTGTAGTATATTCCACATAGCACTGTGACATCCAGGTATGTCAGTGGCAGAGCAGTACAGAGTAATGTGGCGAACCACTGACAGACAGTTGTGTATAGGTTGATAGTTTGCTATGCCATTAGTAGGGTATTGGCCTTGAAGCCCTTATAACCCATGCAGGTGAGAGTACAGCCCATGTAGCCCATGTTATGACATGTCAGCAGGCAGACCCTCTGTCTAACAGGGACACGTATCTGTTCTACCAACAAGCCATACTGATATCACAGCCCAGGTTGATGCTGTGCCTACAGGTTAATTGAGTGGGCCTTGAGTTCCAGATGTGCAACAGTCCCATCAAGTCAGGGTCTGGATTGCTTTGTATGCCAGACAAGGGTCACCTCAGCAGAGTCTGTATGGAACAGGGTTCACAGGTTCACAGGATTCACAGGATGGTACTAGGCTATCGGCCCTAGGGCCTATGCAAGCCTAGCCATAACAATTCCCTGGATATTTCTTCCCACAATATTTACTTCTCAGGACCCCTGTAGATGGACAGTGCAGTTAGCCTGAGTAGGGTAGGTGTTTGGGATTTGGGGTAAGGCATTAGTGTTTACAAGACCCTGGTGTGTGGAGTTTATATGGTCTGTGATGTATAGGTTTGTGGAGTTCTCATGTGATTTTGCCTCTGAGGTGTCCTTTGTTTTGGTTTTGGTTTGTTGTGGACCTCCACGTACATGGGTGTGTGTTGTATATTTGCAGGTGATGTTTACTGACTCCTTACACTGCATGGCACCTATGTTACTGCACAATCTGTTCTTATCTGCACATTCTCTGTTTGTCTGGCCATTTGTTCTCCTTCCCCTTATGTGTGTCTCTTTGTCCTTCTGTAGTGAAGTCACAGGCTTTGGCCACAGTGGCTGCTGTTCTGTATTTGTAATTCTGATGCGGGCAAGGTGCATGCTGTTACATCACACACAAGGTTGTGGACTTCAAACCTCTGAGTGTACCTGTTTAGCAGGTTGTCTATCATTGCACCACTCCATCTGCTGTGGTCCTTAGATGGTTTGTGTTGCAATGTTATTATGAGGCTACATGTGGGTCTAGCTGTCATACAATCACAGACTGACATCTGGACAGGCCCAAATATGACAGTCAGACAAAGGCCCAAACATGGGGACAGGGTGTTAATAATGTTCTGCCAAACATAGACAGTTGGGAGACTGGTTTGGTAATTGCTTGTTTACTGTTATGGGTATGACGTCTGCTTCCCCATTGTCTGCTATTGCTGTTTTGATATGACCTTTTCTTGTTTTGTGAATAGTTGGCAGGCAAATGCAATGTTAGGACAAGCAGAACAGATATACAAGGCATACATGTGCTCCTTATCCTTCTGTAATAACCAGTGTCATTGCAGGGGTATGGCTGTTGGCCAGTGACATGTTGTCAGTGCTGACACAGAAAGATGGCAGCATTTTATACACTGGCAGTACACTGTCTTTCAGGAACCTGCTGTCCTACTAGGCACCATACCTCTCAACTTTTGTGAGCCAGATATCTGGATAACGCCATAAGTAATTGGGGACAGAGGCCTAAATATAAGGACATTTTTTAAGTATTGGCCTTGCAAACCTAGAAAGGTGATTCAATAACAGGTTTTGCATTAGCATGCATTTTTCAATAGGGTATGATGTCTGAAAGTACAATCTGTCATTATTTTCTGACATTAGTCTTACGTGATTTGCCAATTAATTGCCAGACAACTATTTCATGATATACAGACCACAACTGTGAAGCTAACCTCTGGACATTCTACAATAGGTCTGTACAGTTGACAGGTAGGTTAGGCATACAATTGAGAGTTAAGGTATGCCCTGTGCATGTTACTTCAAGCTGTGTACTGTCCATTGGTGTGGCCCCCTGTCCATGACCTGTCCAACTTTCCTGCAATAACAAATTTTGAAGTCTGGACAGTGTGTACATCTCCTACCATAGGTGTAGCTGACATGCAGATTAAATGGCACTGCAGTTCTTGGAACATGGCCCTGTCAACCATAGTACTGCACCTAGGCAACTACGACACAACAGCCAGCAGTAAGTGCTGGCCACAGTCTGACAGTATTAACCACACATATACATAGCTCATTGACCCATGCATATTATGGATATGCAACACATTATCATATAGATTGGGACATGCCTAGCAATCTGTGCTCTGCTACTATTTCCCTACAAACATACATGTTACTGCAGTTCTATGGAAATATGTGTGTGTGTGTGTGGGGGGGGGGCACACCTGTCAACTGTACACATTTGCACAGACTGTGCTGATATTTGGTTTACATTTTGGTTCCATTTAGCATAGTATTGTGCCCTGTCTTGGAGAATAGTGGCATATTAGTAAGGACCACAGGTCAGATTTTAATGACATATTTTGACTTTCAGACTTCTTAGCCTTCAGAGCCTTACTGCAACTGCACCATCTGCTGTCCTATCACTGTGTAAAGTCTGTAGGGGATATTTCATCATTGTCACCATTTGTGGACCTTTGCCAGACATTTCTTAATAGTTTTCTACAGCTGGCTTACTGGGAGATGCTGAGGGGTGAGTATGGGACTCCCACACTGACATCCATGCCTGTGACATATGACCCCCTCAGTTAGTTCGTCCCCCACATATACTGCAGTGGGATTTGTCACCTTGGGTACTACTGCATAGTGTGGGGAGACAGTATTGGGCATACATTTCCTGGTTTCCCTCATAGCTATCAGTTGTCTGCTGCTATCCTAGTAGGCCACTCCATCTCATTCCATGCATGCAGTGATACTATAGCTATGCTACCAGAACATACCAATCCATTCATTTATTGTTAAGAAGACTGACTTACCTTGTGCCTGCGGCAGTTGTGAGGATGGTGCCTGAGGGCTGCCTATGTTGGATGCACGCAGTACACTGCCTATACATGGTAAGTTACAGGTAGTGTGATGTGTGTATCATTCATTTTACTGTGTGTGCGAGTCGGAGGGAGGTGTCAGTCCCTGGGTCATTACAGTGTCATTGTATGTGCTATGCATTGCCTTTTTGCCCAGGCCAGGGCATGCTGGACATGCCTCCATCCGCCTACAGGGACTGGCCAAGGGGGTACCTCCTCTGAGTACATCTGTGCCTGTGGGGACCCTGGCAATGGGGGGGGTTGTGTGGCCCTTCCTCGTGCTGTTTCTGCTGCAGCTGTTTCCACGAGATCATATTGTGTCGCATGGCACATACTATAAACATGTGTGCACATGTGGCTGGAGAGTACTGCAAGTCTCCACCAGATATGTCAAGGCAGTGGAACCGTGACTTGATCATCCCAAACACACCCTCTATACTGATCCTGGTTTGTACATGTGCCTAATTATGGAGTTCTTGACTGGGTGCGTGTGCATTTCTAATGGGTGTCATCATCCACAGCTCCAGTGCAAAGCCAGCATCCCCCACCAGATAGACATATGGGATGTTCCCACTGGCAAATGCCTGGTATAGCTGTGAAAAATGCCAGATGTGGGAGTTGTGATAGCTTCCAGGGCTGCCAGCACACACATTCATGATAATGCCCTGGGCATTGCACATGACCTGCAGTTAATGGAGGGGAAGCCATTGTGGTTTATATAGACCCTACCCTGTTCACTGAGTGGTGCTTTGATGTGGATGTGTGTGCAGTCTATTGCACCCAGTACCTCCGGGTACTCTACTACACAGTGGAAGAGACCCATATTGGTCCTCTCCTGAGGGGTGTTGCAAAAGTAAATGTACTCACTGGCATGTGGTAGCATGGCATCCAGGAACTGGTGGAGTACCCTGGATGCAGATGACTGTGAGATCCCATCATGTCCCCAGTAGATCTTTGGAAAGTACCTGTAGCTAGTATTCTTAAGGCGACACATACCTTGGTGTCCACTGGGATGGATTCCCTTCTGTTGGCTCTGGGTCTGGATTGAGGCTGGCACAGCTTGATGATTTGCTGAAGTATGTCTCTGTCTACCAGTTAGCGCTCTACTATCTCCAGATCATGTAGCCCCTGGTAGGTTACCTTGGGTCTGAACACTCTTCTCCTCCTCCTCAATCTGAGGCGATTGTCAGCATTATCCTCCTCACTGCCCTCAGACTCTAGCACATACTTACAGATCAAAGCAATGGCAGCCCCTAACATTTTTCCATTAAAATTCCCCTGCATGTGTACACCAATGGTGAAGTGTTTGTTGGAAAAAAACAGACTGAAAGGTGTTTGCACAGTTTATACTGTTGTGCTGCAGATGCTGTCTGTATGATTGGCTGGCTATAATACATTCCACCTGCTTGCTATTTTATTTGTACTTGATTGCTTTTATTCTGCTATTTCCCTTTTTTTCCCTTCACATTTCTGCCCCTTTTAAGCCCTGAGGCACGCCGTGCAAACCTGTTGCCCAAATGTAATCAGTCCTGCTATTTCCGGGTGGGGTGGGGGGGGGGGTTGTCGATGTTTTAGACCCGATGCACACCATGCAAACCTCCTTACCTGAAGTAAGCACTTTGCAGTAGAAATGGCCCTCCCCTGAACATGAACACACTCTTTATTTCATAGAATAAGTCAAGGCAGCGCTGGACATACCCCCATGCTTAGCTGTGGTTAGCTAAGCTCAACTGGAAACCATGGAGCTCCAGTGTGTTTACATCAAGCATGACACACCCCCTTTCCATATCATCTGCTCCTCCTGCTTGCACTGCAGAATTATAGCTCCTACATGGTTAGGTGCAGCCAAGGAATGGTCTCCCATTTAGTGATTCAGTAAAATTTGCCCATTTACATACCCCACTGCATTAGTCCCTGGTTACACCTTTACACCACAGCCTTCCTCCTTAACAAACTGTGTTACCTGTTATTGTTTTGGTTCTGCATGTCACAGACTATAATGGCAAAATACAGATTTCACTTAAAATTGTCTTTTCAGATGTTTTTTTTCATTTTTGGCACAATCCCACTTGCGTGCTGCTGTCCTATGCTTAAATGGCTGACATCTGCCAAAAAAAAAACTTTTATTTTTATAAATTTGCAACAGTTTCCCATGCCAATGGCCATATTTTTGGCCACTGGCATGCCTAAGGATTAGAATACATGCTTTACTTTGAGCTGTCATGTCTCTGTTTTGATTTTTGCAGAAATGTATTCAGCTAGTAGCCAAATACATTTCTGCAGCAGACACTGTTGTGGCACGGATGCCTTCCTGCTTACTGAATCTCTAATTTACCTTATTTGCATGTTTTTCACCAGCAAATGAGATAATTAGCATTATTCAGGTTTATATCAGAAGCTCGAAAGCTGAGAACCGCGAACACCACAACCTCAAACTCGGAATTTCGAAGACTGAAAATACTGAAGCTGCGGAACATCAAATTCTTTCCCAGGAAAAGAATTCAGTGGGCTGTTTCCACAGCTTCCCTATTTCCTCCACTGTGGTGCGATCTCAGAGTTGATATATTTAAGTAGGGGGGTGTGGGGGGCAAAGCCCCCCACATTAGAAATGATTTGTAGTGTTTGTGTGTTTCGTGTTTTGTACTGGAATAGTGATTTTTTTTCCCAAGGAAAAAAAATTGCTGTTCTCAGCTTTCAGATTTTTACGTTTTTGGGGTTTGAAGCTTGATGTTATGGTGCTCGCTGTTTTCATGTTTCAATCATGTGATATAAATCCACATTATTCAGTGTTGTCTGTGCCAGAATAGTGCAGCCAAGTTTGTGCATGCTCCCAGCCTTGTTTACTGGATCGCTGGGCGGCCATATTACATGCAGCAGCTGCTGCACTATTCGGACATGGCATTTCACCATTATCGAATCCCAGGCTGTGTCCCTTTTAATTTACCAAATCTTTTGAAATTTTCCCACTTATTACATCTGTGATATTGCTGACCAAAAGCTAATTTTTCCCTTTTAGGCTCATCACTTTCTCCACAATTACAACAGTTGGCAATGAGACTGGATAGGGACCCATTCTTTGAGTTTGCTGACTCACTCTTATGCCTCGCTGAGACTGTGCATGCTCTGGAAATTGCTAGAAAGGTATGGGGTTTCCAAGTGACCGTTGCAGGGTTCACAGTTGCTGCCATGTGTTTGGGCCTGTTTCTTTTAACCACGTGCTGCATACCATCTCAATGGCCTTATTCAAAGTTAAACCACTGTCATGAAGCAAAGTCTTTCTCACAGCATCATCTTTAATACCACACACAAGTCTGTCTTTTATCACCTCATCCCTTAAATCACCAATTCTGCACGTTTTAGCTTTGTTTCTCAAATCAGTTATATATGCTGCAAAATTTTCACCAGGCTTTTGATCTTTTGTGTAAAATAAGTGCCTTTCCATTGTAACATTCGTTTGGGGGTTACACATTTCTCTAAATTTACATTTTAAGCACTCAGGGTCCTCCCCTGAGTCAGCCAGCACAACTATATGATGGTTTTCCCCCTCTTCTGCAAGGACAGCAGGTGCATACATAAATGAATGCTCCCTTTTTATGCTTCAGGCCCAGCTAAATTAAGCAGAATAAATGCCTGAGTGCAATCACCATTATCAGAAAATGCAGCCTGTATGAAAATATCATACTCTTGCTCAAACAATCTCCAGTTCTCTGCAATATTGTTGTGAAATAAAAGTGATGCGGGTCTGTGAAAACATTCTGCCATGCCCACAGATTATAGTAAAATAAAATGCAATTGATACACTTGTAATTATGTATGAACAAAGCTGCTATGTGTGTCTGTAATAACATTCAAATGCACAATAAATATTTAGAAACATGCTTTGAAATGGCTGTATTTTGCGAAATAACTGTACTGTAATACTGCACAAACATGTGAAAAGTTCATACACTTCAGACAACTCAAATAGCTTTGATGAATCCAAAAAAGTAGTGTTTAGTGATAAAATGTGGTTGTTTCCCTTATTTTATTAATTTTATGTGATTCAGACTTTATTTCAAACATTTTCTATAGTTATTTTGAATATTTCTATTAACATATCGTAGTTTCAGATACTTCTGTTACTTTGACATTTATTTAGAGAGTTTCACATTTTGTGAATAAGAAATAGTTTGAGCAAGTTTTAATACCTGAAATTCATTTCTGAACTGTTTTGTGACATTCAGTAGGGATGACTCACTCCTGCATATTTTTTCAATCTTAACTGAGTGCCTCTTGATCTCAAAGCTGAGAAATCTGGATCCCATTCTGGCACCATGTCGCTCATCTCTTTCTAATATAGATGAACAGGTGTATAATTTATTACACAGAAACACATAAGGATGGATAGCAGCATTGCAGAGTATAAATGAACCAATTAACTGACAAGACTACAGACATACATGCTTATATCTTAACAGCTTTCTACAAAATGGCAGTCAGGTTCACACTTGGCACAGTATTTATACACTTGTGCAAGCTCCTGGAAAGCTTCTTAAAGGCATGCATACATATTGAACTACAGGACAGATTCAGAAAAGTTTACCACTTCACAATAATTGAATCTGCATGACTAGCTACCATACATGCAGTGTGTGGTATTCAGAAAAAACAGGTTACACAATGCGGCTAGCCCAAATCACATGGTTGGTATACTAATGACTGTATGAGGTGCCATGCATGATAATGAGTTCAAACATTATAGCATATTGATTCAAAACTTTTAAATCTTGTGCAGCTGAGCTGTGCCTCCTCCATATTTGAACTTAGCCCTATACCCATGTTCAGTCTGAGTGAATGGAATAATGCTGGGGGTTGCCACAACCATAGTAAATATGTATGTTCATGAATCTCTTGTTGCAGCCACAATGCCTGGTGGTGCATGACATTGCCTCCAGAGGCACAGGATCATCTGACCACACTTAACATTTCATGGCCTCCATGACACCAGCATTGTGGAATGATACCATGTCGATAGGAACATCATCCAACAAATTATGAAAATGTGACAGTTTCATCTACAGATCAGGTTCATAGATTCATAGATTCATAGGAGGTTGCTAGGCTGTTAGCCCTAGGGCCTTTATAAGCCTAACTATGTTATATCCTTCTTCCCTTATTGACCAAGTTGTATGGTCTATATTTGCAACGTGAGTCTATGATCAGTACCAAGTGCTCTCATCCAAGAGGGACATAGGTGACACCACTGAGGTAAATTTATGGTCTCCAATCTAGTTGTCTAAGTTATGCTTCAATAGGGTCATTGAGGAACTCTGTTTTATGTGGATTGGGAGTTTATATGTCTACCATGTCCTGTAAATGTATGCTAGGTTAAGATTCCTAGAGTGAGTGAGATTTTTCCCATTTGATTTATGGATGTGCAGCATTTCCATTAGGGCAGGGTCCAAGACTGCTCTGTAGGCCAGGCAAAAGTTGCATCTCAGTAGCCTATAAGATAAGATAAGATACAAAGTACAGTGACAGGACCTTCAGTATGTATATTTAGGTCATGTGTTGAAGGTCCTGAATTATCTTAGTGAGAAACTTCTGAGGTCTCTCCAGCTACTACATATAGAAAGGGGCCTTGTACTCTATTAGTGGTCTGATAAGGGATGAGTAGAGGGGAGTTATAACATCCTTAGCTCTGGACGCAATGCCCTTACCTATGAGATGTGCAACATAGAAGGCCTTTCTTACCACTGTAGACAAATGATGATAAAAGTTAAGATTGCTTTCAACCTGTGTTCCTAAATTTCTCACCACAGGGTTTTAGCTAAGGGGGGTACTGTTAATATTGCAATTTGCAGAGGCTTCCTCTTTCTCATGGATTTTCTGTCTCAGTGCATACTAAGGTATGTGTGACTTTACATATATTAGCAACAGGGACCTTTCAGGAACCTATTGAGGATACAGTACAGGAATCTCAGGCATCCGCCTCTAGAATACTCTATCTGTTTTTGATGCCCTTCTTCATCGTGTGTGTGTGTGGGGGGGGCATATGTGGTTCTCTTGTACCCCTGTAAAAGAGAACCAACACCATGTGGGTTTCTATGATATACAGCATTTCCCTAAGGGGCTGGGATCACAGACTGTATCCATATTATAATAAAAACCACACCTTGTGAATGGGAAAGAAGGTCTGTGAACTGCAAAGAGTATCACTTTATCAATTGTCAGGTGGTCTGTAATGCACATATTATTATCTACAATGTGAGTGCAGGCCACTCAGGCGTCCTGATTCCCACATATGGTAAACATGTGACCCATGTCAATAGTTTGCAAGAGGTGACCTTTCACAGGGGCATCCTGTTGGCAATACCAAGTATGTCCTGGAGCCCTGGCTAATGACACCCATAAGAAGTCCATAAAATCAAACAGAACATGAGTGCAACCATACACAGTTACAACCTAGAAATATTACTGAGCATGTGTGTGTGCTTCTGAATGCAAACTTTCACTGTATGGCTTCATCAAGTGATACCCTGGAGCATTACCCTGACTCATATGCAAAAATGGTGCCTGTGTGTAAAATGTTGCACAGTGTTACATTTAGGAAGCAGTCACAGCAAGGTGGGTACATGCAGGACCAATAATGCCCAGCTAAACAGGCAGTAGAGACTGAGTCTGATGAGGGTTCGGGAAGGACCCAGCATCAAGGGAATGTCAGGCCATGAGAGATGGAAACTGTATGTCATGGGACTAGGAAAAATACAACAGATTGCAAATAGCTTTACAACATTATATACAAAGCTTTTAGGAGACATGCTATAGTAAACATGATGCAAACTAATGCCAGGTTGTTATTATCCATGCATGGGCTGGCCACTCTGTGTGTCAGACACGGGGAACTTGAGTAACAACCTGCAAGGGCAGGGCAGGACACAGTTATCATCACTTGCACAGGTGGAGAAGGGAGTATTGGAATGCATGCTTTTGACAGGGAAATGTGTGAGTGTAAGTGCTAAGGAGTATGACAACAACATGCGTCTCTAGCAGTATGGGTGGGTACTAAAGAGAAAGGCTAGAGTTTGTAGAATTGTGTGTTATGTGTTGGGAGCTGTGGTTGTGGTGGTGGTGGTGGTGTGAGTGCAGGTTTGCAGGGACTCAGCCTCAGCAGTTCCCGCTGCATTGTTATTGGCATACTGGGTAGGTCTAAGGCATACATGACAGAGTGTTCAGCATTACATGCATGACCCTACCCACAAGAACTGGTTATTCAAGGAATCACTTGATGTACATCTAACCTGGCTAGATGCTCCTGTGCTGCATAACCTTGAGTAAAACCTACTGGGAGGTGTGATGGCATGATGTTGGCCATATCAAGAGTGATGATCTCTACTAGGAGTAGACAACTCCTCAATAGATGTTGATGTAGAAGTGTTAACACTGTCAGAGAGTGGGATCGTCTTCATCCATGCCCATGTTGGCAAACACATTTGCATGTAGCAGATGACTGGCTCGGAGTATGGCTCTTCCTCATATCACTTAACCTTTTAGTACAACAAATCTGGACAAAGTCTACAATAATGGTGGGACAAAGACCCCAAAACAGGGACAGATTTTAAACTTTCTCTTATCAACTTAGAAAGTTGGTAGAATAGCAAGATTTGTGTTAGCATGCATTTTCTGATAGATATAAAGTCAGCACCTCAAATGCATGAGATTATTTAGTCACTTCAGTCCTCAGTGATTTGCCAGAAAACCACAAATTTTATGAAGAACAGACCAAAACAGGCAAAATCTGGACATTTTACAAAAATGTGGACAGTAAAGAGCTATATTCCTCACCTCTGGCAGGTTCGCAAAAGAAGAAATTGCACATTCCAGTGTGTAACTAAGGAATCAAACATATGAGAAATGCAATCCCTTTGGCCAGCATGCACACCATGATCACCATCACTCCTGCTATGGCAGTCGTGGGACTAGGCTGTGCCCCATAATGGCACTGGACATTTATTGGGTTGTAGCAAATCAGACGCCAACCATAACGGGAGGACTTTAATGATGTCTCCAGCAAGCACCATTATTAAACTCCTGTTGGACCTCTCTGCCCATGATTGCTAGAAGATTTAGACATGTGTCTACTGGGAGCCATCATACTTTCCTGATCAAATATGTCCCCATTAAATGTCTACATAGCTTGGGTATCCACAGGCATGGAGACTGTGTCAGTGGTATGTGTTGGGGATACAGTGTTTAAATTCCTTGTGTCCAGCACAATTTCTCCACCCCTGACTGTGCCACCTCATTCCAGTCATCATTATCAGAGTCTACCGATCCACCATCACATGGAGGAATTTTCATAGTGTT
Source organism: Protopterus annectens (assembly GCF_019279795.1). Lineage (NCBI taxonomy): Eukaryota > Metazoa > Chordata > Ceratodontiformes > Protopteridae > Protopterus > Protopterus annectens. Next base: position 1,024,410,357 of record NC_056735.1, read on the forward strand.
GATGCCAGAAAAAGAATCACTTGTGAATACACAAAAGCACCAAATATTCCATGTAATTATGATCCAGCACCATAACTAGACAGGCAACTGATATGTTTACAGACATAAACATGATAAAAAATAATACCCTTGCCCATACCATGTGTAGATGGTTGTTACTGATGAATCCATGATGTATCTGTAGTCCATAAGTCAGAAAGGTCTAATGAAGTTTTATACTGGCTAAGCGATAATGACTACTTGCAGGTATTGATACACTGAAATAGGGCTACATACATGGGGCATCCACAGTGCATACTCACTGAGCCCTGTAAAGTTCTTTCCCATCATACAGCACCATGCTGTGTAACTCTGTGGAGGTAGAGAGGCCAAGAAGTACTGCTTACCCATGAGAGGCGGTTCACTTGATGGGCACCTCCTATAGCCCTACAATCCCTTGCTAAGGATTCTGCTTAGTGGTTTGTGCCATAGATCATATCTCTGGTGGCATAGTATACCATTTCACGCCCAAGGTCCTGCCCATCTGCTGCATTCACATTGGAGACAGACTCAGCAAAGACATGATCAAGGTAGGTCTGTACAGCTGCATGGACTTCATAGAACCATTGACCAAAGGCACTAAGGACCTAGAGTACCACCTCATTCTCAATATCAGATCATTTGGACTTATCGGTGGCTGTTGATGTCCCAGCTGATGAGTAGCCTTTTTCTCATTCCTCTATTTGTATGGAAAACAGTGGAAGTGAAGTTCTTGTTTCTACATGGTTCTTAGAAATCCTAACACTACTCATATCCTTCTAGGTCATATAGTATGCTGCAGTTGTGGTTGGCAGTTAGATATCTGTATCCACGCACTCTATAAGTAAGTATCAGGCATCTAAGTTTACTGAACAAATATCATCATAAAACAATTACAGAAATATAATTGACCAAGGGCACATGGCCATTACATTATCACTGGTACAAATGTTGAGGTTAATGACATAAGTGCAAGGAATACAACACTAAAATTACACTTTGAATATAAACTCAAGAGTCTCTCTCCTGTCAGGCTTAACAATTCTGCAGTCTACTAATTCCTTTACTGTTGGGATCTCCACCTCAACACACTTTGACCAACACATTTAAAAACACTGGCTAACTGACATCCTTTTTAGTCTACGTATTAGATAACAGGTAAAACATGTGTACTACAAATGAAAGGATCTTTAATAAGTAACACTTAGTTTATACAACAATTATAGTAGGCTGAAGACATTCCTGTCAAAAATCACACCTGGTAGGATTTGAACATTTGCAGTAGTCTTTTCTTACATTGTGGAAGTTATGTGCTTTCCTCATGCTAATAACATGTACAACTACGTCTTTCAGTGATATTATATGCTGTTTATGGCTGAGCTCATTATTAATTCTGAATCATTCAGTTTGCATGACTAGAACAGATAGGTTCATAGGTTGGTACTAGTCTATTGGCTCTAGGACCTATACAAGCATAGCCATAACAATTTCCTGGATATTTCTTCCCACAATATTTATTTCCCTGGACCCCTGTCTAGCACGTGGTCCCCGGGGTGAATTTCCTATCTCCCATCCAATCGTCAAGGTTCCTTTTGAAGAGAGTCAAGGAGGCGCTCTGCTTGACATGTATGGGCAGTCTATCCCAGAGTATGGGGAGTCTCTGGGTCAGGAACCTATCCGTCCAGCATGTTTTGTTCATTGTGATGACAAGGTTTAGATCCCTGGAGTGTGTGGCTCTGAGGGATTGGGATTTCTTTAAGTGGAGCATGTCCAACAGCTTTGGGTTTGGCATAGCCTTGTATGTTAAGCAGAGATCACCTCTGAGTAGACTATATGCCACAGAGTATAGCTAGAATATTTTTAGATGGTCAGCGTAGGGAATCTGCTTTAGGCCTGCGATTCTTTTAGTGAGGTATTTCTGCAGCCTTTCCAGTTATTGCAGATATCTTGTGAGGTACATACCAAATGGGGTGTTGTACCCTATAATGGGTCTAATATGGGATGAGTACAGTGGAACAATGACTTCCTTTTGTCTAGATGAAAAGCCCTTAGTGATGAGGTGTGCCACATAGAAGGATTTCCTGACTGTTGTGGCAATGTGGTTATCGAAGGTGAGACCACTGTCCTCCTTTGTCCCTAAGTCTCGCATCACACTTTCAGTGTTTATTGTACTGCCACCTATGTGGTAATTCATGGATACATGGTTTTTCCCAAAGGGGATAACTATACATTTCTTGACATTAAGCTTGAGCCCATGGCTCTGACACAAAGCATCTGTTTCTGTAAGGCCCTTTTGTGGAATATCCACATCATTTGGGGATTCAATAATGGCTCCCAGTTTGCAGTCATCTGTGAACTTTGTTAGCCAGAGTCCCTTAGTGTTGGCCTGTACTTCAGGGAAGTAGATGCCGAACAAGAGTGGTCCCAGGACTGAACCCTGAGGTACTCCACTTGTCACTTGTCTGGAGCTGGATTTCGAGTAGGCTACATTTACAGTCTGGGTTATGTCAGTAAGTCAGTTGGCAACCCATCGAGTGAAGTAGGGATTTATTCCCAGCTTAGTAAGTTTATCTATGATTCCAGAGTGGGGGATTGTGTTGAAGGCCTTAGTGAGGTCCAGATAGGTTATATGGACCGCCTTACCCTCGTCCACAGCTCTGGAGACTGATTCGAAGAAGTCAATCAGGTTCAGGAGACAAGATCGGCCCTTCACAAACCCAAACTGGGTGGGGTCCAGTGTTTGAAAATTGACAATGTCTTTGTTTATAAGTTCCATGATAATGCGTTCCATGCCCTTGCAGATCAGGCTCATCAGACTGATGGGATGGTAGTTCCCGATATCCAAGGTGGATCCCCCCTTGTGGAGTGGGCTAACTGTAGCTGTGCGCCACTCAGTGGGCATGAAGTCTGAGGTGAGGCAATGATTAAACATGACACTTGTGAGGTACCAGTTCATTTTGTAGTTCATGTAGTACACAGCCTGGGATGTCATCTGGTCCAATGGATGCTGTATTCCTAGCTTTGGAGAATGCGGTTAATACCTGTGTGGCCATGATTACCGGAATTTGGCAATCATTTGGTATACAGATGGGTCCTTTAGGGGGTGAGAGGGGGGTGAAGTTGGCACTAAATCGATCTGCCAGTATATTGGCAATATTTTTGATATCAGTATATTTAATGCCATTCTGTTGTAGCTCAGAGCATATCTGACCATTGCCATTTAGATTCTTGACATAACTATAGAATGCATTGTGGTTGTCTTTGGAATCTTTGGCAATTTTGTTTTCATAACTAGCTTTGGAGGATTTTATGAGGGATCTCAGCTTCTTAATGAGGCTGGTAAGGGAGTTTTTTTGCATCCTGGGATTTCCCTCTTTTCTGCAACAGTTTCTTTCTTCTGTTGTATAGTTTGTTTATGGCAGAGGACCACCAGATTGGCTTCCATTTTTTGGAGGAGAGCGTCTTGGTTCTATTTGGGATGGCACGATTCATGCACGAGTAGATGTACTCGTACAGTGCCTTAGTGTAGGATTCAGCAGTCGAACTTTCAGCTTCCATCTGCATGGGTGTCATGAAGTTTGTCACTTCTGACTTGAGTAGCATGAAGTTGGCTTTGAAGAAGTTTTTTTACAGAGGTTTCCTTACTGGGGGGTGGGGGTGGGATGTGGATGTCAAGGGTGATTTGCTTATGGTCAGACCTGACCAATGAGGGGGTGACCACTGGTGTGGAGCATCTATCTCCCATGTTGGTAATGACCAGGTCTAGGATATTGGAGCCCCTGGTGGGAAAATGGATTAGTTGATCCAGGGGGTTGGAATTTATGAATTCCAAGAACCACTGGGAAAAGGTGTTGGTACCCAAGTAGTTTTCCCAGTTAATAGCAGGGTAGTTGAAATCACCCAGTATTAGTGTGTTTGGTTGTATCTTAGTATTTCTCAGTATGTTTAGAAAGGTGTAGTGAGAATCTTAGGGCATGGTGGGGGATCTGTAGCAAGCTACAATTTGAATTACAGTCTTACTTAGTGTTAGTTGCACCTGGAGAATTTCAGATGCATTGTGTTGGGCAGCTAGCCTGGAGGTGTGAATAATCTTGGTGAATATGGACACTCCTCCATCTTTAGTGTTTCAGTCTTGGTTTGGTGGCCGAAAAGTGTGGTAAGAGATGTAGCCTGGTATTGCAGGGTGCTCTCTGGAGCCTTGAACCAGGTCTCAGTTACTGCACAGCTATCGATGTTCTCCATTTTTAGGAGTGCTTCGAGAGAATGCACTCACAGATGTGTACTTGATACTGTGAACACACCTAGGCCTTTATGGCAGCTGCACTCATGCATGATCAGCCTGTGCTTCTAAGGGTGAGGAACCTGTTCTACCATATTTACCCATCTGCAATTGGAGTCACTGTAGAGCATGTATTCTCAATAGCAGACACAGGGATGAAGGAGAGACATTGTTCACACCTTAAATTGACACTTTGAATCAAAATAATACTAGATTATCTGAAGGTGCCATTCATTGTGCAAATTAGTTGCCCCATGATGACCGTTGATGCATGGTAGATGGAACACATGACACCTGATTTAGGAACCGGTTCCTTCCATCTTTCTCTGATATTATTCATGGTAAGACATCACGGCTGGTGAAGGAGAAGGTCATACTCTTTTAGGAGTACAGTGGTGGTGTGTGGAGGAATTTAAAATTTTTCCTGAGCTCTACCATAAGGATTACAGCCAGAGGCTTCTGAAATTGTGCTAGAAAGGGCCGCAATATGAGATTGAAACCTAGAGTAGTTTGAACTAAGCTATTATCGATACCACTGACATCCCACGAATGGGAGAACAGCATCCTCATCATTATAGTGACAAGGAGTGCAGCAATCCTGACCTACTGCTATGATAGGAAGATGAAGTTAAACAGCAGTTACCACCTCCATACTGTAAATATTACTTAAGTTAGTTAAACATATAACCTGTTAGTGTGTGCCATCTACAGACATTGCATAATGCTCTTTTTATGTCTATAGTCCCTCAAGATATTGAAAGGAATAGGAAAATCTGCAGGAGAGCAGCAAGATGAGTGCAAGTGCTTCATCATATGTCTTGCTTTTAATATTAACAATAGTAGGAATTCTTTAAAAAATGTTATAACTTTCATTCACCAGTACCAGTTCTGTCAGTACAGGTGTGATGATAAGAGGTACTGCCAGCACAGCTAGCTGGAATTTTGTAAATAAGTATATGTCATTTATGGATATCAAACTGATTTATACAAGATGCTTGTTTTACAAATCTATTAGAATTGTATGTCATGTGTATAGCAAAAGTGATTTGTACAGATGTTTGTGTTGAAAAGGTATTTGTAAAGTGCTTGTGTCTGAAATGTATCCACAGCATGCCCTACTGAAGAGAACAGAAATGTACATGCACTGCTGTAACTATTTAAATTAATATGTTTTAATGGAGGAAACTGGAAGGTTAACCTCAGTCCAGCAATCTTTAGAATATATCTGAAATTAAATCACTTTACAGGCTAGGCCATAAAGATATTATTTCACATGTTTCAATGCAGCCAGTGACACAAAGTCTGTACTAAGAAGCTTTCTGTACTGTCTTTGAGGTGAACTAATTGCAGTTCTGGGGTTTGCATGGGAAGTAGCTGTCAGATGACTAGAAGTGATGTCATTCTGCAAGCTATCCCAGAAGTAATATTTTAGATACTATTTTGAGATGTCTCTGAATAAGACACAGCATTCTGTATTCTGTCGTGGGCCTGACAACAAGAACGACCATTCACCACATCATCTTCCTTGCTCTATTAAGTAATTAATCATTTAATTCTCTTAGATTCAGTCAGGAATATAGTGAAGCTTATTTTAGATTTTTTTATCTTTATTTGTCTGAATGTGTCCTTCAAAGTTATTTTAAATATTTCCTGTGATATGAACTCTGATGTCACTGTGAATATATACTTAGTATTTTCTTGTTCTTTTATTATTTATTATTAAATACATTTAAACCTTTCATTGTGGCTGATCTTTGTAGAGATATTTAAGTTCTGAGAGTATTTGCATATTTATTTGGTGACACTGTGTGGGCCACTCCTAATAGTCTTGCTCTTGGTCAAACTAGCATTTGTATTAATATTAATTTCACTCAGTATATTGGGTAGCCTTGAAAGGACAATAATGTAGCTGGAAGGTGTGTCTGGTGGTGGTGGTAACTACCTCATAGCCTGGGCAGAAGGGCATAGTTAGTAAACCTGTGCCAGCCTTTCCCAGGTGTGTGTTTACATGTAAATCAAATCTCCAAGCGTGTGTGTATCAGCTACTTGGGCAGGGACATGTAGCACTGGTTGGGCAGAGAGGGTGCAGGAGGTCTTGCCTTGGACATTCAGCTGAGATCTTAACTCTTTAGCTGTGCCAGTGGAGAGTCTTACTGGGGATCTGGAGAAAGAGAGAAAAATCAGCCCCAGACTGACTGTGTACTCTGAGTGTTCTTAAGGGAAACAGTGCTTGATTTTGCTTGATGCAGAGAGCTGCATCTGGAGATACTATGTGTGTACCTGTTATCGTCTCTGTGAACATTCCCCACAGGTGCCAGTGGTGAGGACTGAGGCTTCTTGATTACTGTCCCAGAGGAGAAGGGTCATCACAACAGGCATATCTCAAAAGTAACAGCATTACTACTCAGTGTGGTTGTGTATGCATTCTCCTGTATAGGTGGATAAGTGGATTAGGATGTTACAGCTCTGGCCTCACATTGTGAATATACCTGAGAGTTCAGTTCCACTCCCTCTCCAATCCTACAGCTGTGTTATCAAGCAAAACATTTCATGCTAATTTTTATGTGTTATTAGCATAACTGTTACATTGACATGGACTAAATATGTAAGATCATCACTATTTGTTTAGTGGACATTTTTCAATGTAAAACAAAAAGTTGTTTCTTCTCCCTCTCTCTCCTGTGAGTGAAATATATATCTGAGCAGCATGTTATCTTTGTATATGTACATTCTCACTCACTGATACAAAATCTCTGACTACAGGGACCAATTGGTCTGTCTAAATATTAATTGTGAATCTGAAAGACAACATGTGATGATGGCTATTGATTCAGGTCCCCCCCTCAACATTTGTATATACTTACAAGACTGATACATTCATGACTAATTTGTGGCTCAACAAGTCTACTGTGTTTAACTGTATTGGTATTAACATTGTAAGGACTTCAGTTTTTCATTGTATTTGTATCCCCCCACCCTTTCCTGTCACAATAGTCTCTCTTGTATACATGTGTTTTGTTTATTGCTTTATTTCTATTCAGTTCTTTTGCTATTGCTTGCATCAGTGAATGGGAAATCTCAAATTTACTCCTGGTTTGTCGTCTATGTCCCTTATGGTCAGGGGCAGCTTGTTTGTGCCATAAGCCACTGGCATATACCAAAGCCATTCTAGTCCTTGGGCACTGGTAACTGGGAAAATTGGGGGCATGAATTGCTAAGCTTAAAAATGTTCTAGGGCCATTAGCCTAGTAACCTCGTATGATCCTATGCTGTTGTGATCATCATGTCCACTCACTGTCCTCGTATATTGTTGGTGACTGCCATCAGTCAAGCAAACGAGGCTAGCATAGTTATGAGGAAGTTTGCAAATCCTGTCTCTTTTCTGTACGACATCTATCCTGTCTGTGTTTCACATTTTATAACAATGCGTCAGATCTATCTGTGTGAATGTCTCATATCCTCTCCTCCATTGTCTTCTGCATCCCTGATTGGGTCATGATCTCCCTTTGCAGTCTTGTATCCGTTTCTGTTTTTTTTTCCTGTGGCCCTACTGCTGGTGCTACCTTCCTACCTTAGGCATACTTCCCTTTTGCCCAGCTATAAAACATTTCCCATCAGATATCTATCTACAAACACACACACACACACACACACACACACACACACACACACACACACACACACACACACACACACACACACACACACAAATATTTTTTTTTCCTCTTGTATGCATCCTTGAGGTACAATAGTAGATCAGCACACCAGCATTATCATTGGCTCATCAAATTTCACGTCAACTACCCTAGTGTCTTCTGTTCACTCAATGTTAACTACAGCTCCTTGTACTGTATAGTAGATGGTGGTTTCATCTAATATAATTTTCTCATGGATCACTACTGCTGCTGCAATGAGGAGCTGCACACTATGCACACTGACTTGATCACATAGTAAACAGTGTCAGATTGGCCTCAATCACAGGTACAACATTTCTGAATCATTGGGTATAGCATCACTTTAGACTAATGGTTATATCTCTAGAGTCATGAGTGTTAATGAAGAAGCATAAATGACAATCTGTTCAGCACAAGCTTATTTTTTGCAGTCACACTCTCTAGATTCTAGGTCTTAAACTAGATTTTCTAAGTTATAATAAACACAATATCTTAAAATGTCTCATGAGAAATTCAGGTCACAGAGATACTGTCAGCAGCATTTTATCCAGCTGCGAGCTTTCATGTGAATAGATCCTTCTGTGTTGCTTTGTTGTTGAGAAATTTAGAGGACTATGAAAACTCTGACAAAATATCTCTTCCTGATTTAGGTAGTGGTAAAGTATCAACATAGTTGTGTTGCCCATCATCCAGATGATATATTTTAAATCTTATATGTAACATGGTTTTGCAATAATTAGTATAAATACAAATGGGCATTTTTTAAAGACTAAATGCATCACTTAGGATGATCTTATGAAGTGTACAGAGACCTCAGAGAGGATGATGAGCTGTAATCCTTCCCTAATAAATGGAAATTAGAAAAGCTTATTTCTATTTTTTTAATATAACAGTGATTTAGACTTCTGCTTATAATTTTTGTAATGTTCATAATGTAAAGATTTCATCTCAACCTGAGTTTAAGACATGAGTATCAAAACATTTACCTCAAGGATTTCTTTTCCAGTAATGGAAAGGTATGTCCTCCAGAAACGCACAATATTGGATGGAAGGCTGCACTTTGGGAAATGCCATATTGGAAACTGCTATGCCATATCAAAAAATGAGACTACATCCCCTGCAATAGTTTTCAATACTGTTAGCTATGTCATCCTGCCTCACTCTTGTTGTTTATAAGACAGTTTGAACTATATTACACAATTTCAAGCTTTAAAACAATTAACATTAACAAAGCAGTTTCTGCAGAGACTACTGTATCTGCTCCAGCATTAGACATGATCATAACTGCTTTAAAAAGTTCATATAACTTAGAGGATAATGATCAATCATATTCATCTACTATGTATTCAAGACATGGATGCCAGGAAATTATCAATGGTGAAGCTTGGCACTGATGTTGAGAACACATAATACATATTATGATAAGTGAGACCTGGACATAATTCTTCTATAGTGGATGGAGATTTTTCTACTTCATGAACTACCATTTACAAAAAAAGTATATAGGAGCATAAAGTGTTTAACTTGGTTTCTAAAAAACTAACAAACAGACAACAGGCAGAAACAAAGGGCCTAAATGGCTTTAAAATGTTTCACTCTACCTCAGGTTTTGTTTGTAAGTGTGGCAGACCAAAGTATCCAAGAGCTTTTAAAGCTGTTTTACTTTTGGTATGGTTCTTTTCTGGCTAATACAGTCTACTTTTAACATGCAGAATATTACTTGATTTTAACTGTGCTTAGGGGTGTTTAAAACACGATTGTAAAACACTTTTCTGATGTCAGAACATTGATTAACAAGATTGTCTTTTTCTGTTTTATTCTCTGAAATACAGAATCTGTTATTATTGATGGCCAAATTCATAAATGTACCATGGTGGTGTACAAGTTACAGTACCATTCTCCAGCTCAGCAAGCAACCATAAACAGTGCTGTACATGGTCATGCTGAATGCTAATGAGGCATTCTGGGTGGAGAGGCATATGTTAATTAGTCATATGCTTTCCACCAGAACCACCTACAGGAAGGCATCTGCATGGCTGAGATATTCAAGAAAACGATCAGCTGTGCAGATGAGCACAACTATCCTCTCAATGTCACAATAGTGGACATGCCCTAAAGACCATGTTCAGGCAATGAACACAAACATGGTAGGGGGAAACACTAGGCATCAGGGATACATCAATAAAGTGTCATAGTCACACCAACATCTAAATGGGGATCAGGGGTCAGAGGGATCACTGGACATTGGGGATTCTTTTTTAAAGTGCAGCACTGGCACCATTTTGCTACCTTTTATTACTTCAAGTCTTTTGGGTTTCTAATACCATGATGAGAATGCATCCCATTTTTAGGTCAAAGAATGATTAAAGTTCAGAAAATTAGTATTGTTTCAGTCTTTGATGTTAGCCAGAAGAGCTCTTTGCAGCACCCGCAATGTGCTCAGATTTGGCTCCTTCTACAGTTCATATGGAGTTATATGTGGCAGTAACATATCTTAAGTACGACTGTAAATATTTTTTTAAAAAACTCTTGCACCTACTACTATTGTAACTGTCCAGGTATCCTTCTTCAACATTACCCTGATTTCTGTCTGTAAATCCTGGTATTTTATGACTTTGCCTCTCTTTCTCTCTCTATATATATAACACACTGTAGTCACTGGGTGTACAATTTCAATGATCAATGCTACTTTTTTCTTCTTTTCTTGGATTACTATATCTGGTTTTCTCACATCTATTTTTTTGAATTGTTGGTAATGGGAGATCCCATGTAATATAAACTTCATCATTATCTATAATGCTTGGTGGATCATGTTTCCAATGTTTTCCAGCTCCTTCAGTATTATAATGCTTGTGCAATCCCAGTGCAATAGTCTTGTCACATTATTATGCCTTTCAGTATACACTTTTTCTGCCATTAGTGTATCACACCCAGCAAAAAGATGTGTGACTGTTTCCAATTCTGTTTTGCAAAACCTGCATTTGTCTGTTTCTCCCACATGTTCAGTGGACATTGTAAACCAATGTGTTAGTAGTCCACTATCTTGGGCCATCAATATCAACCTTTCTTCTTTTGGTTTAAATTAACCTCTCCTTAACTATTCCTGCACTTGGTTCTCATTGACATGAGGTTGTTTCAAGAGTTTTCTGTGCTTGCAACTGTATTTAAGGATTTCCCACATTCCTTGCCTACTCATCTGATCCTTCACCTTATATTCTTTTATTTTTTGGTACAGTCAGTTGTTGTCTGATTTTATTTACTTCTTGTTTAATTTACATTCCCACTTGACACTGATCTACTTTTGCTAAACTAAGCAGGGAAGTCATCTTCGACTTATTCCCCTCCTGTTTTAAAACTTTCAGTAGATTTGGGTCTTGTGAGGTCAGCAGATACATATGTAGTCCTATGATTGCAGATATATACATGTAATGAGTTTCAAGAAGGCCAACATCTTTTTCAGAATGAAGAACATATAGGGCCGGATTCAGGAAACCTCCGTGTAAGAGTTAATATGTCTTACACGGAGGCTGCAGTCTAATGGTATGACGTCAGCATGCCATGCATATTCATGAGGGCATGCTGAATCATACCCTAGGCTAACACGGTCCATGTAGGAAAGTAGGGGGCATGTCCAAATGCCGAGTTTTGCAAAGGGACACGCCCCCAGAAGAGTCAGAGTCCTGAAAGCAAACACCCACGAGTGAGTCCGCGGAAATGTCAAGGAACACAACACCACATGCCCTCACAGACTATAAACCTAACTGTAATGTAAAACGTAAAAATATCAGTTTAATTTTTTTTTTTATAATTTCCAAAATGTTTGCCCGTAGTTGCGCTCATTTGCGAGGGTATGCCCTCCGCTCAGCCACAGTTAGTAGACATTGAAAAGCATATAAGATCTAAATATGCAAATTACGCCAAGTAGCAGTAGCGTATCGGTAGAGACGTTGTCCAAAGAGGAGGTAGTCACGGTTCAAGCCCCCACAACATCATAAATAAGCATGAAACAATCCCCAGACACACACACACACACACACACACACACATATATATATATATATATATATATATATATATTTATATAAAACTATAATTTAAGTAAAATGTAATGAAATGGGCCATGTACTTTTGAAGAAATCCAACATAATAAAATATAAAAAAAGGACCAGAATTGCCCATAGCTTAGCAAGGCTTTAGCAAGCTGAATATGGGTGCCAGTAGGTGAGCAGCGCTTTAACAAGCGTAATATGAGTGCCCATAGGTGAGCAGTGCTTTAGCAAGCTGAATATGAGTGCCTGTAGGTGAGCAGCGGTTTAACAGGTTTAATATGAGTGCCCGGAGTTGAGCAGTGCTTTACCACACTTAAAATGAGTGCCCGTAGTTCAGCAGCACTGCACCCAGCGTAATATGAGTGCTCATAGCTAAATAACGCGTTATCCAGCGTAAGCCGTTTGCAGGGAGCTGCTCAGCGCGCCAACCAGCTTACCATCGGGCAACATTGGGCAAGCTGTATCAAAGCCGCCTTTACACAGACACACCTCCTAGCCTGTCTAGACAGTAGTAAAATAAAAAAGCAATGCCCAGGGTCGAACCTGGGATATCACTAAGCCATGACAGTTGTACTGAGAAATGCAGTATTACCATATATATAGGAATGAATGGAAATAGAAGCATGACAAAGCAGGTTTTTTCAAGCTGATAAATATCCAAAATGGCCAATCACAGATAAGTGCAGGAAAACCGGCATATATAAGCCCCATAGGTGGGAATACACAGCATAACTGATTGTGGTACCCATTTGCAGTCAGGATGGCAGGTGCAGGAGAGGGAAGTCGCGTTAGAGCACAAAGGTGGGGTGTTGAGGAGTCAAAATATATGGTTTGGCTCCTAGTCCATGATCATGAAGCACAACTCATGCAGGGCCAGGTTCACTGGGGTGCATACAAGGCAGAGGTGTGGAACCGGTTGGCCCATGATCTCACCAGTGCCACAAGCATTCAAAGGACTGGTGAACAGGTCCATCACTACCATGCGGACCTGAAGCAATGGAAGGAGGACCAACTGAACCGTTGGATCCAGGAGGCCCGCCAAATGCCCAATGCCCCACTACTGAGTAAGTATCCATGTAATTAAGTATGTAAGAAATGCTATCCTAGCCTATAGTATGGAGATGTATGTTCCAATATTACTTCCTTTATATTACAGCTGCAGGTGTTCTTTCCGTGAATCAGCGAGCCTATGCTGATAGGCTACTGAGGTTGTGGCACCAGGCAGGTTAGTAATTATTTAGCTGGTATTGTCATAGAATATAAGTGAGACAGATTGTAAAAGAGTTCAGTGTTGTAACCCACTAATAAAGGTCAAATAAGCCTAGAAGAAAGATTCTGCTAGTATTGTAAGATTAGATAAGTGATGCAGCCTGGAAAATAGTGTAATGCAATCCAGTAATAAAGATTAAACAAGTCTCAAATAGAAGTGTCCACCTGTATTGTAATATCACATAACTGCTGCATTGTAATATCACATAACTACTGCAGCCAGAAAATGAGTGGTAATCAATCAACAAAAGATAGACAAGTGTCAAATACATCCTTGTAAATTCTGCCATATGAAATAAGTGAGTCAGCTGGAAAGGGTTGTTGTAAACCAGTAATAAATGTTAATAAAACCTAGAATTAAGTACCAGTCTGAAATGTAAATATAAAATAATTGAGACAGTGTGAGAAAGACAGTTTGAAGCTACCAAGAAAGCTGTAATAAGTCTGGCATAAAGCTATACTGCAGTCACTACATTATGAAATGAATGGGACAGCCACAACCAAAGAGTGTAATGTGTTAAATAAAATACAGAACATGGACTGTGTCCGTCCCACAAATTGGATATGTTGCTGTACCCTTGCATTATGGAAATAGTATGGTTGTATGAAATGCTGAACATCCATAGTTGTCTAGACCCATATAAATCAAATGTAGCAGGATGCTGTACCTGAACACAGCCAGATATGAACATATATGAATAAAAATGGAATGTATATTAATGTAGCAGTAACATCCCCATCACCAACATTCCTATGGTTACATACAGGAAACTGTACTAATACATGTAGGGGATACATATCTGCATCTACTAGGAATGTACAGTATATGTATAGGTAGTTTAAGTTGTTAATGTAATATTTCTCCACCCTACCCTATTTTCACAAATTATGCCATTCCACACCAAACTGGGTATGTGTATTCAGAATTAATTCCCATGGACATTTGTCCTGTTGGTTTATACATATCTGCATGTACGTTGATGCATGTGCCCTGTTCACATATCCAAACCTGATGGCCTGTTGCCACCAATCAACCCTGCATGCTGTTGGAATGTGCACTGTTGTTCTAAATATGCATGTGTTATGCTTGCTGCTCAGTGTTCAGAATTCATGGGTGTTTGGTTAATGGGAATACTGATGCTTGCTGTTACAACTAATTTTGAATGGTGTTGCTTGTTACTAACCCAAAATGCCATAAAATACTCCTAAACATAGGACAACAGGGAAGGTGGGTTCCAGCGGACCCACCTCTCCCACCTCAGCTGGTGAGTGCACCTGGCACCAGTGCCCAGGCCGTGACCTCCTCCTCCGGTGGCCCTGTGCCACCTTCGGGTGGAAGCACTGCAGGGAATGGGGCTCATCCTCCCTCTGCAAGCGTGGCCGGAGGAGAGCCTCCACTCACCCTCCATAGGGTCCGGTCTGTGGTGCGTAGTGAGATCAGGCGTTCTGTGACTGATCCCCTATGCCAGCTTGAGGCGAGGGTGGCGCAACTCACGGGTGTGCCTGCCAGTCCTATCCAGCCCCCAGCACAGCCCTGGCCTGGGCTGTGAAGGCGCAGTGGTAACTGCCTATGGGTGGGGATTTCAGTTCCACTGTTGCCATCTGTGGGCTCATGGGCTTGCGATATCCAAACATCCATCCCCGTCATTTGTGTTTACCCCCCACGTGTCATACTCCGCCCCGGTATGCATCTTGTTTGTCTTGCCTGTTAACCTCTCCAACCTACCTCCCCAAATATACCTACTTCCTGTACCTCACATTCCAGTCTCACCTAAAAAAAATATAAAAACAGGGCACTCTGTTCCCACAAAAAAATTACGCCCCATACATAGCTGCCCAATTCACACACATGTCCATTGGAACCAACAAACTGTAAAAACCAGGAAACTACAAGAAGTGCCGACTGCACACAATGAGAGACCACTGGTAAAACCGAAAACAACTTTTATTGTAGTAGGCTGTGATACAAAAATCCCAATAAAGGTAAGCGCTTTCGGCGAGTTCAAATAACCCGCCTTCATCAGACAATTAGTGAACGAGGGCAAATACATTTTATACTCAGATGGTGTGACGCTGGCCCAATGATTTAAAGGCACATAACTAAATTAGTGACGTGAAATGCACTTCAATAAAACACTTGAAAAAAATGGCAAGTTACCAACAACTATTGAAAAACCATAGAAGGCGATGCTTTGCATTTCAGTGTTACATTGAATTAAAGTGATTTCAAACATTCATGGACTAGGACAAATGTCCTAAGAATGCATAAAAGGTGTTACTTTAAAGTAATGCAGCAAAAAATAGTAAAATGAAAAACAGCTCCAAAATCTAGATAAAGAAAGAATTGATGTTGAACACCCAGAAGATCATGGTATTTACTATACATCAATTGGGTCAAACACAATCCATAAAACTAGAAAAAGCGAAAATAAACCCTTTCATTGTGTCTTGAATCATATACTTGTTTACTATGGTAACGACTAACCATTAGTCGAAGATAAAAAACCGGTAACCAATACTAGACAGAACAAACTCAATGGTCTGAATAATGAATAGACATGATGTAACTAAAAAATGTTACTATAATAAAACTTAAAAATCAAAGAGCGGAACTTCCATATTGGTAAGAAATTAATTACCTTAAGAGACTGTTATGCAGGGAAGTTCCAATAACATGTTTTGTTATTGGAACTTCCTTGCATAACAGTCTTTTAAGGTAATTAATTTTTTACCAATATGGAAGTTCCGCTCTTAGATTTTTAAGTTTTATTATAGTATTATTTTTTAGTTATATCATGTCCATTCATCATTAGACTATTGAGTTTGTTCTGTCTAGTATTGGTCACCGTTTTTTTATCTTCGACTAATGTTTAGTCGCCACCATAGTAAACAAGTATATGATTCAAGACACAATGAAAGGGTTCATTTTCGCTTCCTTCACTTTCATGGATTGTGTTTGACTCAATTGGTGTATAGTAAATACCAGGATTTTCTCGGGTGTTTAACATCAATTTTTTCTTTAACTAAATTTTGGAGCTGTTTTTCATTTTACTATTTTTTGCTGCATTACTTCAAAGCAACACCTTTTATGTATTCCTAGGACACTTGTCCTAGTCCATGAATGTTTGAAATCACTTTAATTCAATGTAACACTGAAATGCAAAGCATCGCCTTTTATGGTTTTTCAATAGTTGTTGGTAACTTGCCATTTTTTTCAAGTGTTTTATTGAAGTGCATTTCACGTCACTAATTTAGTTATGTGCCTTTAAATCATTGGGCCAGCGTCACACCATCTGAGTATAAAATGTATTTGCCCTCGTTCACTAATTGTCTGATGAAGGCGGGTTATTTGAACTCGCCGAAAGCGCTTACCTTTATTGGGATTTTTGTATTACAGCCTACTACAATAAAAGTTGTTTTCGGTTTTACCAGTGGTCTCTCATTGTGTGCAGTCGGCACTTCTTGTAGTTACATGTCCATTGGACATGTAAACTGATAATTCTGATTGGCAGTACAAAATATTTTGTTGTCCTCACCCCTCTCTCAGGGGTGGAAGGTTTCAAATTTCACACCAAATTTCACACATATGCACAGCTGTTGCTAATAAAGAAATGGGAAGCTATGGGCCTTCCCTACATCCTTCCTGCACATCCCGAGCTTGTTTTCCTACTGTCCTACCCTCTTTGTGCCCCCTTTTTCACCACTTTCCTATCTCCCCATTTTCTTTTCTTTAAAAGAAATTAGCGTGGATGGTAGCGGGAGTTAGCACTTTTAAGCAGTAGTCAGCGGGTGTGCACTTGTGTGCACTTAGCTAAGCGCATGTGCGCATGTTTAAGCATCATGCAAACCAGCGCAAACCCACTTACAACTGCTTAAAAGTGCCTTAGTCACTCTGTATGACAAGGCCTGTAGTCTGCTTATCAGCAAAATAAAATACCCCTGTCAGTCTCAAACCCCGGACCTTGGAAACACTAGTTTGCATTAATTACCACCAAGCCACGGCAGATATACAAGAACTTGGTGCTGAAAGAAATATATCATGAAATAAAAGGAGTGAATGTAAAGAGAATATAGGAAGGCCATTACACAAAGCTTGTTCCCTGAATCCTTACTGGCAATTCTTGTGGAATTGCATTACATTAGTGTGATAAGAGAAACAGCCATGCTAGGAGGTAATAATGTTACAGTAGCACCTTACAAACCCCACACAGTATCAGAGCAGGATAAACACTGCCATATTTGAATAGGTATGAGGCCAAACTTCCCAACTGTGACTGATTTACAGGGATGTCCCTGATTTGCAAAAAAATGTTACCTGTGCCCCACTGACTCCTTGTGAAATGTATTAACAGTAGGCAGAAAGGTGGGGTATCCCACGTAATGGTGACTGTCAATAAGTTAAAGTAGACACTACTGGCATGTCAGAAATGGTGTAGTAATACATATGCTCAAAATACCCCACAGTCACAACTGCAGAATATCTGAAATATATCAAGGGTGTATCCCACTGATATGTACCTTTCCCTGAGGCTGGTCAAATATATACCTGAGAGTATCTGCGGCCTGCAAGTGTCAGAAATACACAGGCATATCAGCCTGTCTGCTGTAACACACTCTGCGAATAGCTGTAGAATTACTCCTACAAACACACCCTCATGTAGGAGTACAACACAGAAATATCAAAGTATGTAGCCATCTAATAAAATAATGACAGTATAGCAGTTTACAAGCACTGCATGTGCCTGATATTCATAATTGTTAGTACAAAATACAAGGCCCTAGTCCTGCTCAGCAGCAAAGCAAAATACCCTTGTAAGTGTCAAACCCCAGACATTGGGCTCACCAGACTGCATGCAGTGCCAAGCCACAGGAAACATATAATAACTTACTGCTGAAAGAAATATATCATGCATTACAAGGAGTGAATGTAAATGGAAAATAGGAAAGCCATAGCAACATATTCCAGTAAAGACAAATATCAGGCCTTCAAGGAGTGACTGTAAAGGGAAAATAGTGAAGCCATAGCAACACATTGCAAGAACTACTGTTGTATACCAGTTAATCCACAACTCCCACAGGAAAGTACATACTCCCATGTAAACAGTGTTAGCATTAGCAGGTGTGACCTATCATACACACTGAGAAGAGTGAAATGGAAAAAGCAACAGTCAGGTTTCAGTACAACATGCATTTCAGTGGCTACAACACAGTCTTAGATATGAGAGACATACCAACCTTCTGACTGACACAACAGTGTCCACAGCAAACCAGCATGGTCCCCACGTTGCAAAGCTGAAAGGCCTATGCCTTCCTAACCTAACATTTTATAGCAGTGTCCTGAAATCACAGTGAGAACTGCAATTACCACACAGCAGGCTGCATGCAATTAGTAAATGCTGGCCACCAATTGGTGCAGAGGCCATCACATGCACATGTGCAGATACCTACAAAAGCAGCCTGTACTGCCAGTCCACACATGCAATAATATCATTGCAGCAACTGGAGGGAGAGAGACAGAGAGAGAGATAGAGACAGACAGACAGGCAGAGAGACAGATCAAAATAAAAAGAAATAAAGAAAAACCAAGCCAGCCAGCCATCCAGCTACCCAGGCAGCCATACAGCCATGCAGGCAGCCAGCCAGCCATCCAGGCAGCCAGCCAGCCAGCCATCCAGGCAGCCAGCCAGCCAGCCATCCAGGAAGCCAAGCCAGCCATCCATCCAGGCAGCCAGCCAGCCACCCAGGCAGCCAGCCAGCCAGCCATCCAGGCAGCCAGCCAGTACTGCCCCTGTCAGACGTGCCCACAGAGGTCTATCAACCTCAGCTATGTTCCGGGCTGTAATGCAGGCACGGGCATGTATGGAACGGTACACCAGACAGGGTCTGAGGGAGCTTAGAGCACATCGCACTGCTATGAATGACACTATGCGTGACGTTGTGTTTGCCATCCGTAACATCAGCAAGGTCATTGATAGACGTTTGGGGGACACATTAGATCTGTTCCACAACTACATGTCCAGGAGCCAGGACAGTGCAGGATGGTTGAGGCGTCGACGTGGACGTCTGCCAGCAACATTATCAGCTGCCAGTCATCGCGGATGACAACAAACCCGCAGCTGCTCCCATAGTGCCAGCACCAGCTCCAGCAATGCTGGGTCTGTGCTGCCATTACACCGTCCTAGAAGACCACGTGCACATGGCTCTGGACAGTCCCAGCAGGGACATGTGTCCAGTCAACAACCCACTGCTTCTGATGACAGTACCCAGTCTGGCTTAGTACCTGATACTGTCCGTAGCACCCCTGCCAGGCACAGGTACCATGTCCGTGGCCAGAGACAGTGACCTGTATGACCTGGCAGGTACAGTCTGTGGCTGTCCACAAACACCTGTATATGGCAGCCACATGGTGGAACTGTGTGCATGCATACACACACACATAATGCTAACACCTAGGGCTAACACATACATACACACATTGCAGCAACGTTGCCCCATCTTGTACTATTGTCCCTCACTAACACACACACACACACACACATACATGTCGATTGGATGTGTCAATGGCAGACTCTGGCAAACCAAGTACACACCCTGTGCATATGATGAAACTGTGCCACCTCCTGCCATCTGTAACATTGATGCTGGAACAGGATAGCATGGTACTGATGCACAGGGTGACTACATAGCACTGTAGTATTATTATCATGTTGTTAACAGTACAGTGTAATGATATTGTTGTGGGTAGATCCGAGCATGCATGATGCATTAACTATGTTTGTCATTGCAGTTTTGTATACACCAGTGTTAATTCCCAAAGTGTACTGTCTGCACATGTGCCACATGGCTGTTGTGTGTACCTGTGCCTGCATGTGTTGGAGTGCGGACAGTACATGTGTGATGTTTGCATCACCGATTTGCAGGTGTACATTTGTGAACATGGTCAGCATGGAACATGACATGGTTTGACAGTATGCTGTGGGTGATATGGTTTCCACATGTCAATGGTCTGCATTCTGGTAGTATACACAGCTTACATAGCCTGACATTCAGTGGTCATTACATGGTGTCTCCTCAACTGATACTCAGACGTAGGAACCTGGTGTCAGTGATATCCCTGCAGTACTACACTATACCAGTAGCCATTGTTACTGAGCCCCACACATCCCTGGGAACAATACCCTTTGGCATATAGCAGTCTCATGTACATGTCAACACACTATGGATATGTCCATCCATGACTGCAAATACATATAGTGGCCTACAATGCAGTCTACACATGACACACCTAACCACCACAAGGGTATCATACAGACAGATACCTGTTGTCCAAGCCATGGTATATTGCTGTAACGCTACTGTGGCATTGTCATCGGCATGTAGTTAACATAGTATTCCAACAGTACCATGTAGGTGGCAGCACCCATCATGTAGAATGGGTAATGGTGTGTACATGTGGACAGCTGTTATCTTGTCTATCCTGTAATATTCACATTTCCAAAGGTATTCTGCAGTCCCTCTGTGTATCACCTAAGCAAGAAGGTGTCTGTATGCATATTGGCAACACTTGCTATGCACCTACACTGGATGGCCATCACTCACAGACTTTGCTGTGTTTTAACATGTCTGACATATACTGCAGACATGAACTGTCACCCACATTAATCTATCAAAGCTTTCATGGGTGTGTGTCACATAGTTGGCCTAGGACACAGATCACTGCAGTAGCTTGCATTGTCACCAACATACATGTATGGCCTAAGGTCTGGTAAGCTGCGGCACATGGCAGGAAAGGTAACAACTGTATTCATATGGGGCAGGCTTCACACATAGCAACTATTATAGGTCACAGGTACATATCTGTATGTGGCAAACACATACCTGATGTGTGCATGGCAATTACTGTTATAATAATATGTCATACAATAATGAAAGCAAAACACACAACACATTCACAAACTGCGTGACAAATGAACACATGGCATTCATAGGATTCAAACCCCTACCTAACTAGGTTACAGCACTTGAGAGAGATGCATTAGCACAGCACGCTATTCACACTAGTGGATGATTTCCCTTCTCCTGCTGTATTTATAGGGTGCTGACATCATCAGTGTTTCCAAAGAAGAATGTACATCTTTTAGTGTGTTATCCCAGTCTTCAAAATGGCCATTCCTTTCACACAGAATTGCAAACATACACACACCCCTGCCCCCCCCACACACAGCGTTTGCTGGATTCAAACCCCTACTTAACTATGTTATGATACTTGAGACAGATGCATTAACGCAGCACACTACTCGATGATGTCCCTTCTCCTGCTATATTTATAGGGTGCTGACATCATCAGTGTTTCCAAAGAAGAATGTACATCTTTTAGTGTGTTATCCCAGTCTTCAAAATGGCCAATCCTTTCACAAAGAATTGCAGACATTCACACACCCTACAGCCACTACAATTTGTGAATCCATGTGCTATGGCACAGCCAGTCACCACACCCACTAGGGGAATACATATTGGACCTGATCATCACCAACATGGGGACTCTATGTTCCACACCAGAGATAGAACTGTCATTGTTAAGATCAGACCATGATCAACTTTCCCTGGACATCCATATCCCGTCCCCACACCCAGCCAAGGAAATCACTCTAAAGAATTTCTCAAAAGCAGACTTTGCACTTGTGAAGACTGTGGTGGAATACTTCAGAGGCCCCATGCTGGAGGTTAATACAGACCAATCTGCAGAATTCTTTACAAACGCATTTTATGAGCAGCTGCAGATATGCATTGATCATGCTATCCCACATAAAACCATGACTCCTCCAAAACAGGAGACCTGTCTGGTTGACCCCAGCCATATATAAGCTGTACAACAGAAGGAGGAAGCTACTACATAACAGAGCAATATCCCACAGATCCAGACAGATCATAACCTCTCCTTTGCTAATCACATTGACAGAGAGTCATTGCTAAGAACTTTGTATAGCCCTCCTTCTCACATGGGTGTTTGCATGTAGATCACGTGAGGTTATTGTGGCCCTCTACTCACTCATCAGGACCATGTTTGACTTCAATGCCCCTTTTGGGGTGTACCTTACCCAACACCTGTGGCAACTACAGTGAACACAACAGTACCTCCCAAAGAGGATCATGGGCTACACACAGATGTCCTATGCAGCTCAGCTAAAGGATCTCCAGCTCTACTCAGTTGCTTAACGCCTACTCAGAGGTAATCTATGCCTGATGTACACAGCCATTTCAAACCCAGAAGTAATGGACATGCTCCACCTCATAACATCCAAGACCCTTAGAGCTACACACTCCAGGGGCGTAAACCTCAGCACAAACATAAGTAGGACATGCTGCATGGACAGATTCATTACTCACAGGCTCCCCTCACTCTGGAATTGAATCCCAGTTAAAGTTAGACATAGCCCCTCACCAACCCTCTTCCAGCAAAATACAGCCGCATGGATGGGAAATTGCAAATTCACCCCTGGGATCTCCACTGTGTCCCTGCTTGACAGAGGCACAGCAAAGTAGCCTTAAAGGGTGCCTTCTGTGGCCTACTTTACAGAGGCACAGTAGGCTACTCTACTGGGGAGGCAGACGCCAAATACACTCTGCCTAGGCTTATGAATTCCCCAGGGCAGACAGCCTAGTATTCACCTCTGCACCTATGTTTATGTTTGGGATGCATAATATTTGTTGCTGATACTGTTTGCAGGTCTTTATTGCCATAGCTTTCACAGTTTCTGTGAACAGCGTGTGGTAACATGTTTGATCATGACAGGGTTCCGGTATATTAATATATGTGTCTGTTGTCATTTAACTGTGTGTACAGGGTGGATTGCTGGATTGTGGGAGGTTCCTGGCTTAACAGATACAACTGCCAGATATGTGTGACTGACTGCTATACTCAGACATGGCCTAAGTGTGTGAGCATGCCCAGTTCAGGCTTTCCATGGTTTGTTGCCTGACATGTGTCTCATTTATCCAAGTGTGTGAGCATGCCAAGTGTGACCTTTCCATATGTTGTGATCTGAAGTCCACCACATTTGTGGTTGTGTGTGAACATGACCAATATTGACATTAATACTGTGTGTGTTGGAAGTCATGTTGTGTTCTTACTGCCAGACTCCTTTGTGTCATAACTCAACAGGGATTATGCTGTGCTTGCAGGGTTTCCATGGGATAGTTTGCAAAGACTTGTCAACATTCTGTCATACTGGCTGAGCACTGCAATGCTGTCATGGTGTAGTGGTTCAGTACTTTCATTAGGGTGCACAGTATCATGGGATTGAGCCCCATCACTGCTGTAAATGCTCATACTGAGCAGACCGGGCCAGTTGGGCAACTATGAGCATGTTGCATTTTGTTCAGCTATGGCATACTTAAACCAGGCTTGTCCAACATTGCTGTGTATTCACCAACTTGGGTGGACATTGGCAAACATTACTCCACAGTAACCACAGTTGTACTACTTGGTGTGTGTGATTCTGTTCATAGGTTCATACTAGGCTATCTGCCCTAGGGCATTTATATTCCTAGCCAGAGTGTGTTTGGCTTTCAACACCACATTGTAAGTGGAGTTTGCCATTACATTTTTCATGGTTAGTATACTGTGCCTCTGGCTAAAAGTGACATAGAAGTGATACCCAGGGTAAACCTACAATCTCCCATCCACTCATCAGAATTCCTCTTGAAGAGAGTCAATGAGGGACTCTGGCTAACCTGGAGTGGGAGTTTACTCAAGAGTGAGGGGGGCCTCTGGGTTATGGATCTGTCACTCCAGCATGTCCTATTTATTTCAGTCCTGAGGTTCAGGTCTCTTGAGCGCATAGCTTGATGAGATTCTTATTTTCCACGGTGCGGCATGTCCATTGATTCCAGGTTGGACATGGCTTTATACATCTGGCACAGATCGCCTCTGGGCAGGCAGTATGCCACTGAGTGGAGCTGCAGTTTCTTTAACCAGGCAGTGACTGGCATGTGTTTGAGCCCTTTGATCCTCCTGGTGAGGTACTTTTGTGGTCTTTCCAGCTGCTGCAGGTGTCTGAAAAGGTACATCCCACAAGAGGCATTGTACTCAATTATGGGCCTGATGAGGGATGAGTAAAGAGGCACAATGACCTCCACTGATGTAGATGTGATTACCTTCATGATTAGGTGGGCTATATGAAATGTTTCTCTGAATACTTTGGCCACATGGTTGTCAAATGTGAGATTGCTATCGACTTGGGTCCCCAGGTCCCTTATCACTTCTTCCATACTTAATGGGTTACCACATATGTAGTAATTTGTGGGCACTTAGTTTTTGCCAAAGGGGAGGACTATACACTGTTTTATGCTTAGCTTGAGGACATGGCTCTGGCACCAGTTGTCTGTTTCTATGAGGCCCTTTTGTAGGATGCTTGTGTCAGCTGGAGGGTCGATTATGGCACCCAGTTTGCAGTCATCTACAAACTTGTTCACCAACTGTCCTTCTGTGTTGGCCTGTACCTCTGAGAAATATATACCAAACAAGGGAGGTCCCAGGATTGAGCCTTGTGGGATGCCACTTGTAGCTGGTTTGTGGTCTGACATGGCTCCAGCATTTCAGACCATGTGGGTTCTGTCCTTGAGCCAGTTTGCAACCCATCTAGTGACACAGGGGTTTCTATTGAAGCTGGTGATCTTATCTATGATGACCAAGTGGGGTACTGTATGGAAGGCTTTTGCAAGGTCCAGGTAGGCTGTGTGAACCACCATTCCCTCGTCAATGGCCTTGGTGATGGTTTCAAATGACTCAACCAGCTTTAAGAGGCAGGATCTGCCCTTAACAAAGCAAAAATGGGTAGGATCCAGTGTCTGTGTGTCCCCAATATGTTTATTTCTGAGGTCCATGATGATCCTTTCCATAGCTTTGCAGACCAACCTAGTCAGGCTTCTGTGGCAATTGTTTGCAGTATCTGTTGAGGCACCACCTTTGTGGAGAGGGTCCACTGTTGCTGTACACTGCTCTTTGGGTACATATCATGTGTTAAGGCTGACATTGAACAGTGGTTTTATGTGTGTGTTCAATTCTGCTTGGGGTTCATGTTGAACACAGGCCAGGACACCGTCTGGTCCCATTGATGCTGTGTGTTTTGCTTTGGAGAGGCTGGATGTTACCTGCACATCTGCAATGTCAGGGGGCCAGCACTCTGCTGGGATAAATATTTGCCCTTTTGGTGGGGAGGGGTGGGAGAAGTTTTCGCTGAACCTGTCAGCTTGGATGTTGGCAATGTCTGTGGGTTTGTTGTATTGTTTGTCATTTTGGACTAATTCTGAACATACCTGGGGATTCCCACACAGGTTCCTACAATAAGTAAAGAATGCCTTGTGATTATCCTTGGTGTCTTGTATGATTTTTATCTCACAGATGGCCTTAGACAATTTTATGTGTGGACGTTGTTTTTTAATAATACTGGTCAGAGATGGCTTCCCTTTTTGTGATTTGGATCTATCATATAGTAGCTTCCTCCTTGTATTGTATGGTTTGTTTATGGCTGGGGCCCACCAAACAGGATGCCTGCCTTTGGAGGATTGGGTCTTGGTTTTATTTGGGATTGCATGATCCATGCATTCCTGACGGTGTTCATAGAATGCGTTTATAAATGGTTATGAGGTCTGGGCCGTATTTTCCACAGACACAGGGGCTGTGAAGGATTCCACCTCAGTTTTGAGGTGTGTGACATATGCTTTAGTGAACATTTTTCACTGTGGTTTTGTGGCCATGGGCTGGGGTGGGGATGTGAATATCCAGTGAGATTATTATCTGGTGTGATCGTACCAGTGAGGGATACACTTCTGGTCCTGGGCATAGAGTCCCCATGTTGGTTATGATCAGGTCCAGTATGTTTTCCCCTCTTGTTGGGGTGGTAGCAAGTTGTTCCATAGCATTTGTGTTTATAAATTCTGGGAACCTTTGGCCTAGGTTGTTGGAGCTTGGGTAATGCTCCCAGTGTATGTTTGGGTAGTTGAAGCCACCCAATATAATGGTGTTTGGGGATATCTTCATATTTTCATGTGTTCTCCAGTCGGCCAAGTGTGTTTCCTGGGTTTAGGAGGGTGGTCTGTAGCAGGCTATGAACTGGAAGGCGGTTTTACCAACTGTTGCTTACACATGGGTAGTCTCTGATGCTTCATGCTGTGCCACCAACCTGGGGGTGTGGGTATCTTTGACAAATATTGATGCTCACCCTCCTTTTGTAGTTTATTCCATGTTTTGCAGCTGTAAAGCATGGTATGAGGTTTACCTGTGAATGCTAGTGTGCTCTTGGGAGCCTTGAACCAGGCTTCTGTTACTGCACAGATATCAACATTCTCCATGCTGAGGAGTGTTTGGAGTGCATGCATCTTGCAGTTTAGACTTCTGGCATTGAGTAGCATTACTTATACTTTCTTATCCCATGTGATACCTATGGAGGTGGGTTTGTGTTTTGAGCCTTACCTAGAAAAGGCACTATGGGGGTGACAAGAGCCTTTGGCAATATCCAATAGGCCACAGGTGATAGGTGAAATCCATCCCTAGCAAAGCATTATGTCTTGTCGAGCATCTCATCCCAGGCTGACAGGCATTGAATCCCCTTTCACTGACACCAATACTTAAGCCAATTGTTGTAATTGATCATCTTGTCTTCATATTGTGGCCTCATGTTTGGTGAGGGTAGGATGCTACTGAAGGTCATCAAGTTTACATATACAACATGGTGGTAAATGCTGTTTAGCACTACCTTACATTGCTTAACACATGACAATCATGCCTCAGGTGGTGCTGCCAGGCTGCCTATGTCGGATGCACATACTGCACTCCCTATACATGTTTGGCAACAGATAGTGTCAAGTTAGGTATCCCTTTTACTATATGTGCGAGTCAGAGAGAGGTATCATTTCCAGGGTTCCTACTGAGCCAGTGTATGTGCTATGCGTTGCCTCTTTGCCAAGTCCAAGTCATACTGGGCATGCCTCCTTCTGCCTACTGGGGCAGGCTCAGGTTGTTCCTCCTCCGTGTCACGCTCTGCCTGTGATGGCCTTGGCAATGGTGGGGGGCTGTTTGGCCCTGGCCTATGCTGGTCCTGTTGCAGCTGTTTTTGCAGGATCATATTATGTAGCATAGCACATACCATGACAATTTGGGTACGTGTAGTTGGTGAGTATTGCAAGGCTCCACCAGATGTGTCCAGGCACCAGAACCGTGACTTGAGCAACCCAAACACATGCTTGATTACATTTTGTGTTTGTGCATGTGCCTCATTATGGCATTCTTGTTCATGTGTGTGTGCATTTCTGATGGGTGTCATCAGCCACGGCTCCAGTGCATAGCCAGCATCCCCCACTAAGTGACCATGTGGGATGTCCCCATTGGCAAATGTCTGGTACAGCTGCGTCAGATGCCAGATATGGGAATCATGGTAGCTTCCAGGGCAGCCAGCACACACATTCATTATTATGCCCTGGGCATCACACACGACCTGGCAGTTGATGGAGGGGAAGCCCTTGCAGTTAATGTAGGCCCTATCCCGCTCACCGGCTGGTGCTTTGATGCATATATGCATGCAGTCTATTGCACCCACTACCTCAAGGTATTCTGCTATTTGCTGGAAGAGATGCATATTGCTGGTCAATACCTCACGGGAATTGGGGAAATATACATGATCACTGACATGTGCTGACATGGCATCCAGGAACTGGTGCAGTACCCTGGATGCTGATGCCTGTGATATCCCCATCATATCACCAGTTGGTCTCTGAAAGGTACCTGTTGCTAGTATTCTTAGGCCAACACATACCTTGGTTTCCACTGGGATGGGTTCCCCTCTGTTGGTTCTGTGTGTGAGGCATGGCCTGCACAGCTCCACAATTTGCTGCAGGAGGTCTCTGTCCACTCTATAGTGCTCCACTATCTCCAGCTCATGTAACCCCTGGTAGGTGACCCTGGGCCTGTACACTCTTCTCCGTCTCCTCACTGTGGGTTGTCCAGCAGCATTTGCATTGTCACCACCCTCAGCATGTTGCATATGTCGTCTTATAACAGCAATGGCAGCCCCTAGCATTTTTTGTCTGAGTGAAGCTTTTTCAGTTTTCACTTCTAGTAGCATACTCCAGTGTTTCAGTGTCCCTTGTGAGAAACAAACTGCACTGTTGTTTGCAGAGTTTTAAGTGCTGCGCTGGGCTAGGCTAGTGCTCTGCCTGTGTTATTGCCTGATTTGGATTGTTTTCACCTGCTAGCTCTACTAGTATCACCTGGTAGATTCCTGGTATTTGTTGTGCTTCCTTTTTCCTTTCTGTTTCCTCAGGGGGAGCGACGCTCACACAAGCGCAAACATGCACACAGCAGCTCACATGCGCGCACACATGCTTAGACAGACTAAAACTTGCTTATTCGGGTTAAAACGCATGCACACCAGCACAAACATGCTCACAGCAGCTCACATGCGGGCACACATGCTTAGACGGACTAAAACTTGCTTATTCAGGTTAAAACGCATGCACACCAGCGCAAACGCACTTACAACTCTTTATACAGCCTTATACATGCTTACTCCAGCTTAAACGTGCGCAGTCACGCTTACACGTGCGCACTCTGTCTTACTTGGGTTTACACGCGCGCACACGCACGCATACCCGCTCAGCAAGAAACTTTGGTGTTATCCACAGTATACACCTTCCATTTCTTGGCTTTCCCTGGCCTACCTGTTGACACACCTCTTTCCATGATGTCTAACTGACACCTAACAGATGCCACTGTCCTCCAATGAGCTGCACTACTTTCATACATACCCCCTTGTGATGTCACCTATCTCCTACTCTGTTCCTCCCCATATCCTACTCCTACACTCCACTGACTGTGCTCATTTGCTATGTAACAGTGCGATTCACTATCCTAACACTCATTTACATAGGATTGCCTACTAATGCTTGGTTACATGTCTTAGACTGGGCTTCTTCCCTTAGCAACCCCTACTCGGTGGCCATGTTGTCTTCAGCCTGCTATTCTCTTGCATTAAAATTTGAAAATTTTCATAAATTCCATGTTTGTGGCTTTTATTGCCTTATTTTATGATTTTTATAGCGCACCCCATTTGTGCGGCGCTGCGCTACGCTTAAACATCAGAAATCGCCGAAAAAAAATTATTTTTATTTTAATTTTGCATAAGGGAAACTTTCCAATGGCCGTATATTTGGCCATTGGTATGCTTCCTCAACCATATGCAACCTTTATTTGGAGCTGACAAGGCTCCATTGTGCTATTTACAGAATGGTACTCAGTTGTCAACTGAATACATTTCTGCAGCTAACACATCTCCTACTCTGACAGGTTTCTGCTTCCTGGATCGCAAATTTACCTCATTTGCATGCCTTTCGGCTGCAAGTGAGGTAATTTGCATATCACAGCCCTCTCCATGTAGGAGACGTGTTAGGAGCTCTCTTACACATCCCTACAGGCTGTTCGTGGATCGCTCGTCAGATATGATGGCTGCATGGAGTCTTACTCTACTCGTAGACTCCGTGCAAGCCATCGTGAATCCGGCCCATAGTCTTCGTATACACTAATTCTTTTAATTTATTTGACAAGCATTAAGCATCCTTCTTGTTTTCATGTCCATGTGATCTAACACCTTTTGAGACCAGTCAGTCACTCCAAAATTATAAAGTTAACACAGGAAGAGCAAAATGGTTCATAGCTTGGATTTTTTCCTAGATGACAGAGCTGTTTTCAGTATTAATTTTAGTTTTCTAAAATATTTCTTACTAAGTTTTATTTGCATTTGCTCATGTTTTATTGTTGATCCTTCATCAATTCCCAAAATATTTACACACTCCACCTTGCTCAGTTTCTTTTATATAACATTCCTGTCCCAGGCAGATGTTTTCCTTGTAGTGCAACTTTCCTGATTTAAAGTTTGCCTTTTTTGCACATTTATTAAGACTAAACCACATTCTTATATCATCTGAAAAAGTTTTGACTACTTCTAGTAGTGCTTTCAGTTCATCATCTGATGAACCATGCAGTTTTAAATCATTCACAAAAAGAAGAAGAGAAGTCTTTACACTTTGTTGTTTTCTGGAAGCCAAATTATAGCAATGATCTAATCTGTTAAGTAGACAGATTAATGGGTTAAGGCCAAGGCAAATGAGTAGTGGTAATAAAGAATCACCCTTGAATATCCCCCTTTGAATTTTTAGCCATGGAATAATGCTTTGTCCTTTATCATGGCTTAACTGCAAAGTGGTTTGCCACTGGTTCATGGTCACTGTACTGTAATTGATCAGTGCAGGGTGTATCTTATATATTTTAAGCACTATTTTATCCATGAATGTGGATACTGTCAAATGCTTTTTTGCAGCCTATCCATGCCATACTTAGATTCTTCCCCTTTTAACAGTTCTCCATTATGACTTTATTTAACAGCAAATAATCCCTTGTTCTATATGATGTTCTTTTGTTACCATTTTGTTCTATTGCTATGTTTGAGTTTTCTTCTAAATGACTATGAACTCTATCAACATCAGTTCCAGTGTATAGTTCATACATTATCGAAAGGCAAGTTAATGGTCTACAGTTTTTAGGGTAGCTTGCAGGTTTGCTCTTAAGTAGCAGTATTGTTTTTCCCTGTTGTTAACCAGGTTGGTGTCTGTTCTGGGTGTGCACATAAATAGTTCTTACTCATGGCTAATTCTTCATGTAAACATGTGAATACTTTTAGCCAGAAGTTAGATACTGCTTCTGAACCTAGGGTTTTCCAATTAAGAGCTTTTCTTAACTTTGTTTCAATCTTTCTGGCTGTTACTTCAATTTCATATCCTGTATATTTGAGATTCTTATTCTTCTTTTTAGTTCTTTTATCCATTCAGCATCTTTGTTATGTTCCACTGGATCTTTATAGATATTTGTCCAAACTACATCTATTTCCTTTTGGGTCATCAATAAATTGCTTATTTTACACTTTTCTTTTGTATTTATCTGCATATCGTGCAAGTTTTTCTACCTGTGCTGATATTTTTCATTTATTATTTGCAATAATGCATGATAGATCATGATATGTTCTGATACTGTGTATTGTTTTATCATGTCTGTCTTTCTGAGTATTGTTCTTAATCTCTTCCCTCTTCTATGCTCTTCTAGCAGTGACACTTCTTGTCATTTTTTTATAGTTTTCTCTATTTGATATTTCCATGATAGAATTTGATTTCTCCCCTTCCTTTCCCTTATTGCCCTGCATACCACTCAACTGTCCAGATTTTTGCAGAATGTCCAAATTGTTGACTCTTACTTGTTTTCTGTTTCTCATAAAATTTGTGTGTTTTTTCTTACATTATCACTGAGGATTGAAGTAATTAAAATAGTAAATAATGAGAGACAATCGAGTTTTAAATTTCACGTTCTTCAGAAAATATATAATAATGCAAAATCTGTCATTCTAGCAACTTTTTAAGTTTATAAGTGCAAGATTTAAAATCTGTCCCTATTTTTGGGCCTTTGTCCCCCTGTTATTTATGGCTTTGTCCAAATTTCTTGCACAAAGATGTTGAGAGCTGTGCTGCCCTGCGTTTTTATTGTAAGACTTTATCTGTTATTAATTTAGCTGCACAGTAATATATTCTATTTTCTTCTGTTATATTGCATGAATCTCTATGAACTGTACTAATTACTGTGTTTGATTGTTTTATCAAACTTCTAACTTTTTTGGGTTTTATTGACTTTCTGTAGTATTTTTTCATTGATCTTAATATGTTTGTCCATCTCTATTAAATCAAGCAACTCTTTTCTTAGATCATTTTCTTCTAAAACGAGGGCACATTCGTTATTCTCCATTCCCTGCAGGCATTCTACAGAAAGTGTCTGAGCATCTTCCTGTACACATTCAATTCATTATCATCCTGTATCATCCATTGCTCTTTCATATGGGAGCTCACTGTCCTATCAGTCTTCAGCATTAGCTCCTTTAGAGTTTGCAAAGTTTCCTGTTTCTTCCCTTGCTGTGCAGCTCCAATTAAACTTTTGTACTTGGTTCCTATCTAAGGCTGCAAAGTATCTTCATATGGCAACTGATCAGATGTTTTCCACTCCACTGGTTTCTTCATAATTTGGGGATCCTTTGGTCTATCCTGCTGTAATGTTATTAGAGTTTCTACACTAAATCCTTCACATTGCAGGTAATCCATAACCTTAGTTTCTATTCCTTTACCTTCTCCATTACTAATCCTCTTTTCTACGTTTCCTCTTTATATTGTAAAATTTTCCATATCCAGATGTCTTTGCCTACGCTTCTCTTCAAATATCTTTAGTGCTGATCTTTTTGTATTGATTCGTTATGTTTTCTCCTTTGCATAAATATTGCACCATATTAAACCTCTTTTTTCTTTTCCATGTCAGTATTTCTTCTTCCAATGTCTCCTGCTCCACCTGTTTCTCCTTACTTGGGGGACATTTTATTCAATCATGCTGTAATATGACCTGTGTTAGACTTTCTACACTAAATCCTTTACTTCACAGGTATTGCATTATTTCAGCTTCTATGTTTCTTTAACTTCTGCTTTACTAATCTTCTGTTCGATGCTCCCTCTTTGTGATCTTATTTTCTATATTGTGAAATGTTCCATATCTGGATGTCTTTCCTTGCAGTTCTCTTTGAATATCATTGGACTGCTTTTTTTCTATTTTTTAATTTGTCTTTCTGCTTTGCATAAATAATGCACCATATCAGATCTCTTTTCCTTTCCAATGTCTATGTTTCTTTTTTATACCTTTCAAAATCCCTAAATTTTGTTCTTTATATTTGTGCACTTCCTCAGTTGCTTCTTTTTCCAAATGGCCCAAGGTTTCTTGGTCTATATAACATTTTTCATAAATCTGTTGAATTAATGATCACACATTTTTATTTGAATCTTCTGACAGTTTTTTTATTATGCAAGCATTTTTCTTTCCTCTAATTTCTCTTTATTCATTTTGTATATCTTCTGTCTGGAAATTCTGGGCTTCTTGTATAATAGTAACAATACATAATTTCTTTTTTATCCTTAATAATTCACTATATCTTCTTTATGGCTCATTTTTACCCTATCATCTTTTGTGATTTTTGTGGCCTACTACTTCATTTTGCAACAGGGAAGGCACCCTCCGCCTGGGCCTGGCCTAGCCCCATTGTAGGAATTTTTCTGCGTCTTGAAGATTCTACAGTGTCATTTTTTGCAATCCTGCCACCAGTACACCTACCAGGATTGAGAACTTTTGTGTCCTGGGTCTTGTGCACCCATCTATCTTTTTTTATTTTTTAACCTACTTCTGTCCATGATATATGCTATATAAAATGCTGTCTGTATATCAGTGGCATCTTAGTGAGATATTGTGAAAAACATCAATACCTGAGGATGAATTCAATTGCATCAGTTCTACCCTTCTTTGGTTGCTGATTTATCATCTCCCCATTCAGACCTAGGATGGGTGGAGAGATGATGCACTAGACCACCAAAGAATAAGTTCTGTACTGACAGCAACATTATTAAGTGGACTGGGATTGTGGGTGATACACTAGATGCTAGAGAATACTCTTGAAAACACCTTAATGACATCAAAACTACTACAAAGATCAGGGGGAGGAAGGTTACACATGACACCATGGGAAAACTCGACAAGGTGACCTAAGGCACAGATTAGCATGGTTTACTATTGTTTGTGCGAACGACATTCTGTTGGCTACACTGTACTGAAACTCAGAATGTCAAACACGCAAACATTTGTGCACCAGACAGTCAACTCCACTTATGTGAATGCACTACTGCATTCGCATAAGTGTAAGTTGACTATCTGCACAGAGATCGCTGTTCAGTGGGGAGTGGAAATTCATCCACATCCCCACTGTAGTGCGATCATGGAGTTAGAATATATAAGTAGGGGGGGGTGGGGAGCTGTGATTTGTCATATAGGAGTTTTATTTACATCAGCTCCTATACGGCTATCACGTGGTGGTTTCGACACCGATGTCGAACCACATGCATTGAACATTTGGTTCGACATTGTCAACATTAGTTTTTTTTTTACTTTCGGTATTACTATTTGTTTATTCTAATGAAAAATGTTTTTCCATTCGAATAAACAATAGTAAACTGATTAGCATAATGGAAAATGGGAGGACCAATGGATACACTCTAAAGTGCCATGATGGCATCATTTGCAGTATGAGGATCAGAGGTGAGGGGAATCACTGGATAATGGAATATATTTCAAAGTGCCATAATGACACCTGTGATAATACAGGGACTGGGGATGGTGGAGCCACTTTGCACCAAGGATAAAGTGAAGCGCTGCAAGGCACAAACATCATAAGGATGATCCGAGGATGAGGGGACCACTAGACCACCTTGGATGATCTTTGTGAAAAAATGTGCCATAAACGAGATTACCACTCTGTGAAAAAGAAACAGTGAGTTCAGAGTCACAGACCAATTTAATGACTATTTTTCAAATACTCTAAAGTTCATTTAAAATAAATAATATTTCAGTCAAATGCACACCCCTCAGGTGTCAAAAACACAAGCTTAGATTACAAAAATAAAACCCACATAATGCAATCATCAATTTATAAACCATATCTTATGAATACTAATTACCTTTAAAAATTATTCACATCTATCTACATCAAAGAGTAGAAGTGTACAAAACATTTTGCCAGCACACATGAAATTATAAAATAAGTTTTGATGGCATTTTTAAAAGACGTTGATCAAGAATTATTTGCTTGTATTTTACTATTGTTTTCAATCTCATCACTCATTTTAATTTGGGTTTCACATTAGCCCTTAATGTAACCCAGCAATATCCCACTGCTTCTTTGTAAAGTGCCATGATCTCATCCCCATCCATGCACCCAAAACCCCTTTTCCCATTTTTCATATAGGGTTGGGGTTTTATTTCAATAGATGCAATCATCTAGAGTCAATGTTTACACTGCCAGGTGGCTAGCCCTGCTTGTCCATTCATCTATAATTTCTAGGTTGCCCTAGACAAGGGCATATTCATATCAGAAGTATTTTAAACATGCTTAGCTAGTGCATTCATTTATATATCATGCCATAAGCATTTATTTGTCTTTCATTTATATAACACTATACATGCTGTGCATGTTGCAATATTAAATAAGTCAGTTGTTATAAATCTTTGCATCGACAGGATGTTTAAACCAATTGTCAGTGAAACTATACTGGCAACACCAGCATCCATAGCATAGATATATACATTTTGGTTTGAATATAATTAAAATTTGAGTCCAGCAACAGTCTTTAGAGCACAGATGGTGCTTCAAATCCAATCCCTATTTAAAAATGCAATTTAAGGTGATTTCAAGCTCATCAGAAGTTAAAATGTACAGACCAGTTTCTTTTGATAGCATTAATGACAAAATGTAAATATGTAAAAGTGATATGTTCCATCATGACCATTGTTAGAAAATAAGTTTAGCTTCTGTCTTATCTTTATACTTGATATTTTTTGTGAGTTCAACATCTGTTCATTATATTGCTCCACTATAATCTATTGCAACCTCATGAAACTTATTTAATGATTTTCTGTACTACTTAGTCTGCTTGGATGTATAATTTGGTTATGCAAATACCTGCAAACATGTATCATTTTTCTCTGTATAGACATTGCTCATCCTTCTGAAGTAAAACATTAGGTAATGTATAAAAATCATTGATTTACATGAAAATCATTGTTTCAAATGAATGAGTGCATTAATAAAAAAAAATGTAGTAATAGATCATTCAACATCTATGAAACAAGATGAGGACCCTGACAACTTTGGAATTCTGGATGCATATATTTAGCAATCTAAGGATTCAGAGCATTTAGAAGGAAACAATCAAAAAATAAAGGAAGAGGTTCACAACAAATAACAAGGAAGAAAAAGAAACTGATGATAAATGTTTTTTAAACACCTTTATTGAATTATCACTTGTGACATAGGCAAATTTATATTTATAGAAAAGTAATCAAATTGCATGAAATTAACATTAACATATATTATACTTCACATATATTGCTATATATCATATAACCTAAGCAACATTACATAAATTATTCAATTCCAGACTCTTTTTTAAAAAAGAAACATCTTTATTAAACCATCACTTATGACATAAGCAATCATATATTTATATAAATGAAAATGAACCACAGAAACACAATCCTAGTTGTAAGCATTTTACATCACAAACCATACTGACCCACTTAGGTTCATAGGTTCATAGGTAAGTACTAGGCTATCTGCCCGATGGCATCTATAAGCCTAGCCAGAATGTGTTGGCTTTCACCACCACCTTAGATTATTTCCATGTGCCTCTGTCCAGCAGAGCCATTAGTTCCCTGTACCTCTGTCCAACAGAGCCACTGCAGTGATCCCCGGGGTAAATTTTCTGTTTCCCATCCACTCGTCAAGGTTTCTCTTGAAGAGTGTTAGTGAGGGGGTCTGCTTAATGTAGATTAAAATCCTGTTCCAGAGCATGGGGAGTCTCTGGGACAGGAATCTATCCCTCCAGCACACACTATTTATCGTTGTGGTGAGGTTTAGATCGCTAGAGTGACTTCCAGTCACAAACATTATACATCACTTATAATCTACCCAATCATTTTCAGTCAGGCATTCCATAGCAGATTTAAGTCCTGCTGTCTTTTAAATCTCATTCCTCCCCTGTAGGTATCGTTCCCACAATTCCCATTTTTTCCTATGTAGTTTGCCCCTAAAGAGAATATGTACAAAAAAGGACACCACTTTGTTATGTAATACACAGATTACAGAGAATGATAACATATTTCTATCAGAAAATCTTCAGTCTACAGAAGAAGACATCATTTTCAAAAGACAATGTAGAAAATAAGGCAAGGGGTAGGTGAAAAGGAAGAAGCCAAAACTGAGTGTGGAAGGATTGAAGAACATTACTGTAAGAAAAAAGAAGAAAAAGGCAGATGCTGACTATATGTCTCAAGCTATGGATGTTCAAGGCAGCTGGACGAGAATTGGATGCTTGCAAATTTCATGCGCAATGAAAACAGTGGAATTATTAAGACTAATGGTGATGATGATCATTTCTTTGTAACAATTGATAGAGCAGATATTTTTGTATTAGAAGTTGAGGATTCTTCAGATCTGGTCAGAATAGATATTCTTCTAATTGGAGATTCTATTATTAGAGGAACTGATATTTACATTTGCAGAGAAGATAATGAAAACCGAATAGCTTTATTCTTGCCAGGATCAAAAATAGAAGACATGAGACAAGCCTTGAAACACCTTAACGTAGAGAACTATAGATCTGTTTTAATCATGTTGGTACAAATGATCTCATTTGCAAGGACTCTCTGACTAAAAGTAGGAAACTACAGTGAAAGAAACAGGATCTAAAACTGCAGTGAACAAAGTTACAAGTACCACCGTAATGAAGCAAAAAATAAAAAAAAATTCTGACTTCAAAATGCCATATACAATTTATTACAATGCAAAGCTTGGGTAAGACCTTTCTTCAGTGTGTATTCAAAAATATGTACTGAAGAAGAGTCTTACCTAAAAGCTTTGCATTCTAATAAATTGTATTTTGTGTTTTCAAGTCAGATTTTTTTTTTTTTTTTGATAGTAGGAAATTTATAGTCCTCATAGATAGTATAGCTTGTACTGGTGTTAAGATGTCTTCTTGAATGAAAAGATTTTTGGGTAAATACCTACATGGAAAAAATGCCCTGTTTTAAAAAATGGAAATGTGTAGAGCATCCAAGCGTAGTTTGGGGCACACGTTCATATGTTCAGGCAGGATGATGTGCATTTGTCAATATCAGGGAACATAATTTTTGCAGCAGACACTCTCCTTCTAATCAAGGTTCTTCTTCCTTATAATACCAGAGGACCTATCTTCCCAGCAATGGCTGTGTTCCTGCTCCATGATTATGAAGGCAAGATCCATGAAGAAGCTAATATAATCTTACTTGTACAGGACTGTTTCCAAAAATATAAAAAAGCTATTAAAGTTTTTGATTGCTCAGTAGTACATGCAGCTTTGGACACTACCAAGGTGATGTCATTTAATTCTTCTAAAGAAAATTCTAGTGTGAAGCTAGTATCTATGTTTCATCATAACTGTTCATTGTTTCGGAAGGACAGAGAAAACTGTGGACTAATGAAGACTTCTTTCATACAGTATTCTTATGCAGTAGAATGTATTAATTCAGGAGTTTGCACTGGTGTTTTGGGTTTTGATGTAAATTGTTGGGGGGGGGGGCTGCTGATGCTGTGCCGAGAACCATAATTGCCTACAATGACCTTTACCTTTAGGAATAAGAGTTTATGTATGCATAAAATGTGGATGAGAAAGAACTGGAAAATTGTTTATACATTAAAAATATACATACATTTGAGATAACCAGAGAAAGACAGACATACAGTCAGGGACAGACAGAGGTTAGACCATTTCCCTTACTGTTTTGATTTCTGTGAAACTACATTATCTGAGAGTTAGTATTAATAACTGGGGGTATAGGGAATATTATACACCATGGTAGAGATTGCAAGGATTGCCACAACTTGTAAAAATGCTTTATTTAATACATTTCTTTGCCTATCAATACATCCATCTGTAACAGTGGTGCACTATGGCTACTGTACAGGGAAATGATAGGATAACTGCACAGGAATAGTTTCCTTATTACCAAATATGTCATCTACCAAGACCAGAAATACTGGATGCTAAGTCCTGATAAGGACCCAAGTAGAAAAGTAATAGTGTTACTAATATTATTATGGTTGGATCTTTAATCATGGAAAAGAAAAAACACTTTTAGAGCTTCATTTCTTTACAGTATGCTGCACATTTATTCATTCATTCAGGTTTACAGCTATTCTGTTTCAGTGATGTAATGATGAACTACAATATTTTTAGAAGCAGTGGTAAAAAAATCTTCTTACTCACTGGAAAGAATTTTTGACCACATGTATCTGAAAAAGTGGCATAAAATGCATTTGCGATAAAGGTTTCTTTCTAGCAATCACTTTTCAGATGTGGTTTTCATGTTTTGCTTATTTTCTTATCTTTTGACAAGGATTCTGTCAATGCTGCATAAAATATAAACAGTAAATATTAATTTTACTTCTGACAAGACTCTGGGTTGTACAAAAAAAGTGGACTTTTCTTTTAATTAAACTACCTGTACTCAGAAAGTAGATTAGAAACAGCTTTTTAGAGCAATGTCTAAAAACTTTAATGTATAACATAAAAAATTACCACTCCTTCATCATCTTCTTTATACAACGTTGCCTCTGTTGATGTAAGTTTATTTTTACATCAATGATTCCAAAGTTTTGTGTAAAAGGTATCTGACCATTCAGCATTCAGCCAGCGCTTCCAGATAAAGGCATATATTTGAACTACCTTGTTTTTTAGAATGTACTAGTTGCTAGCCTGTAACTGCAATAAATTAGTCCTGCACGTGATATAAGGAGCCAGTCAAAAAAGCTAAAGTTCAAGACAATGCAAGTGAATACATACAAAGCTTCACAAGGGATAGTAGGATAGCCACTGAACCTATTTAACCTAGAGTAATTTCAGAAGGAATAGCAACTGCAGAAAAGTATGCCTGATGTCTGTCTCTCGGGGACACCCATCCAGAATCCAGTTATCCGTAAGTAGCTCACTGGTGTATAAAGTTTACAGAATATCTCAGATGCCTTTTGTCATGTCAGCAGCACAGTTACTTCAAGACCGTTTTTGACACAGTATTACTTTCTCTATATGGTATTATCCAGATTTTGATATGCTTTATTCTTTTTTATATCTTTAAATTTATGTAAAAAATGAAGTTTTTCCAAGCAGGTTCCCTGGCATCTTTAGCATTAGCGTGTGTAAGTATTTATGTAGGTGAGATACTGAAATTATATTTTGTCTAAAATGTAGCATCAGTGAAGTTCAGATACCAGCACCCCTCCTCATCCCCAACGTGCACACATAGTAGTACCAGCATGCAAATGTAACTTAAATGGCAAGTATGAGGACTGAGGATATAAGTTGTTATCTTCTAAGTTTCTGCAGTCAAAGGTAAATGCCCAAGTGGACTTGTGTCTTAAAGAAGTTAGTGACAGAGACACAATGCTTTATGTGTCTGTATTCAAAACAGAGCTGGCAGTGCTGTGTTTTTTCTTTCTTTCTACTCCTTCTTCTTTTCCCCCTTGGGTATGGCTGTTCATTAGATATTTCTAATATATCACATATATATAGTACAAATAACCAATCGGGTTCCTTGAAATGTTGTGCTGGTTCTTATTGATATTTATATATTCAGTCAGGTACTCTGCAGTATTTGTATGTCTCACATATGAAAAGCATTCATTAGATTCTTAACTGTCTCAATATATTCATATAAATATATTCTTTTGTCTACAAGTAACAACAGTTTTGTCTGTTTGAAGATGTACTTAAGTGGCTGCATTCAGAAATGTTGAGAATGACTTCAGTTCCTGTTTACTGTGGACAACTACTTTCTGCTAAATCATTATTTTTTGCAGCAAAACTGTCAAAAGTAATTCTTATTTTAGCTCATACATAATTGTGTTTTTAGTGTTTATTCTTTGTCAGCCTTCACTTTCTTCCACATACACTGGACAAATAATACAATATATCATGGTATTCAT
Organism: Protopterus annectens; assembly: GCF_019279795.1. Lineage (NCBI taxonomy): Eukaryota > Metazoa > Chordata > Ceratodontiformes > Protopteridae > Protopterus > Protopterus annectens. The sequence continues at coordinate 1,024,451,341 of NC_056735.1, forward strand.
GGGAATTCATGTTGAGAATAAGTTCAGTTCCTGTTTACTGTGGACAACTACTTTCTGCTAAATCATTATTTTTGCAGCAAAACTGTCAAAATTAATTCTTATTTTACCTCATACATAATTGTGTTTTTAGTGTTTATTCTGGGTCTATATCACTTCAATGAAACGGCTGATGTTCGAACACCATATGTTTGAAATTCTTACCTCAAACTGCAAAAACAATGAAGTCCCAGGGAAAAAAAAATTGCTGTTCCAAGAAACACACACACAACACAAGCACACCAAAAAAATAGCAATCCACACACATACACTTAAAATCCTACATCTAACCCTACACTAAACTGTACATACACGACTATCTATCCACTTACCTTAACCCAAACCCTAAACCTAAGGTCAGTCACTATTGCACAATCACCTGACATGCACCCTAACCCTAAAACACCTATCCTGCCCTAACCCTAAAGTCTGTCACTATTGCACACCCACAACCCGCGCCCTAACCTTAACTCACCTATCCTGCCATAACCCTAAAGTCTGTCACTATCGCACACCCACCTCACCAGTGCATTAACCCTAACTCACTTAACCCTTGCCCTAACCCTAACGTCCGCACAATCGCACACTTACCTGAACCCGACCCGTAATTTTCCACCACAGCGCTGAATATAGTGAAGCCACATAAATGGCCCTTAATAATATTGAAGAAAAAAAGTGAAACAGTATATCCATCAAGAGACAAAATGAACAGAATTCCTGGAAAACTGCTTCTAAAATTAAAAAGCTCTGATAGCATGACTTTTTTCTGAAACAATAGATTTGCCCTTTAAGTAAAAGGTTTGTACTGGACTTTAACTTTCAAACATGTATAAGTATGTATGTATATTTTAAGCTGAAACATTTTTATAATAAATAATATAAATATCTAGTTTTAATGTTTTACTATATTTACAGTGAAATGCTTAATTAATTTCATTTAATTAAACTTATGTGTATTTCTAAATGTTAAACAAATACTTCTTGCAAGATAACGTCATTAAATTATAAGCAATAAAAGAGGAAACTTTAAAACTTTATTAGTTAAGAATTGTATTTGATTTGTTCAATCTTCCTTAGTATGTGCATTCTTGGGTTAACTAAATATCAGATCTAAGTAATATGCTAATTGAAAGTGCTGAAGTGCTGTTGATTTTGTTTTCTCTGTTCCTGTGTAAAACATTCCATTCACAGGTCATTTATGAAGCAAGTAACACTTAAAAAAAGATTGAGCAGAGAACAAAAGAATATTCCACTTGTGTCAGAATGCTGGCTTCTTTGTTGCCTTGCTTCCCACCATGAGATGTTCTGAAGAAAATCCATTTCAAAGTTCATAACTGATGTCTGCGAAAACAGAAAGGATCTTTTTTGATTGTTTTTCCAAGTAAATATGTGACAAATCTTTTTTTTTCTTTTCATAGAAGTGAAGGGTTGTTAAAACAAAAGCTATAGTAATGTTTTATATTGAGCTGTTGCTGACATAATTTGCTTACACATGTTAAATGTTAATAGCTTATGCTGTAGTGTTATTAACTATCAATGTGCATACTAATGGAAATAAGTAAAGTTAGATATTTGTTATTGAATTAGAACAGCTTAAAAGACCTAAAAAAATGAAAAACTTACAAAGGAAATTAACAGCTGCTGTGTGCTGTGAGTTGTCATTTTCACATGCTGTCCTCAAATTCTGTTGTCAGGATGTGAATCTTAGATCAGAATAGCAGCTCACAATGACTAAAAATACATGTTCAAATTAAACACACAAGGTTCATTTTATATATAGTCAAGATTGCTTGTAATACTAGAATTAATAAGAGTAAAGATCTTATGAATAATATGCAAATGCATGAGGAATGAACTATCCGTTATGTAAGATTAATAAAAGAGCAGTATCAGTAAGTTAAGAAATATATACACATATAATAATCTTTAATACAGAGATAATGACTAAATAACTCTTTCATGTAAAGTTTTAGAAATACAAGTTATATAGGCCAAGGTAAAATATTAGTGGGTAAATAAGACAGAAAAATATACTTAAATAAACTGCTTATAAAGAAATGTATATTATATATCCTACATAGATGTGAATGTACCAAATCTTATTATATATTATTAGATTCACTAAAACTACTTGAAATAACTAATTTCATAAGCCAAAGCTGAGTGTCATATTGCTGAATCAGTACATCCATTTTGATTGAAAGTAAAATAGATTTTTCAACATGTTTGAAATTAGGAAGGAAGGATGAATGGGATTTGAATTAAGTACATTGCAACTTTTGAATACAGTATAGACTGCAAATATTTTTTTTGACTCCATAGAAATAACAGGACCTTCTCTTGGTCCTCAGTAGTATACATAATTTTATGCAGTAACTTAATAAGCGAAAGGACTTTTAAATATTTTGATATTTGTTTTGTAAAGAGGTTTACACAATTTTCAGATATAGACACTTGTACTTTAAAAAATGAATTCAGAGCTTTTGTTAGATCTATAAAATATGGGTGTATTTTTAACAAGATAAATATATATGTGCTTAATTTTCCTTGACAGTAAGACGCTGTCCAGTTCGATTCTCAGCTAGAGCGTCTTCTGTCTGGAGACATGTGTGAATGGGCATACCTTCATTGAAGGTTATGCGTCAGGGCTGGCAACTCGGCACATAAAAATCTACCGCCAATCATTAGCGGACCGGAGTTCCGCACTGGCGACCCCTAACCGGGAAAAGCTGAAAGACACAACAACAACATTATAGTTTAGTATAAGCTTACCTGTCACCTGCAAATTTACAAATATCTTTATCTTTTCAGATCCAAACACTGTTCTACTTATTTATTTACAGATTTAGTTAAAATAATATTAAATAAGTGAATAATTTAGAAATATTTAATAGATAATTTATACTGCTGTTATATATACTGCTGTTATATAAATGGGTATATAGTACACTATTTGTTAAATTATTTAAGATTTGTAATTAACAGAAGAGGATTAGTTTTATGTAGTAATGTGGAATAGTTTTAAATGGCAAATATATAACTAAATTAATAATGTCTTAATCCTTTTGACTTTAATATAATATTATATATTAATTATTTTAAATTCATGGTAACATTTTACTAGATGTTTGATGAATTTTTAGATATTGATAGTTAGAGAGATAGTATGGTAGTTTTTCTATTTGATAGGCAAACTAGGAACATTGATACCCATGGTAGGTTGTGATTTATGAGCAATATATATACAGCACTAGTTTATAGTCAATAGATTAATGTATGATAATATAAAAAATGTAGTTCCAGGGATTCAATAACGTCCATGTAGGCTTCACACAAAGCCTACAGAGAGTTCACATGTGTACGTGGTGGCATCAGAGTGCAATGTATCTTCTTGCCATGCACCACATTCAAGCAAAATTTCAGCCAGGAAACCATGCAAACAAAAATGGATAGTAAATCTGTTGAATCTGGAGCACTGATAGTCTGCGGTTTTGGTGGAATGCCAAAGCGATCACCAGGGATTCACAGATAGCTCTCAAACTCTTAATGCAAGACATCTGGACAAAGGCCAATATGATGCGAGGACAATGACCCAGAAGTAGGGTTATATTTGACATGAAATGTGCTAGAATTACCAGGGGTTTGTGTTCAGATAAATGTGAAGTATGAAACTCAAACATACCTCTCAAACTCTTACAGCTAGAAATCTGGGCAAAACCATACATAATGGGGGGGGGGGGCAAAGGTCCAACAATAAAGATATTTTAGAAATATTGCTCTTACAAACTTAGAAAGTTGGTAGAAAAATAGGTTTTACATTTACATGAATTTTCTGAAAAGCATGAATTTTGAAACTCAAATGTATGTTATTATTTTCTGACTTCAATCTGCAATGACATGCCAATCACTTGCCAGAAAACCAAAATTGTATGAGGAAAAGATAAAAAATATGAGAAAAAATGTAGACATTCTGCAAAAATATGGACAGTTATCAGGTATAAACTCAAATGTAGGTAATATTGAGTCACATCAGTCCTGAGATCATCCCATTGACATGTCAGAAAGCCACAAATTTGATAAGGCACACATCTGGACATACTGTGAATATCTTGACAGTTGAAAGGTATGAATGCTAGTTATGTGGTCCAAACACAGTACAGGACAGTGTATCTACAGGGCAGAGTATTGTGATATCCCATTCCTGGCATTCTGTACTGAAGTTGTGTAAAATAAACTCTCAGGGGAAGTGTGTGCATTGAATAGGGACTCACAGATGAATTGTAGGAATGCACACAGGGAAAGGGGACAGGTTATACAACCTAATGTACAGTAGATGAGGGCATGTCAATGGAAGATGGTTGAAGCTACAAAACCAATCATGTATCTACATGGTACAGTAGGGACCGCACAGTGAAAATGTGTATTATGTGACTGTCACACAAGGTGACATTACAAAGGGGAGGATGTCTGTGTGAGATAAGCACCCTTACATGTATAATGCAGAGGAACTCTATCAGGGATCTGACATACAATTGGGGTAGGATGCATTTTGTAAAGCTGTGCAAACTAATTTGCCTGAATATGAGTCTGGGACACATGTAAAGGCTTATGGATAACATAAAAAGAAGCAACCACAATCATGGACATATCAAAATAATACCACCAGTAATCCCACGTGTATGATATAACATATGTGATTTAGAGTGATCAGAGATAATTCTGCATGCGCACACACCCTTGTACAACTATTATGATGCATCCACAATCTATGAGGGTAATCACACACAGTCCTGGCACTGTAACATCTGCTGGAGGAGTTAGGAGGGACAGTGCTATATCTGTATACCTGTATGCAACATTATGAGCAAAACAGGCTAGTTGAGTGGTGTGCTTGGTGCACACACACACACACACACACACACACACACACATATATATATATATATATATATATATATATATATATATATATATATTAACTAAGAACGAACTTCATGACACAAAAGCATTCAAAAAGAATTAAATGGAAAACACCAATAACTCTTGTATCATTTGGTGATTTTGTCTTCTTTAATATCAATGTTCAAGAAGACGAAAGCACTAAATAATAAAAGAGTTGCTGGTGTTTTCCTTTTAATTCTTTTTGAATGCTTTTGTGTCGCGAAGTTCATTCTTAGTGAAATTTATCTTCATTTTTGTGAGTTTTTTTACTATACACACACACATATATATATATATATATATATCTATATATATATATATAGATATATATGTATATATATATATATATATATATATATATATATATATATATATATGTATATATATATATATATATATGGGTCTATCTGATTTAGCCAAAAGCTTCAAACACCGACAACGAGAACACCGACACCGGTAGATCGACAATGGAGAAGACCGAAAGTTGAAAATCCTGATGCTGAGAACACCGACATGTTAAGGTAAGTGTGCGGTAGGGACGGACATTAGGTTCAGGGTGCAGGTAAAGTAAGTGTGTGATAGTGATGGACGTTAGGGTTAGGGTGCGCGTCAGGAAAGTGTGCGATAGTGATGGACTTTAGGTTTAGGGGTGGGTTAAGTGAGTTAGGGTTAGGGTGCGAGTAAGGTAAGTATGTGATAGTGACGGACTTTAGGGTTAGGGGAAGATTAAGTGAGTTAGGGTTAGGGTGCGGGTAAAGTAAGTGTGCAATTGTGATGGACCTTAGGGTTAGGGTTTGGGTTAATGTAAGTGCATAGATAGTTGTGTATGTAAGGTTTAGTGTAGGTTTGTAAGGTGTTTGGTGTGCTTGTGTTGTGTGTGTGTTTTTTGGAAAAGGTATTTGTTTTGTTGATTGTCAGGATTGTGGTTTGTCGGGCATGTGAAGTTTCGTGTTTTTGAACTTTCAGTTTTGTGGTGTCGGTTATTTCGTTGTCGGTGTTTTGGTGTATTGGCATTATCAGATAGACCTATATATATATATATATATATATATATATATATATATATATATATATATATATATAGATATATTTATATATATATATATATATATATATATTTATATATATATATATATATATATATATATAGTACAATCCACACATCGTAACAAATGATATCCATACCATTAATGTGGTCAAACACCTATGCATATAGTGTGTGCATCACCAGAACAGGTAGCAGACATGCATCTGGTCTAACAACTTGATTGGTGTTCTGTACCATCAGACAGTCATGTTTATGCCACAAAAAGAATACCTAGCTATGGCCAATAAGCTGTGTGACAGCTCAGTGTGATAAACACATTGCACTTCAGTTACATATCATTGGAAGATGCGTAGGGAGGTACATGAAGCATGATGCATTGTACTCTGTTATTGGTGTGATGAAGTTTGGGAACTATGGAGATATTATAGCCTCTGATGTGGATGTCATTCACATGCTCAGTACTTGTGCTACATACAAGGGAGTAGTCAGCACTGTGACCATATGCTTTTGGACATTCCACTTACCATCCACCCCAGGACACAGGTCACATACCTACTGGTCTGATTATAGAGTGTGATATTCACATTATATTTGGGTCATGTGTTTGTTTTTCTGACATAACAAATCTCCCCACGTTTTCTTGTCATTGCAGTTTTTTCATTGCAGTGGCAGTAATCTTTGTATGTGTTGATACTGTCTGTATTATACTAATATCACAGCTGGAGTCAATGATTGCTCACAATCCATAGTCCTTCAGGCAGCTGCTTGGACACAGGATGTCATCTGTGATGTTCATCACTTAACTAATGGACAGGAAAGGGCCTAGTTGACAGCCCTGATATATGGATCTGATCAATAGACCTCAGATATAGGTCACAGTGAGATGCCACGTATGTGATACACTGGATTACCCACTTGGTGATGTAGCTGTTTA
>NC_056735.1:1024463299-1024603299 GCF_019279795.1 Protopterus annectens
GTGAGATACACATTTCCAACACTATTCATATTTGTGTGCAGCTAAGCAATGACCAAAACCTGAAATGCATTACTAAAGTCTGAGTGTTAGTGCTGCGTGTATAAGGCACACCTGCTGCTTAACTGACTCTGGCAACACGTATTAAAGCGTTGATACATTTCTTTTTGGGCCCAGATGATACTGAGTTTGAATTCAGGTGTATGTGATACATTTAAATTCATTTAAATAAACATTGTTAAGACAATGACATGCATTCTTTATAGTACATCTGTTGCTGTGTGTTGGCATAGTGCAGCAGTGTTAAGCAGAATTGCGAAGAGGGAAATGCAGCATTTTTCCACTGATCACCGTTGCTGCACATTGGTGTAAAGTGCACACCTCTACACAAACATGGAGCCCGAAAGTGAAGGGATGCATTGCTTTTTCTGCTACTTATGTGTTGTGTGTGATTCTATTTTTTGACCAGATTAAAGTGGTGAAAATGGGGTAGATAGGAAAGTGGTGAATAGGGGAGTAAGCAGGGAAAAAATAAAAGGGAAAACCATACAGGAATGTGCAGGAGGGACATAGGAAAGAACCATAGCTATCCAGTTCTTTAACAGTGTAAACTGAAAATATGTGTGGAATATTAACTGAATTTGGACTGTTACCTCCACAAAGTTGAGTGACCTCAACACAATCATGTTATATAACCAATTGGACCAAATCAAGTGTGTCAAGAAGACATGTGTGCAAAATGAAGAGCTATGTATGGGATATTTTTTTTTATGGGACAGGTGCCCATTTATTTTTTTATTTGAGAGAGACAGAGGAATGTTGGGGTGGGGATGTAGGTATGTCTCGGTCATTTAAGTTGGGTAGGCGAGGAAGTAATTGCAGACAGACAAGACAAACAAGACAAGAAACAGGGATAGTGATGGACGCAAAAGATTGGGGGACACCATAATCGGGGTGAGGGTGGAGACAACCCAGGCTCATGGCCATTGGAGACAGTGAGAATCGAGTCCTCACCCACTGGACTGTCATCACTGTCATCTTACTCTGCAGGTAGCTGTAGTGCTTGATGTCTCCTCCTTCTCCTCCTATTGAACATAAGGGAGAGCAGCCTCTTCATCCTGTGTAGGCTTGCATCAGTGGTGCAGTGCATGACCTTATACACCATCCCTGGCAACTTGCTATGGGTAATGAAATCACCACCTCTTCCACTGCTCCCAGAGGGTACCATTGGGTCACCCTCCGGGGGCAGGACTACCTGAGGGTGCAGGTAGTGCAGGGTCAGCAGAGGCAGTGCTTCCAGGCTGGCCCTCACACGTACTGGGCATCAGTGTTGGAGCCAGTGGAGCAAGGGCAGACTGATCCACTGGGGTTGTCCTACCTCACTGTGCTGTGGACCATTTAGTGGTCTGGTAAATATGGATGGTATGGACAAATTTTGATGACACATAAAAAAAAATAAAAATAATAAAAATAAAATAAAAAATGTATTTTTAAGAATAAAATAAAATGAAATGAAAATAAAGAAAATAAAAAGAGAGATAAGGGTTGGGGTGAGAGAAAAAAAGAGATAAAATTAGTACCATCATTTGTGACATATACAAAGCATTAATACAATTATACAACTCTAGTTTCTTAAGTTTGTCATTTAAGTATGCCTCTTTAGAGATACACATGCAACAGATTACTGAAAGTAATCCTTGAAATGTGCATATATTGCACGTATGCGTGTTCCAATTTTACAGATTGCAGTTTAGACCAGGGCATTTCTGCCAGTGGTATAGAGTATAGAGTTTTTAATTTCATGTACATATTATTGAAGAAATAACAGTATTGTATACTTGTGAATTATGGTATTTGAATCCAAAACCTCTGACTGAAGTGTAATATTGGACTGTTACAATTTGTTTCTGCTACAAACTAATGCATGCATACTTGCTTTTACAGTCGGGATGTGCATGCTTAATTTGATACAACTCTATAAAATATTCATAAAGCTATCTTTAAATTTTAATGCTACAATAACATCTCTGTCCTGGTGCATATATACCACTTGCATCCCTCAGTCTCTTCAATCTAGCCTCATGGGCCTGGATATTGAACTCCTGATCCCTAGCAGCTGGGGAAAGAACAGAAAAGAACAAAATACCATTATGCATACTAGTCTTTCCTATATTAAGCTTTCTAAGCCTTACAAGTACTCCCTTTAGTTGACACTTTCATAGCTGTGGGATGTCTGCAGTCTTAAATTCCTCCAACCAATGGTTTATAGTATCCTTTCTTTTCTGCAGGTGAATAAAATGATGCCAACATTGGTCTCCAGTGTGCAGGATACCAATGACACTGGATACAGCCTGGGCTAAACTATTCCAAACCTCATACTTGTACTGGGAGCCAGGATAGTCCCCCTGCAGAAGCCTTTGGCTGTGGTGTTTTACCAGGAGTCCAATAAATATCATGAACCTCTGGACACCACACCTCTTTCCCTAAATCTGGCAACTTCCCACCTAACACCAGCTATGTCTAGCAGCAGATCTAAAGCAATGGAGACTGATGGTTTCCTGCCATTTCCAGTTATCACATTTACTGGTGTGTGCACACCCGAGCAATGTGTTTGCATGACGGAAGTGGAGAGCAGCAGTGCCAATCAGTCAGGAATAAAGTAAATGCAATTGGAAGGTTAATCTGACACTTGGCATTATTTTGAGGGATAATAAATACAGGAACAAAATAAAACTAATAAAACTGATATAAATACTTGCTAGGCTGAAAACAAAAATAAACCAATGATATTAACGTAAAATCTATTTATTCACCACTTTTGTCCAACCAGACTTCATCAGAAATACAAATTAAATGAATTTCAAGCCATGTTTAAATACTCTAAACATAAATAAGTGCTCAGATCTCAAATGATTGAAATAATTATTCAATCAAATGCTTAAAAATACAATGTATAAAACAAAACAAAAATAATGTGCTTCTTTAGCAGCTTTAACATATACTCTGTGTTCTTTAAAAAAATGATATTAATAGCATCATTTAAACCTGGGAAAATGTCAGCCCTTAACCTTATTTGCCATCTAGCTTCTCTCTGTTCCAGATAATTTTTGAAATTCCCCCCATTAGGCTTAAATGACCCTGCTCCAGGACAGAAAATATATATATATTGGTAGGGCCCTTTATAGACTTACCACATCTGCCCTATACGATACTGGTGGCAGGCTATTTTTCTTGCAAGAGCCTTGGAGTTTTTTTATATTGCGATTTTCAGCACTTGTTCAAACTTTTATGTTGGGATGACCACTAGGTCCTATATGTTAGAATAAGGGAACATGTCAACAGTATCAAAAATAAAGGTAGTAAGAATGCTTTATATGAACATAGCATTGAATGCAGTAAGTTTAAAACATTTTTATTTTCTGTCCTGGAACAGGGACATTTAAGCCTAATGGGGGAATTTCAAAAATTATCTTGAACAAAGAAAAACTAGATGGCAAATAAAGTTAAGGGCTGACGTTACTCCACATTTAAATGATGCTATTAATATCAAATATTTTTTAAAAGAACAGAGTATATGTTAAAGCTGCTATATAAAGAAGCACTTTAGTTTTATTTATTTTATGCATTGTCTTTTTAAGTATTTGATTAAATAATTACTTCATTCATTTGAGACGTGAGCACTTATTTATGTTTAGAGTATTTAAACATGGCCTGAAATTCATTTAATTTGTATTTCTGATGAAGTCTGGTTGGACGAAAGTGATGAATAAATAGATTTTACACTAATATCATTGGTTTATTTTTGTTTTCAGCCTAGCGAGTATTTATATCAGTTTTATTATTTTGAGGGGTGTCTGCTGAGATAGTCTGGAAATATATATTGGAAATAAGAAGGTAACTATTAGGTAAGCTAGTTTTGCAGACATGCACTGGAGGCATAAAAGTAATGACCTGACACATTTGCTTTTACCTTTCTACAATGAGAACACTGATTTTTACACTGTGGGATTCAAATCTAAGCAAAGCACAGCATTGATTTTCCATCTTTGCGACCAAAGAAGTGCTGCTCAGACATAGTCAGGAATCATACATACATACAGGTGAAAGTATGAGCTGTTACACATGTGTGGGTGTGACCTGACAAGGTTTTTATATATAAAGGCAGATGCATAAATATATTAGGCAAATATGAAGCCTATGCAAGTCCAGATAACAGAATTATATTTACAGAAAGATAGTACACAGTATACCTCCAGTCATATATCTGATAACACAATAATGGTGTCTCATCTCTCATACATATAATTAATATCAGCTCCACTATCTAAAGTGTAATAAGTGAGAGTGAATATAATGGGAAGTGGAATAACAGCAAAAGTGTATGAATATCCTGTATTAAAACCCAGGAACATGTTGTTGGCAGTCCTACACTTGCATCTGTTGCCACAAGAAAGTTGAAATACCCCCTGTCTATGTTTTAGATCATTGCTATACACTGCCCTTTCAGAACATTAGCAAAAAAGGTTGCACACCCTGTACTAGAACCCAGGACCATCTGTACCCCAGCCCTACACTTACACCTGCTGGCACAGGACTAGTTAGATGACATTCCCTAATTTACTAATCATTCTTAAGGTCTGTCAGTTAACCGTGACTCAATGCCACTTAGTGAGTTTGTGCAGTGCCAAACAGATTTACTTGAATGTATCCAACTGCTATTTTTGGCTGTCTGGGTCCTGTGTGCTTCCTTGGTGGTCCAGCTGGCCAGTTATCATACTGCTGTGTGTTGTGCAAATGAGATAAGTACAGACGCAGCATTCATTTCTTCCATTCCCATGATTGTTGTAAGTGTTTCACCACACAAAAACTGCCCCCCCAAAATTTTAAAAAACAAGTCAGAAAAGGGAAAGAAGTCTCAAAAGAGTCAAGTAGTTTTAATGAGGAAAATCTATCTATAACATACATACTAGCAAATGATGGTTCACATGTGATATGTCTACATAGATCTGGATTTGAAGTCTCACTCCAATGAACATTCAGAGCACAGAATGGGTGCCTTATCCTTCTTTGCCACACAAACAGCTTTGCAGCAAGGAACTGACATCATTCTGCACACAAACAACTACATCATCTATAGTAATATGAAACCATACAACTGTTACTTGCACATTTATTATTTTTGGATGTAGTGCACTTAGTAATCACACAACTTGTTATGATTATTGCTTGCAAATATTCAGCTCTGTGTTTGCCATTCTTCAGTTATATGACCTGTAATCTGAGACATGTAGTCTGTAAGTCATTCTATATCACTGGCCTTAAAATGTGTGAGGATATTAACTAATTTCTTCCATTACAGCTGTTTTGAGTGTGCACCTTTAACTGCCAGTGGACGTGGCTTTAGCCTTTAAAAAAAAATAAATTATCACTTTACAATTCTAACAAATACTCATTGGCAGAGGACAAATATCAGTATAATTGTGTTTGCCATCATGTATGCTTCAAGATAAAATATTATGATACCTTGTATGGTGCATGGAAGCCGCGGTGGTGCAGCGGTAGCATTGTTGCCTCACAGAAAGAGGTTCTCCTCTTTGATTCTCGGCTGGAGTGCCTTCTGTGTGGAGTCTGCATGTCCTCTCTGCGGTTGAGTGGCATTCGAAAGACATGCGTACATGGGCATGCCTTTGTTGAAGGTTGGGCATTGGGCTGGCAACTTGGCACCATAAAAATCTACTGCCAATCATTAGTGGACCAGAGTTCTGCTGTGGCGACCCCTAACTAGGAAAAGCCGAAAAGACAAACAACAACCTTGTATGTAGCATGGTTTTGGAATTATTAATGAAAATATGAAGAGACAATGTTTGATGCCTAGAGGCACAATAACTGCAGAAGTGTCTGGAGGCACACTCAGCTGTAATGAGTTAATTGGAAATAATATTGTATGCATATGCCAACAAATGAAGGACAATTTGGATGTTAATGAACACAGCCCGTAAATTGTGTGCTGTTTACTTGTATTTCCAACGTTACATCTAAAACTTTATAGGTCTAACCTGACTCACCCATTTGGATGCAAGGTAGCCTGCAGTGCTGTTGCGTTTTCCTTCTCCCAACCAGCGATCATTCACAGTTGCAATCCATTAAAAACAAACACTGAGTGAGTATCTGCACTATGTTTACATCTCTTACACAGATGCAAGGATTTGGGATTCAGGAATTCTAATGAGTTCATACCTCATTTGCATCTTCACCCTGCTAACAACTCTAAATCGGGTCAATATTATATATTCAAACGCTTAAACGTTTGAATCACTAAAGATCGAACTTTAGTGATCGAACTTTTAAGTGTAAGAATATATTACAAAATAATATTTAAAAAAAAAGAAAAAGTAAAGGGTCTAAGCAGGGGGGCAAGCCCCCCTGCACCCCCCCCCCACTACTTAGATATACCAACACCAAGATAGCGCTTCAGTGTGCTACAGTGCAAAAATGGAAAATTTCCCATTTCCTACACTGTACTGTGATCTTGGAGTTGGTATATTTAAGTAGCAGGGGGAGTGGGGGGTGCGCCCTTTAGTTTTTCTTTTTTTTTAATTTTTTTAATATATCCCAACATTTGAAAGTTCGATCTTTAGTGATTCAAACTTTTAAGCATTTGAATATATAATATAGACCCTGAAACTACACCATATAAAAAGGCAACTGTGTAGCTAGGCAAACTGAAGGTGAGGAGACTTGCTTATCTGGTGAACATTGAATAAATGGTATTACTTTGGGATATATCTGCACAAAGGTTTACTAAACTTCAGAAGGCATGCTTGCATTTTGCCAGCTACATACTGCATATTCTGGAATGTAATTAAGAAAAATCTGAAGTAAAAGCTTTTACACTTTTATCTGTATGCATTACTTAGAAATGTACTGATGCCATTGGAATGTTTGTCATTTTACAGTTATACATTATTCTGCAATGGTGCAGCGGTAGCTTATTTGCCTCACAGCAAGAGGTTCTCCCGTTCGATTCTCGGCTTGGGTTGGAAGTGCCTTCTGTGTGGAGTCTGCATGTCCTCCCCACGGTCGAGTGGGCATTCAAAAGACATGCATTGAATGGGCATGCCTTCGTTGAAGGTTGGGCATCGGGCTGACAACTTAACACCATAAAAACTAACTGCCAATCATTAGCGGACAGGAGTTCCACTGTGGCGACCCCTAACCGGGAAAAGCTGAAAGACAAACAACAACAACTTAAAATGGAATGCTCTGTGATAAATATGTACAAATGTTTCAGTGACAGTTCATTTGATAGCACTTTTAGCATTTCAAAGATGGTTTGTTAGCAAAAGGTGTAATTTGCCTATTCTTTTGTGGGGGGAGCAAAGCTGTATTTCTGTTATGGCGCAAACAAGGATATGTTCTTATTGTTACTTTCCTTTTCTGCTTCCAGCCTATTGTTCATATTCCACATCTCTAGACTGATTTATGTTGCTCCAGTAGGTAATACTGAGATGCTACCTTTTCTGATTAATCTGGGTACAGTTATTTTGTAGTTATGTGATACTTATGTGCATTATCCTTCTATCTTCTTTTAGAACACCTAGGAGTATGCCACCCAAGTGTGTCAATCTTCAAAGACCACACTTCACTGATGATGAATACCACATGATAGTAGATGCTTTTAGGCAATGTGGTGCCTTCTTGCTTGAAAGGTGATGTGGAGATATGGCACACAGAATGCACATTTGGCAGCAGACTGTAGATGATTCTAATGTGGTGGGTGGCAATGGCAGGATATATGACAAGATGTGCCATAGGAATACTGACATGACCACATCTGCATGCAGGAGAACAGCTGCAGTAGGACATGATCATTTGTGTACCAAGAAAGGGCCAGCTATGGAGCCACCATTAACACCAAATAAAGAGCTTCTGTCCACTGTCAGGGACCTAGACAGCTCCCAAGAAAGTGCACAACAAATGTACTTGATATTAGAGCAACAGTTTCAGGAACAGCAAGAATGTCCCAGGACGTACTTCCAGGTAGGCTTTGGTATCTCAATGGTTGAATACTGTTATATAGTAAAACAATGGAAAACATTACTTCTGTATCACAATAATTCTTTGGGGGCAGATTGAAGATTGCTACAGTTAACAACACAGTCTGCTTGATTGGCTTAGGTTGGAGTTGTCAGCCAATTTTTTTGTTGAAAGTATAGTTAATGTGCATATAAAGGGGTAAAAGTATTACCCCCTGTGTTACTGTTAATTGTAATTATGTTGTTGCCCTTACCTTTTGCTTAACTTCTTCCAGGACCATCTGGCTTGCAGAGGAACCTCACCTGCAGATGGTAAGCCAATTTTTTTTATGTCAGTACTGATGAGCAATTTAAAGAAATACTTTATTGTGTGATGTTGATGTCAGGACTGTTGTTTGTACTGCTTTACTGTCTATAATAGTGGCACCACTGTTCATTTGTTGGCATATATTGGACTATAGTAATGTAGGTATTATTTTTTCCTGTGTTTGTTGCTTTTTTATCACAGCCGATCCTGACAGTGGAAGTATGGGACCTCTGTGACCTTATGTCAGTGTATCAGCAGTCTCTAGTTATGATGGTGACCAAACAGAGGCACAGTCAGGCAGCACAGAAGTATGACTCTGAGGTTGACATACAGCTATCCCCTGCAGTTCTACTGGACACTGCTAGTAAGTCTACACCTAGCCATTCCAGTGAGCCCTCAGATATTGGACATGTGGAGGGTAAGGCCATTGATATGTGAAGTTTGGTTACTGCAGCTTCAATGCCTGTTGGTTCTGGCTATAGCCAAATTGCAGGCAAGGTGCTACACAAGAGGATCACTAGGAGTGCTCAGAGGAGGCCTGCTGTCCCTCCTCTACCTGATCCAGGTGTCTCTTCCCATGCCACTCAGTGTATATTTATGGCTGACATGGGGCCACAGGCGCATTCCCATGGGTTGTCCAGACAAATGCTCAGTGTTGTAGAAGTGGCACAGGCTGACATGCATGCCTGCCTCTACTGTGTTGCTGATTAAATGGTTCAGATGAATAACACATTGGAACATGGGTGTCTCTGATGTAACAATGGGGTGTCTGTTATGGAACAGGCAGTGTCTGTGAAGGAAATTCTGCTGGGAGGGAAATGGCATCCTCATGGGTGTAGGTCAGCAACACCATCTGCTGTTAGCCAATGTGGCCATGCCTGATCACAATCCCATAGTGGTAGCACTTCTACTGCTCCATCAGTGGGTGAGCTGCCCACACCCAGACACGACAGGCCAGGGGGTCATGGTCCTGGGCATACCCGTGAAGGGAGCTCATCCAGCAGACATCAGTCACATTCAGGCAGGAGCAGTGCATCTGACCATGGGCATTGGTGTGCCAATGCAACTCCTGACTGAGCCAGTTCTCATGGTCAGGGACAACAATGATGAACTGCCACCTCTGCTATGCATGCCTCATACCTGTCTGACATACCAAGATGTAGAGCTAGCACAGAGCTTGACTATCTTCATGCAGACACTCACACACCAATTTCAACTGGAGGTCCCCTACAGACACACACATGCACACAAACATACACACACACACACACACACACACACACACACACACACACACACACACACACGCATGCACACATGCACACACGCACACACGCACACACACAAACAAACACAAGTTACATGGTTCATCTGTGCAGCTTAAAACTCATTTTGTCTCATTGGCCATTTGTTGGTTTATCCAAATGTATGCCTGCTTCTTTTTCTTACTGACACACTCACATACTTTTTTTGTCAACCTAGGCTTCCTGACCTTCACATACAACACCCTGTGCAAATGATGATAACTGTACTATATCCCTGTCTTCTGTCTTTTGGATTCAGGGATATATAATCTTTGTTTTGATGCACAGGGTGCATAGCTGACTAGGTGGTTAATATATCTGCATTTGTTAAACTGATAATTGTACCTTTGACTTATATTGGCCTTAGAGAGTTAGAGATTTGGTAGCATCAAAATTTCCCAACTTTATTGTAAATTCTGAAACTGCATTGTGTATCATTACTTTCTAAATTTTCTTTAATGATTTTCCAATGCAAACATATGGTGGTAAACTGAGGGTTTGTAGTGATCATCAGCACTTATGAGAAGTATGCTTGCATGAATCTTTGATGCCTGAGGCCTACTACTTAGTAATGGACACATATAAGTCAAACAAGTCTCTGCGGTTACATGTTAAGGTAATTTCTGTACAAATCTCCCACCTTTTACTTGCGTACAGTACCAAGTAATGAAATATAAGCATATGCCACTCATTCATATTATTACACAATACACTTCAGGTTCAAGATTTACCTTGTAAATGCCGCAGTTGCCACCGTTTTAATTCAGGGCTGACTCTATCTGATGCAATCAGTACACAGCCAATACATGGGTAGGTAAGGGTTGTGAGAGTTGCCTGGCATCAGTGTTAGTATACATATGTGCATAGGATTAAGGTTTTAGGGCATTAGGTGGTGAGTGAGAGTGAATGTGATATGCACTGTCTCATAGCCAGTGTGAGGGCATATTGAGCATGCTTATGTCTGTCTACACCCATAGCAGCTGGTGGTTTCCCCCTGACTCCCCATCTGTGTGTGGCTGTGGTGACCTTGTCATTGGTGCTGGGATGTGTGGTCCTTCCCCACGCTGATCCTGCTGAAGCTGTTTTCTCAGGATGATATTGTGTAGCATGGCACATACTATGAATATTTTAGTACATGTACATAAATTGTACTGTAGACACCAAAACCATAGCTTTAGCAGCCCAAACATACACTCTATGACATTTCTGGTTTGATTGTGTGCCTCATTATGGTGTTCTTCAGTGGGTGTATGTGCAGCTGAGTCTTCTATTACTTGTATAGATGCTTTGAAAAAATTATCTGCTGCCATTTATGAACAAATGTTAGGCACCTTAAATTGTTTAAAGCTTATAATTTAAGGGGGTTGTTGCCATGGGGGCTAAGGAATTCATATACAACCCTTAGTCAAACAAACAGATGAAAAATTAATGGCTGAATGTTATCAGGCCCAACAAGCAGCCTCTATGGGTTTTGTGAAGATTCTATTTTCCTTTTATGAGAGAACAGTGGATTAATCAATGGCAAAGGTATTGAAGCTTTGTGAAGAAGTGAGGTAGTTTCAGACATATGATTCATTCCAGTAACATCTTTCTATGTTAACTAAATATTTAATTGCCCTGGAAAAGGAATTTAAGGAACATAAACTTAACAAAATTCCAAAGGGATGCAAGAGACTATGCTACCAGTAGACCATTTATTGCACAAAAATCAGTTAAGTTTTCTGAGAATGTTGATAAAACCCAGGTGAAGGGGAAGAGGAAAAGAACCAAGTATATTCTTAAAAAATCTGACAACACTCCAGAAACATTGGCTGAGGATTCTTCTTCAGCTGGGGAAACTGATGTTGAGGCTGTAAGTAATTCTCTGTTGGCTAAAAAGAGGAATGCAGTTAAGCCTTTGGAATTAGGAGAATGACTAGCTGTAAACACTCCAAAAGATATAGACGCTTTATTGTGGCTGATAGTCCTCAACTAGGATGTAGTTCTAATGTGCACATTATTTCTTCTTTTCAGTTGACTGAGTCAGAATTTGATTTATTCAATAAAGGTTTATATTTTGTTCCTACTTCTTCTGTTTCAGAAGACATTTTTGTTAAGGATGTCCTAATGTTTTGCAGACAGCTTAATTTAAAGCTGTTTTTTACAATAAGGGTGTGTCAGATCATGGAGAATTTAAGTTTAAATGTTTTAATTCTGTACCCCCATGAATAAACATGTGGCAGCTTTTCAGCAAAGTGTTTTAAAAGATTTACATTTTAACTTCCATACCAGCAGGGCTGCACAACATAACCTATCCAAGGCTGAACAACAGGCCTTAATAAATCTTAAGGTCAATAAAATGTGGTTATTAATACAGCAGACAAAGGAGGGGCTGTGGTGATTTGGGACTGGACCATGTATCTGCTGAAAGCAGATAAACAACTTTTTGACAATTGTTTTTATCAAAAAATGGTCCTAGACCCCCCCCCCCTTTGAAGTTTAGACATGATATTGACTGTTTTTTGAAGTCAGCCTTGGATGAAGGGATAATTTCTAAGCAAGTTGTTTTTCAACTTACAGTCCAGGATCCCACCTCACAATACTTTTATCTGTTCTCCAAAGTACATAAAAATTTCACACTCCCTCCAGGCAGACCCATTGTTTTTGGTCATGGCTATTTGACTGAATCCTTGTCTGCCTTTCTTACCTACTATCTATGCCCTCTGTTAAATGGTGTACATTTGCATACACAAGATACCACCCAGTTTTTGAATATTATTCAATATATACAGTTGGAGATGGCTGGTATGTGTGTACTTTGGATGTTGTATCTTTGTACACCAATATTCCACATTGGGCTGGGTTAATGGCATTGGATTATTGGTTAAATCGTTCAGTATTGTATAGCCCTGGATTCGACACATTTTAATCTGCCTCACAGAACATGTTCTCACTAAAAATGTCTTTTATTTTCAAGGAGAATGTTTTTTACAGCTTAAGGGTACTGCCATGGTAGAATCTTTTGCTCCCATTTATGATGACCTATTTATGGGTTTTCTTGAGGAGCAGATTATTTATGATGTTACTCATAATATTTTTTTGGAGTCCATAGATATATGGCGTAGATACCTGGATGATTGCTGGCTTGTTTGTAAGTCTGATTTAACTTATCTTGATGAGTTCATAGAATATCTTAATGAATATAAATGGAGTATACAATTTAGTGTTCAATATGATCTCTCACACATCACTTTTCTGGATGCTGCCATCTCGAAAAACAATGATGGCACTTTAAACACTACTGTGCATAGGAAAAACACAGAGTTTAACACATTTTTACATGGCACTAGCTGCCATCCACACCCCATTGTCCCCGATATTCCCAAATTGCAGTTTTTAAGAATTTGTAGAATATGTTTCTCAGATGCTGATTGTAAGACACAGGAACTTGATTTGAGTAGAAGATTTTGTGACAGGGGAATAATTATAAGGAAGTTATGGCCACTTAAGATTCTCTCCAAGAAGCTGATAGAACAGAGCTGTTGCAATATAAAAAAAACCCATAAGTTTAGGGATGATGCTTTCAGGCTGGTGACTAATTATGGCAGTAATATAGTTTCCAAGCATCTTATCTACAAACACTGGGCCATCCCTATAGCAGATAACAAAATATCTGAGTTAGTTCCTGCATGTTGTTTATTTTCTTACTGAAGAGGGAAAAAATATTTGTAATTACATTAATCATTATAAGAAAAGTGTTAGACATAAAATGGATACACAAACAACAATAAATTGCATCCCTGCGGTGGGTTGCCAACCATGTGGTCACTGTTCTGCATATACGTATGTTTTAAAAACAAAACAATTTACATCTGGGAATACCCCCAAAGTTTTTGATATACTTTGTTTTGGTACTTGCTGTTCTGATTGGGTAGTTTATTTAACTACTTGCACATGTTCAGCTTTTTATGTAGAACAGATGTCAGACAACTTAAAATTCGGATTTTTGAGCATATCTGTTATATCAAAAACAGCCACCTGTCCAATGCATTATATAGGCACGTCCAGAAACATCCTTCTGCTGTGTTTAATTTCACTATTATTGACAAGATTAATCTAGTTTCGTGTAATGAGTTAGGTTGGTATGGCATTCTGAATAATAAGGAATATTCCTGGATAGTGAAACTGGGGGCTTTATTTTCACCAGGGTCAGTGAAGTGATGCTGCTCTTTAAACGGGTGGTGATTTTCTAATGGTGTTCTGTCACTTGTATATTTTAATGTGGCATTGTTGTTTGGAACTTTAACACTGATGAAGGCATGGAGTTGCTGAAACCAGTCTAATATTAAATAAATAGTTTTACTGAGTTAAAGTGATGGCTGCTGTTGTTTGGATTCATTTCTGATGGGTGTCATCAGTCATGGTTCCAGTGCATAAACTGCATCCTCATGTAAATGACCCTGTGGGATAGTTCCCTATCAAATATCTGATACAGTTTGGAAGTGTGCCAGATATGTGAGCCATGGTAATTGCCAGAGTTGTCAGCACACACATTTATGATGATTCCCTTGGCATTACACGCAACTTTGCAGTTAATAAATTGGAAGCCCTTTCTGTTTATGTAGAACCTACCCTGTTCCCTAAGTGGTGCCTTAATTTCTATATGTGTGCAATCTATGGCACCCAGTACTTCAGGGTAGTGTGTTACATGGTAGAACTGCATATCTCTGGCCCTGTTCTCAGAAGTACTGGGAAAATATATGTGGTCACCTGCATGTTGAAGCATAGCATTCAAGAACTGATGTAGGATCCTAGATGCTGATTCCTGTGACATCCCCAGCATGTCCCCTGTTGGTCTCTGAAAGTTACCTGTAGATAAGACAAGTACTACACATACCTTTGACTATAGTGGGATGGATTTCCCTCGGTTTGCCCTGGGTCTGAATTGAGTTTGACAGAGGTTGCAAGGTGTAGTGTGTCTCTATCTTCCCTGTAGTGCTCTACAATTTCCACATCATTTAGGTAGTGATAAGTTAAATGGGGTCTGAAATCTCTTCTCCTTCTTGGTTTTGGTCTATTAGCAGCAGCAGCAGCATAGATTTCAGCCTGTTGCACATACAAATGAATTAAAGCAACAGCAGCCCCTAACATTGTTTCTGTGTAGATTCCTCTCCGTGACTGTATTCCAATAGGTTTGGGAATTTTTAGGAAAACTAGCACTGCAACCAACAGTGCAAGGCTATAATGCCTTTCACACATTTAGGCCAGCTACTTCACAGCCAGGGGCTAAAGGTGGAGGTGTCTCTATTTACATCAAAAATAAATATACTTCAAGGATGATCAAACAGGACAATGCACTTGAGCTGCTCCATGTTCCATAGGTAAATTCCAATATCACTTCCTTGCAAGCTATAGGTCCCCCTCTATGACCCAGGAAACTCATACCATGTATTTAAACTTATCAGAAACACTAACCATCCAACCCAATACCATACTCATGGGTGACTTCAGTTATCCCACTATTAACTGGGAATCCTAGGTGACAGCAAATGTACATTCACAGAGATTTCTGGATTTTGGAAACACAAACTCCCTGGACCAGATAGTCAATACACCAACCAGGAGTGCAACCATTCTGGATCTGGTCCTCACTAACATGTAAGAGTGCTGCACACCCCTAGTGTAATGCTTTTCCTGGTAAGGGCAGACCACAAAATGTCTCCTTTGAAGTAAAAATAAAACCTGGACCCCCAGCTCAACCAGGAATATTCAGGAGCTATTCTAAGGCTAACGCCTTCTTATTAAATGAGAACCTGGCAAAATTTCAAGCCCCTGTAAATCCTGAGAACACTTCTGCCTATGCAGAACTGTTCACAGAAACCCTGTACAAACATGTTAATAGCTGTATAGAGGCAACTGTACCCACCAGGAAGAAGTACAGAAAACTCAGAAAACAAGCCACTGTGGTGGAATCAGAAAATCAATTAGCTGTATAAGTAGGAGGAAGAAAATCATGGCAAAAATTAGGAGGTACAGCACCTAGCAGGATAAAAGCACTCTCATCAAACTCAACAAATAACTCAGAGGACAAATAAAGTCTACCAAAGCCAAATCTGAGGTAAGTTTGGCCTCCCAGGGCAAGGACAACCACAAAGTATTCTTTAGCTATGTCCGCTGTCCACAGCCTCAAAGGTAATATACAATTGTGTGCAAAAGTCATTGTAAATGGAGCCACCTATACTGAGCCAGAAGATATAGCAAACATCCTGGCTGATAAATTCAGCTCCAACTTTACTCCTCTCTTCCTCCCACCCTTCCCTCAGGAAATATCATCAAATATAACTCCCCCTACTATCACTAGGGAACAGGTCCTTAATGCTTGTCTAAGACCAAGAACACTGCATCAATAGGCCCAGACAATATCCCAGGATGCCATCTAAATAGCATGAAACATGACCTATCAGGGCCTCTGGAATTACTATTTAACTGTATGATCAACAGAGATATAGTAAACCTCCAGACACTGGACCCAACCCAGTTTGGTTTTGTCAAGAGCGGAACATGCCTACTTAACCTGGTGGACTTCTTTGAGAAAGTCATCAAAGCAATGGATAAGGGCAAAATCATTCACACTGCCTACCTTGACCTGACCAAGGCATTCAACACAATACCCCGCTTGGGCATTGTTGACAAACTCAAAAGGTTAGGTACAAACCTGTATGTCACCCGGTGGATAGCCAACTGGCTCACAGACAGGACTCAGAAAGTTAGATTTGGGGAGTCCAGCTCTACAAAGAGGCCAGTCACAGGTGGAGTCCCTCAGGGATCAGTCTTTGGACCGCTGGTTCTGGCATTTACTTCTCAGACATCAAGGCCAATTTCAATGATCTCTGGCTGACTAAATTTACAGATGATTGCAAATTAGGAGCTGTCATTGAATCTCACACTGATACAAATGTTCTACAGGAGGGGCTGACAGACAGATAACTGGTGTCAGAGCCATGGAGTAAAACTAAATGCCAAGAAATGCATAATAATATCCTTTGGGAAGTCATCCATCCTTGATAACTATCATATTGACCACACACCTCTTAGAGTTGTCCCAATAGTCAGGGACTTAGGGACACACATAGATAGTAATCTAGCCTTTGATCACCATGTGTCTACAGTGGTGAGGAAATCATTTTATGTTGCGCAACTTATAAACAAAGGTATGGCATCTAAGTCCAAGGGTTCCACTATATTCGGCATTCATCAGACCTATCCTTTAATTCACTTCACCCTTTGGTGTGTACCTAACCAAGCATATCCAACAACTGGAACATCCACAGAGGTTCCTCACTAAAAGAATATAGGCCGTAAGTAAAATGTCCTATGCAGACCACCTCAAGGCACTATCCCTGTATTGTGTCTCTTACAGACTTTTGAGTGGAGATCTATGCCTGGCACATAGGGCATTGTCAAACGCAACTCTGATGGACCTCCTGCATATCCACAAAACAAACAGTAGTGGAATTACCCAATCTAAAGACTTAAACCTTGCCTGCGATATAAATAGGACTTGCTGGAGAGATAGGTATGTATCCCGGAGACTACCCCGTCTATGGAACAGGCTCCCCATCCATGTGAAGCATAGTTCCTCCCTAACCCAATTCAAGTGCAACTTGGACAATTGGATGGGAAACTGGAAATTCATCCCTGGTTTGGCACCTATGTCTCTAATGCAAACAGGTAACCTATAAATGATTCATCACCCAGGCCCATGCTTACACTTATCAAGGGTATCATAACTTGTCAGAAATTTGGGATGCATGGCAAGGCTTAAAAAAGCCCTTGTGGTTACTAGCCTAGTAAACACCTATGAACCTATGAACTGAGTCTACATGGTTGCTTTATAGCTTGCCGAATAGCTCCTCCATGTCGGATTGGTTGATTAGCATGCTTATGTTGTAATTAGCATTTCAAGGTGTTTACATTGTTTGCATGGGGGTGTGTCCCTCTACACAATGCTTACTGAATCTAAAACTGTCTGCGGCCATGTAAAAAATGATTGTGTAAACTTTATTGAATCCTCCCTCATGTCTGCCATGACTTCTGCATGATTCTTGAATGAGAGTGAAAGAACTACACATATTCCAAGGTAAAATATTGATTTTTTTTTTCATTTTAATCATGATTCCAAATTTTTTCCCCACATGACTTGTGTTTTGTTTGTTAAATTTCTAAAAGAGCTCCCCTGTGTCTCTAATGCAAATGTGTACATGCCAATTGCAGTAACCCAACAAACAAAGGGGAATAAATAAGCCAATCAACTGTTTACTAACTCTTTCTGGATATTAAGGAAATGTACCTCTCAGAAGACCTTCTAGACTTTATTACATTTATTTGTTGGTCTCATTTCCCACCCACTTTATGCTGGGATTACAGCCTTTGAAATAAACAGTCTAAAACTAATCATTAAAACTGTTTTATGTTGATTCCAGTTTCCTTACGTTATTGCTGTTTTCCACATGGACCCTAGTCATTTCCTTTTGTAGTAGTCCCTCTCAGAAACAGTTATACATAGACAATTTATGTAAATCTGTTCAGCTTGATAACTATCTGTACACTTTTTTAAAATATATTTTTAAAGTTTCTGGAGCTTTTCTACCTGGGCCTCCACTGAATGAGGGGATGCTTGCATCCCAGTAAACAAATGTTAATGAAAAATATAAATAAAATAAACTTCTCATTGATTCCTTAACACCACTGTATAACAATACTTACTTTGAGAACTGCAGCTGTATCTTTCTATTTATAAAGTGGTTGCTGTAAGAATTTGTAATTATTGTTCTACACAAGTGCATTTACATAGAATATCAAATATTATTATTGTATATGACTAACCATCATGGGTCACTAAAGAGCTAAATGCTTATATCATTTACAGGTATAAAGTGTAATTGCTGTAGGACCAGTTGAGCAGTACGTTTCTTTTCTTGGAATTCAGCAAAACAGTTATAGAGACATTTTGTTGAATCTTACAATTGTTTGCTATGGTTAATATGGATACTTCAATATGACATTCTTTGAAGAGACTATCTCTGCTTACGTATTTTGAAAATGTACATATGAGGAGGATAATCTAGTCAACAAAGTATAATGACTGCACACAGCTACAGTGTACCTTACTGCTGTATCATTTTAAGCAATAAATAACTTAGCTGTCAGTTGCATTAGAGCATGGAATCTCATGACTTGTGAGCAGATGTTATTAAATGCCAGATCGGGACTGACTGCTACATGTTCACTAAGTGAGACACATTTCCTAGTTAGCAGATATCTAACAAGCTTTCTCCTCCACTAGACCAAAATTAAGTCATCCTATTCTCAGGTTTTTGATCTGTGGTGCATTTCCAATAAACATGTATTTTATTGCTTCATTTTTTTGGTGTGTATGTGTGTGTGTGTGTGTGTGTGTGTGTGTGTGTATTTCAGTTAATATCTGAAATTGTCTTCAATGATTGGAACACTACTGCCTCATTAAATTGTACTGACAATTCCCAGTGTAGAACTAACA
This sequence comes from Protopterus annectens, assembly GCF_019279795.1. NCBI lineage: Eukaryota > Metazoa > Chordata > Ceratodontiformes > Protopteridae > Protopterus > Protopterus annectens. Next base: position 1,024,482,482 of record NC_056735.1, read on the forward strand.
TGCTGAAGTTCAGAAGGGAGGAGATGATGAAAATGATGTTTTCCCTTATTTTTATATAAACAGTCACTTTACCTGTCAGTTGTGAGATGATATTATTGACTCTAAAACAAACAACAGTGACTGCTAGTAGAAAACCCATTGATAATAACAGGGTTGTCAGAACAAGCTGTCAAGTCTATCCTTTCTATTTTGATTACTTCCTTCCAGATGGAGCAATGTGTGATTGCATTCTACAAATGTCAAAGTCATAAATAGTTTACCACTATAACTGAATAAGTTGAGTTATGATGGCATTCCAAAGTCATCAAAATATAACAATGTCTTTCTGAAAGCATGACATTCAAATGACAGTAACATGACCCATGCTGAGAATGGCACTGGGGTAGCATTCCATCTGTCACTAAATGATACCAGTGCTAACATTTTTTCTGTGTTAACATAATGAAATCAACAGAATCTCATCTTAGAGAGGTCTCACAATCTTGTTCAATAATGCTCTATCTTATGTCACATAAAAAATAATTGTGTAGATATAGTTAATTTGGTATAATTCTTAGCAGCACTGATAGCATCAAAGAATGTTGATGCAGATTTAAGAAGATGATTTGTAAATGAGTAAAAACTAAGTAAGTATTATTTCTGAAAAGTCATCAGTCACAATGGAAGAAACATGTTCCATAATGTCATAGTACAATTAATATTGTGAAGTACCAGGTATTTCACATCTCAATTACACAAAACATTGCAAAATGATGAAATAGATTATTAAACTGCATTTTTTAAAATTTGTCTTCATCAGAAGCATCAATCAAGAGGGTGTGGTGAGGATGTATAAGCTTAGGAGCAGTAGGGGTCGTTGGGAATTGGGGTTAGTGTAGGGGAGCAGAGTGAGCCCGCAGGGCAAACGGAGCGGGTAGAGACAAGAGAGGTAAGGAGCTGAAAAGAACAATAAGTTGAAGTAGGGATTACAGTAGGTAGGTAACCCTAAATCCTGGAATAAACTTAAAAGAGTAGATAATAGAATGATTTGGAAGGTGTGTGAGAGCTAACCATGAAAATAAATAGATGTTATGGGCTACAGTTTAATAGCAAGTCTGTGGATAAATAGTATATAGCAAAGGTGTAGTACAGGTCAACAGAAGGCTTCAAGGCCTGGAAGGGTCAAGTCTGCCACCTGGTGGCCCAAATTAATTTATTGTAAGCAGGGTAAAAAGGAGGGAGTTTAGGTTCCTAATGCAAAAAAAGGAGTAGTGGTTCCGAGTGACTTTAAATGGTGGAAAAAGTAGATTAGACTGGTTACAGAGTGGGGAGGGAGTAAAGCTGCTGGTTTTCCTGGCTAGTGCTTTAAAGCCACCTAGATCTAATAATAAGTTATAGGCTATACTGGCCATGATAGTTTAGGCACATACTTTCATGCTACCTTTACTGAGAAAGTACAGGGAAAGGTTGCTCAACTGTGGAGACTGAAGGGAGTTTGGACAGGGTCCTTGTTCTTCAGGTTGTTAGTTTCTGTGTCCTAGAGCAGTGTACTCAGATTGGAGAGCTGGGATTGTTTTAGAAGGAAAAGAGAGAGATAAAATAGTATAAACAAGACATTTAGTTTAGTTTCAAAGGCGTTGTAATTAAACAGAATATTACAAGCATATAATCTGTACAAAAATGTAGTTCAGGCTATCAGGTCCTCAAGTTGTCTAGAAAGATGCATCACCCCTTACAAGTCTTCTAATCAGTATTATAGCAAGCCCTTAGCAAAAGAAAGTCAGCAAAATTCTGGTCAAGTCTTATTATTCTATCTAGGCTAGGAACAAGACTATAGGAAGCTACAAGGTATATATCCAGTTAGGTAACAATGATAGCTGTAAAGTTATCATTAGCGCTAGCACTATAGAGCAATAACTATAAATATAGCTTAACTATAGCTTACATTAATAATGTAGTTTACACTTTTTATTAACAGCTCATATATATAAATAAATAATGAAGATAGTAACTATATATGTAAGCCTATACGTGCTTAATGAACATACGTAATGTAAAAGCATAGCATGGTTAAAAGACCTATATGAGTCATGGACAAAACATGAGATTGGATACACAGAATGGTACTTGAATAGTAAAGAAGATATGAAAAATCCATAGATGCACTTACCTAAATGCACTGACACTCCAGGCATCACATTAAATCTGATTCTTAAACATTAATAATGAACTTACACAGCTTACAATCACCTAGAGAATTTCTAATCTTATTATCTCAGATGCCAGAGGAGCAATTGCACTAAATGTATTAATACCCAGGATTCAATATGGCCTTCCTTTCATGACACTGCTCACTCATTAAAATATGTCTGTACTACAGGCAGCAAAAAAACAAACTATTTCCGATTCATTCATCTGAGCAGTAGAACTTAATATCACAACATCACTCTAAGTAAATTCAAGTGGCTTCCCATCACAGCGGGAGCACTGTTATTCCTAAACACACTTGTTTTTAAATTACTGCATGACAGATATCACCTACCTCTGCAATATAAGCTAGGTCTCAGGGCAATGTTATACTCATTGAGGCTGTGAAATAATTTCGGTAATTAGGCTTCATTCAAACTTTCCATTACTAAAATACCTTTTAGCAAACTTGCATTAGCCTGGAGCTGAAATTATATCTGAGATAATATGAAACAAACTGACAATGTAGTCAAGAGCCAGAAAATAAAAAAAAGTATATGGTCAAGGAGAATGCATGTACATGTTTACAGATCCTGGGTAAGTAACACATACCCTTTTCTGCAGGTCTGCATGCTCCTACAACCATGAAAGCTAGGTAATCCTGTTAATACCATGCTTTGTTTCATACAACAGTTGATGTTTTTGCTACTCTTTCAGACCTTTTTGGGAAAAATGTACCTTTAATATATGTTTTGTGAATTATATCCATGGTACTCCACTTTAACTGTATTATATACATACATATGCAATACATGTTAGCTAAATTTATGTTTTTTTGTAAATCAAACTTGTATTTTTAATATAATTGTTAATGTTTTGTTGCAAATTCAACATATAATGTGTTTTGGTTGTCTCTGTTATCTGTCTTCTTGGCCTGGACCATGGCTGAAAAAGCTTTTTAGATCAGCACACTTGCCAAGTTAACAAATGCAATAAACAAATATATAAGAATAACACAGCCATACACATCAGTGAAGTGGAACACATCCAAAATTGAGGCTTTTGCTGTTCCTGCAATAGTCGTCGATTCTTATGTCTTGCCACTTCAACCTCTTTTTGGTGATATTAGTGGAAGTTGCTGTAGTTGAAACTCCTTGTTTTATATGAGAGGTATCACAAAGATTAAGCACAGAAACTCCCCTATAGGACTATTCTGCTGCAGTCCTTGATATAATTTCTTCACACCTCATTTACAGCAGCACTCTTTACACTGAGCTGAATCACTCTCAGATTGATTGATTACATTATTGCATAGTCCTGCACACTAGTAAGTACACTCACAAAGCACCAATGAAATGTATAAAACAAATGATAGCAATGAAAATTAAACTTCAAATATAAGCAGAAAAAAATAATCTTTAATTTAGCTAAAAAATGCAAACATAATGAAAAATGTGATGCAGATGACCTAAAATAAACAATGGCATATGTACGCTCACATACACATGCATTGGGTGGACAGTTTATTGTGTAAATGTGTCTTGTCAGAATAGATAAGCAGGATGTGTGGTAGTGTGTGTGTGTGTGTGTGTGTGTGTGTGTGTGTGTGTGTGTGTGTGTGTGTGTGTGTGTGTGTGTGTGTGTCTTGTGTGTGTTTGCTATTGTGTTAGATTAGGGTTAGAATAAGGGTTGGGTAAGTGGATTGTTTAAGTGCATATGATCGTGACTATTTAAGGGTTAAGGTTTGGGTTAGGGTAGGGTATACATTTTGGGGGTAATTCAATAAAACTGACATGGCGTGAATTTCCATGTAGGAATAGTGGTAAGGCTCAAACATGGAACATGGCCGCCGAGCAATCCAGAAAACAAAGTTCGGGGCGTGCATGAGCATCCTGATACTGTGCGGACACAGAGGTGTCTGTAGAATGCAAATCACCTCATCTGATGGTAAAAACCATGCTAATGGTGTGATTTTGTGATCCAGGAAGCCTAAAGGCACCTCTGTAGGTACCGTGTAAGGCTGAAAAATGCATGCAGTTACAAACCGTGTACCAGGGGATAAAAATGAAACAGGGGCTGTAACAGCCCCAAATAAAAGGTTGTGCGATGTACAGTAGGCATGCAAATGGCCAAAACTATTACCAGTGATGCAAAAAAGTAATGCACTATATTAAAAACTAAACCTTTTTAATACATATACCATGTTTAAGTGGCACGCAGCGACACTCAAACATGCTATTTTGCAAAAAATAAATAAATAAATAACAATTGAAAAATATGACATCCAAAGCTATTTTAATTTTTTCAATTATAGTGACCAGCTTGCAGAGTCATTCAATGGCAGGTTATAGTGGTTGTGAAGGACATAGGCTCTGGTGTAGTGGAGTATCCAGGTTTTACGCAATTAGGTATATGTGAATGAGGCAAGTTTATTGAATAGCAAAATGGGCCACTGTGTCTGCAGGTACTAACTGTGTAAGGGCTAGAACCATGTTAGTGTAGGGAAAAGAGACAGCTGACATGAAAAGGGGATGTGTCACGGTTTGTGTAAGCAGATAGGAGCTTAGCTGCTCCTGTTTGCACTCCACTAAGCAGGGGTGTGTGTCTGAGGTTGCTAAGCTGTGCTTAGCTGGTTAAAGAAAAGAAAAGCATGACCAACTACGGGGAAGGGCTCTTTCTGCTCAGCAATGTTTACACTAGCTCTGTGGGTTAGCAGTGGAACATATTTAAAAAAAGGGAAATTAACCTGTTAAGGCCAATCAAGCATAAATGACTGATAAGCCCTGTTCCACTGACACTGGTCCATTCAAAACCCTCAATAATATAGCTGGCAAGTGGAATTTATCAGAGTCAGCCAATCACACAGGCTGCATCTGCAGCACCAGTATAAAAGTATGCAGACACCCTTAAATCTGATTTTTCCCACATACTCTGCACCATTAGAGTACACACTTGGGAATTTTAACTGACAAAATGATAGGGGCTGCTGCTTTGCTACATCTCTATGTGATACAGGCTGAAGTCAGTGATGAGGATGATGCTGACAATATACCCAGGCTGAGGAGAAGAAGAGTGTTCACACCCAGGGTAACCTTTCAGGGGCTACATGAGCTGGATATAGTAGAGTGCTACAGGGTGAACAGGGACATACTACAGCAACTCACCAAGCTCTGCTGGCATCACCTCAGACCAAGAGCCAACAGAGGGGTACCCATCCCAGTGGAAACAAAGGCATATGTAGCCTTAAGAATATTAGCTACAGGTACTTTCTAAAGTATCACCGGAGACATCATGGGGATCTCACAGGCATCCACATCCAGGGCACTCTACTAGTTCCTGTATGTCATGCTAACACATGCCAGTGAGCACATTTATTTCCCCAACATCCCTGAGGACAGGACCAGCAATATGCATCTCTTCCACCATGTAGCACACTAACCAGAGGTACTGGGTGCCATAGACTGAACTCATGTGCACATCAAAGCACCACCTGGTGAGGAGTGTAGAGTCTACATCAACTGCAAGGGGTATCATTCCATCAACCGCCAGGTCATGTGCAATGGCAAGGGTATTCTCATCAATATGAGTGTGCTGGCAGCCCTGACAGTTATCATGACTCCCACATCTGGCATGCATCACAGCTGTACCAGGCATTTGCAAGGGGGACATCCCATTCAGCCATCTAGTCGGAGATGCTGGTTATGTACTGGAACCATGGATGATGACACCCAGCAGAAATGCACACACACCAACTGAAGAAGTCCATAATGAGGCACATGCACAAACTAGGAACATCATAGAACATGTGTTTGGGCTGCTGAAGTCAAGGTTCCGCTGCCTGGACATATCCGGTGGAGCCCTGCTGTACTCTGCAGCCACATTTGCACACATGTTCATAGTATGTGCCATGCTACACAATATGATCCTGTGGAAATAGCTGTGGCAGGAACATCACAGGGAAGGGACACATAGCCCCCTGCCATTGCCGAGGTCCCCACAGGCACAGACGGACTGGGAGGAGAAACCCATAAGCCTGTCCCTGTAGGCAGACATAGGTGTGCCCAGTATGCCCTGGCCTTGGCAAAGAGGCAACACATAACACATACACTGACACACTAGGGACCCAGGGACTGACACCTCACTCCGACTCACATACACACAGTAAAATGGATGCCAGCTCAATCACACTACCTATACCTTACCATATATAGGCTGTGTACTGTGTGCATCTGACAGAGTCAGCCCCAAAGGACTGTACTTGCAACTGCCAATGTTAGAATAGAGAAGTGATGTGTAGAAATACTACCATTGATAAGGATACCCAGTCCCTCATTGGTACCTTCCTAGACTTAGTACTTAATAATAATGTTTTTTCTTTCAACAACAAGTTGTGCAACAAGTTGTACAAACAAGTGTGGGGGGTTGCCATGGGCACCCCCTGCACCAATTCATACGCTAACCTTGTTATGTATAATTGGGAATATCATTATGTTTTTAACAGCAAATATCAAGAAAATTTAGTGCTATATAGGCGCTTTGTAGATGATATTCTTGTGTTATGGAGAGGTGATATCGATTCCCTACAGGAATTTCGAATATACCTAGAATCCACTACTGATTTTCTGAGATTCACCTTAGAATATTCTAACACATCCATCAGTTTTTGGATATCACCATTTCCATTAATGTTGATTCTATCTTAACTACTAGGATATACAGGAAGGAATGCTGGAAGAATGCAATCCTCCAATATAGCAGCATGCATCCTAGACACATCTTTGCTAATATAGTCAAAAGCCAATATATGAGAGTTTGTAGGCTTTGTAGTAATGAGGTTCAAAAGAACCAAGAAATATTAAATTTGAGGGATTTATTTTTGATGCGAGGATATCCTATGAATTTAGTAGATGGAATTATTAAGGATATTTCATCATCCGTTGATGATGCACATAATCAAGATAGATATACATCCAGATTCAAATCAGCTATAAAAAGGGATAAAGTTAACGTAGAACATAATTTGTTGCAATATTCATCTGATTGTTCTGAATCCAGGATACATATTCCTTTTGTCACTAGATACACTAATGACAATCATAATATTACCCAGATTATAAAAAGAAATTGGAATATTTTAACAGTTAATCAGGATATTAAGAAAATTGTGGGTAGTACACCTAGTTTTTGCTATAAGAACAGCAAAAATCTAAAGAGACTTTTGTGCAATGACAGACATACCAAAGGAAGCACAACTGATAGAACATCCCATCCAGGGACTATACCCTGTAACAAATGTAATATGTGCAAACATATTACAACAGATACACATTTTTATATACCAGGACTCAACAAGGATTATTACTTCAATGCACAAGCCAGTTGCGATACCTTTAATGTTATTTACCTGGCTACATGTGATAAATGCCAGGCATATTACGTAGGTCTAACCACGAGGAAATTAAAGAAACGCATTTACAATCACACATATGAAATTAGGAAAGCAATTTTGACTAATGCTTTAGCAAAACATATAAATGATTACCATGATCATAGATTTTATTTTCGTGTAATAGAAGTGGTTAGACGAATAAAAAGAGGAGGGGATACCATGGTACATTTAGAAAACATTGAACTTGAATGGATCTTGAGACTTAGAGGCCACATACCACCAGGACTCAATAGCACAGTTAGTTTAAAATCTGTACTAGCCTCGAGGTAGTTTAAACATTATCTGAATCTTTAAGAAATTTAACTTCTCCATTTCTATAAAAGAAGTTTGGTATTCCCACACCAGTTAGTTTGTTTTGTTTGTGAATATTCTATTAACCACATTAACATGAAGTTATCAAGTCTATATTAATATTTTTAGACTGATATGATACCACTTTTTAATGTAATATACGTTCAAAGATTTTAGTGATCTGAATGTTACATTCTATATCAGTTGATCATTTGGTTATCCTAACATGTTATTTATGGTTGATTTATATATATTTTTCACATATATCTTTATATATATATATATATATATATACATACTTATACATATTTTTGATACAATATATTTATATTCATATTTTTATATGGTATACATTTTTATATTCAGTGTACACATATCCATTCTTTCATATATATACTGCACACTTTCCATATATTCAGTGCCATATAAATATATATATAGACACATGTTGTCATCGACCAGATATGTTTTTGTATATTTTTTGTACTTTAAAAGTACACAGTTTTTCATGTGTTTGTCATTGTTTTGTTTCATTTTTGGAATGTTTTCATATCCCAAACAAGTATTTATTTATTTATATTGAGCAGCATACATCCATTTTTCAGAAGTGAACTAAAGCATCAATATACATATGTTTTAATATAAAGTTTTTTAAATGAAAGTTCTAAAGGAAATGTATTCTTAACTAAATAAGCTGATGTTAAATGAATTATTGCTTAATTAATCAATTGAATGAAGAAAGAGCGGGAATTTATGTGATGGTTTTTGCTATATAAGCATTTGATTTTTTATCAAGTATTATAACCTGAAGAAGTATACAGTCCGTATGCGAAAGCGCGTGTTATTCTTAAATAAAATCTTAACATTTTTTACATCGTGGTGATCTTCGTTTGGTGTTCCTGGAACTGCCAATGGCACAATGTAAGTCACTCCTCTTAACAATAAATGTATGGGGTAGTAGACTGTAGTAGCATATGTATGGTATTGCTGCATGTATGCATTGGAATGGAGTGGGTTACCAGGATAGCAGCACACAATAGACATCTATGTTGGACAACAGGAACTTTCCCCCAAATACTGGCTGCCCTACAGTATGCAGTAGGCCCTAAGCCAGCAAAATCCACTGCACTCTGTGAGGTACTTACAAACAGCGGGGTCATAGGACAAATGCATGGATGTCAATGTTGGAGTCCCATACATAGCTCTAAACCTCTTACAGCAAGAAATCTGTAAAAAGCCACAAAGAAACATGGGGAAAATTCCCCAAAAGAGGGACACCACTTAAATATTGCTCTTACAAACATAGCAAGTTGATAGAATAACAAGTGTTGTAGTAGCATTAATTCTCTGAAGGGGCAGAAGCCTGAAACTCAAATGTCTGTCATTACTTTCTAACTTCAGTCTTACATGATTTCATTATTATTTGCTACACAACCACAGGTCTTTTGAAAACTGGATCTAAAATATGAGCCAAGCATCTGGACAGTCTGTGAAGATGTGTACAGTTTAGAGATATGCCCCTTCCTTCAACACACCCATGTTCACATACAACTGCAGTAAAATTTATGTTTGTAAGGTAATAGCAGCAGATCACACATTCCCAGGGATGTCAGAATCAACTTGATAACTTATTCCATTTCTACAATATGCAGGGGTCAATGTGCTATGTATGTTTGTGGTTAATAGTGTCAGGAAGTAGACAACACTTACTGGTGGCTGTTGTGGCTTAGTGTCAAAGTACAGTACTGTGGTTGTCCCATTTCATGGTTCAAGACTGGAAGTGCCAACTATTTTGCATGTCAGCTACACCAATGGTAGGAGTTGTACACACTGTTCGAAAGTCAATGTCTGTTACTGCAGGAAAGCTGGACAATGGAGGGACAGGGGGCCACACATATGGACAGTACACAGCTCTGAGTAACCTACACAGTACCTAGTAGAACAACAGGTTGTGACAGGTCAGTCTAGCACCAGGATCTAAAGTCTGCCACATTACTGTGTCAGTACTGACAACAAGTCAGTGGGCACCATCCATACCCCTGGAAAGACAGTGTGTCACAGAATGCCCACATGAATGCCTCATATATCTGTTCTGCTTGTCATAGCATTACATTTGCCTGGCAAACTATTTGCAAACCAATAAAGGGTGATGTGAAAACATCAATGACAGACAGTTGAGATGCAAATGTCATACCCATAAGTAAATGCAAGCTAATACAAAACCATTCTGCCAACTGCCTACATTTGGAAGACCAATATTAAGAGCCTGCCCCCATGTTTGTGCCTCTGTCTGACTGATATATATGAGCCTGTCCAGATGTCTGAGGACCACAGCAGATGTATGGGGCACAATGATGGACAACCTGCTAAACAGGTACAGTCAGAGGTGTGAAGTGTGCAACCCTGTGTGTGATGTTACGACTTCTACCCCACTCACACCATAACTACAAATACATAATAGCAGCAACTGTGGACAAAGGCTCTGACTGGACTACAGAAGAACAGAAAGACACATATAAGAGGAAGGGGAAACCACTGGCCATGCAAACATAGAATGCGTACACTAGAACAATTTCTACTGTAACATAGTTCCCTGCAGTGTATGGAGTCAGTAAATAAATGTCTGTCCCTGTTCCCTCACATTACTCCATAGTGATCTGCCACTGACATACCAGAAAATCACAGTGTTATGTAGAATATACCACACATATTATGGAAAACTCTGCTCAGTCCAAGGCACTCTGTACCAACCCCAGGAGATGACTCTGTTAATAAGGATAGCACACAGCCAGGGATCCTTCATCCAGTATATCACTGAGGTGCTGGACTGTTTACATAGGTTCATCAGCCAATCGTCTGTAGCACACAAAATCCTGGACCGGACTACTACTAGCTCTGGACTGGAGTCCCAGTGTTACTATTGAAGGTCATACTGGGTATGCTCCTACACTTAGAGAATTACATCCCATGTCTAAACCCACGTCTGTCTATTGATCTGTGTTGTACATATATGCCTTTGCATATACACAGCTATGTACACCTTAACTCTCTCTCACCGCCCCATCAGATAGGATTACCCTCATCTATCTGTATGTGGCACATATAAGACATATTTGCATCTGATGAGTCTGATATACATACATATATATATATATATATATATATATATATATATAGATAACATATACTTCTTCTTCTTTCGGCTTTTCCCAGTTAGGGGTCACCACAGTGGATCACCTGTTCACTCATGATTGGCAATAGAGTTTTACGGTGTTGAGTTTCCAGCCTGGCGCCCAACCTTCCATGGAAGGCACTCACACACTCACTCCTAGGGTCAATTTAGAGTGTCCAATCCACCTACAGCATGTCTTTGGGATGTCGGAGGAAATCGGAGCACCATATAGATAACATATACAAATATAACAATTGTAGACAGTCCAACACAGGGTGCGAGAGAGACAGACACAGACAGATAGAGAGAGAAAGAGAGAGAGAGGGATAGAGAGAGAGAGAGAGAGAGACCTGAAAGGCATACAGTGAAGTACTGGTGCAGCAATTTGCACTCCAATTGTAACCAGTGGCAAATGCAAGAATGAAGATGAGCTCCATTGTGAATTAGTAGTGAGGCAGGGGTTGTGATCTCACATCACCTGCCTTGCATGTGTATATGTTTCTGTATCTATTACATTCACAGTAGAATACAGACACCCAACAGGCTTATATCTGTGTAATGGTCACCCATTTCATGGGCCTAATATTCATGCCATCCACAACGGTGGCCCACCTGTCAGCAGCTACTGATGTTCTCCACCCCAACAGCAGTGTCAGACACTCTTCACTTAACTAAGCCTTGTGGTGCATGTGATTAGTATTTAGCACTGTGTGTAGACAGTTATATAGGTAGTGGTTTCAATCCCAGCAATGACAAGTCAGCCTGTGTGTGTGTCTATGGATACACTCAGCTTGTGTGTGTGTCTATGGATACCCCCTTGTGGCTGTCTGTATTTACCACCTATGTGTTTGTAATGACAGTACATTTTATGGCCTGTTCCACCCTGTTAATCCACCATTGCACTACTATACAGGGCATGTACATGTCCTTCACCTCAGAAGGAACATTGGACACTTTTCAGCTGCATGAGCTCTGTGGCGCATGCAATAAATACATAGCACTATAGTACATGCAACTAAATAGGTTGGAGTTCTAATGTCCACACTGACAACTGTGTGTGTTTGTAGGTTAAACTGTTCTGAGTCCTGTTCCACCCAGTAAACCCCTCTTGCCCTACTTTACAAAGCCTGTTGATGTCATTCACCTTAGAAGCAGCATTGGACACTCCTTAGACATATAAGCTCAGTAGCGTATGCGATAAGTATAGTACTATCATACATACAGCCACATAGGTAGGCTTCAAATCTCAGCACAGGCAACTGTGTTTGAGTTTGTAGGTTAAACTGTTTTGAGTCCTTTTCCACCCTGTAAACCACACTTTGCCCTTCTTTACAGGGACTGCTGATGTCATCCGCCTTAGATACAGCATCTGACACTTTGCAAGCATATAAGCTCTGTGGTGCACACAATAAATGCATAAAACTATAGTACAATAAACTAGAAATGTAGGGGCTCTAATCTCAAGGCTACCAACTGTGTGTGTGTTTGTAGGTTAAATCATTTTGAGTCATGTTCTGTGGCACACATGTATAGTACAGTAAGCTAGAAAGATAGGGGTTCTAATCTCTGACTGCCAACTGTCTGTGTGAAGCATATCCCCTGCTGTTGTGTGTGAGAGATACCACTTTGAGGCCTGTTCCACCCTCCTGACAACCCCATTGCATTTAGGGCCTGTTGATGTCATTAACTTAGGCTGCACTGCTTCACAGTCTGCAGGCCGTACCTCTCAAACATATACAGTTTTGCAGAATGTCCAGATGATTGGCTTATATATTTTGTCAGTGTGTCATAAATGTATGGCTTCCTGAGCAATCACTGGCAAAACATTAAGAGCTGAAGCCAGACAATAATGACAGACATCTGAGTGTCAGACTTCATACCATTTACAAACGTAATGCTAATACGAAACTGGTCCTTCTATCCATTATCTATGTTTGTAAAAGCAATATGTAAAATCTGTCTGTATTTCTGGGCCTGTATCACCCCACTATTGAAGGCTTTGTCCACATGTATGGTTCTAACAGGTTGACAGGTATGCCCCAGGCATATCAGCTCCATGGCATATGCATTCATTAAGGACATAGCACTATACTACATACAACTAGGGATTAAAATCTCAATACTGGTGACTGTGTGTGTGTCTGTGTATGCATATCCTCTTTAGCAATGTGGCTGTCTTGCCTGCGTGTGTGCAATGCCTTTACTATTTTGTGTGCCTGTACCACCCTGTTAACTACTGAGTAGCAGTGGCAAACACTGAAAAACTGCATAACCTCTGTCATTCATGTGCTATGTATATTGTGTTGTATGTATAACTAGCCAGGTAGGAGATCTACTATCAACAAGGGTAGATTGTGGGTTGGTGTGTGTGTGTACAGATGTATATCCCCTTCCATCAGTGTGTGCCTGTGTTATGGCCACAAACATACCTCTCAACCAATCACATAAAGACATCTGGAGAAAACCATACATAAAAGTGTGACAAAACCCACATATTAGGGTTAATCTTGAAATGCTGCTCTGACAAACATACACAGGAGATAGCACAATAGGTTGTGCATTTGCATGCATTTTCTAAAGGGTATGAAGTCTGACAGGCAAATATCTGTCAGTATTGTGTAATGTCAGTCTTTAATGAATACACAGAACTTTGCCAGAAAACCACAATGTTATGCCAAATGTAAAAAAATATATATGTGGCAAACATCATGACATTCTGAACATATCTGTGCAGGTGGTGGTTATTGCCACCACCTGTTCCACCCTGCAGGTTGCAGTCCATGTTTAGCCGGCTTTGACCTGTGACAATGACACAAACAATACAGCGGTTCCCAGAGTGCAGGACAACAACCATTTTCTAAGGTTGTCTACTACCTGCATATGGCAGTTACTTCACATCAGAGGCACCTTAGTGGTATGAGAAAATGCATAACCTATGGTAATGTGACCCAAAGAAGCAGTCATATTGGCAAACAAACTGAAGTCCTGTCTGGTGCACTTGCCATGGGTTATGGTATGTCCTGCCAAGTGTCACAATACTACAAGACGTGTCCAACATTCCACATTTGATAAGGAGGCAACCCTACCTTGTGTTAACTATGTGTGCACAATATGTTGCCAATGTGAGTAGCTTCTGCCCACAATGACCAACATGTATGAAGGCATGAATGCAAACTGCCCCTCCCTCATATGTAGGTACTGCCTAAAGCTGTGGCAACTGTGAGTATTGTGCTGTCTGTCATTGACCCACAAACTGATGTCAACACACTGCAATGGGGTCATACAGTGGGTATGCAATGGTGGCCAGGTCCTAGCCTCCAGCTGAATGCAGAAAACAGTACTATCATATCATATGGTGAGGACATGGACCCACTATTTCTCACATCAAAGACAACCCCATACACGCACAAACTGCATTGACAGACCTGGCTACTCAGGTTGATAACACTGTTGCAGTCACCCACGAAGTAGTGGCAGTGGTCAGAAAAGGCTTGGACATGGCTCAACTCATAGGTAAAGGGACTGCATCCAGACAAAAAGTGGACATTACCTTTGTATAGTCCTCAGTCAGCACAACAAGACATTAGTGGCATGGCTGGTCTGGTATGTACTTATGCAGTAATCTGCATCAAGTGTTAAGGCTATGCCAACACCCACAAAGGTAACTGATGGCCTTCGACATCTGTGCCATGCAGACAGCCTTGAATCAGTACTGACCCACTCAGTATCAGACATGTTGCCCACAGATTAGCTGTGGTATGCCTAGATGGCAGTGTTGTGCTCAGCCCTTCAACAGCTGGCCCATATATGTCAGTATAACTATGCACATTACTGGCATGGCAGGCTTGAATCACATATGACACAGCAAAATAAACAGCTGGAGAGACAGGTTTGTCTCCCAGAACTGCCCTTTGTCAGGAATGCACTCCACAAAAATGTCAAAGAGAGTACAATGCAGACCCTCATCAACTGCATCAAGGTTTGGTAGATGTCAGAAAAACATCTGTCCCATGGGACTAAAGTATGTCAAGCAATGGCAGGGGCAACAGATGATGATCGATGATTCTGATTAGGGTACAGTACTGAACAAGCTTGTAAGGGACCCAGGGCCAGTACTGTAGTAACCTCCTCTGTATCTGGGAACCTGTGTTCCTACGGAACACCCAGGTGACAAGTAGCAAGAGTAACATGCTGTGCCAAGGGGTATGCATGCAAAGTATGCTGTCAGCCCCCATTTTCCCCTCACACACTGTTCCATGCATACACACCTAGGTAAGCATGGACACATACACCCATACCTCACCAATGAAAAGGTGTCTGTGTTGCCACTCCACCATCTTCAGCTCCCGTACTGGCAGCAACTCACCACGACATAGACACTGACACCTAGAATGGAAACAGAATAAGGTCTGTGAGATAACAGTCAGTCAGCAATAGTAACAGCAATAAAGCATCATGGCACAAAGGTGTGTACACTTTAACATGTACTCATGACAATTGCCAACAGACAGCACCTTACAGGTCATAACAATTCTACACTACACACACTGCCATTATCTGTACTATATTCACCCTGTACATCAGACACATATTAACATGCCCCTGCATTGATGGTATGGATAACAGAGATTTGGCGCATGTATCATCACATGCACAGGGTAAGGTGTGTGGTTGGCAAAAGCCTAGGCTGTGCTAAACAGTTGACATAATGTGTGTGTGCATCTGGAGAGGTGCTGGTCAGCTGGGCCATGGAGTGGAGCTGTGTGTATCTGTCTGTGACCTGCATGAGACAGTGATGTGTGATTGTGTGCATGCACACAGTCAAGCCATGTGCTTGCCCTACATGGGGGTATGTTGGACAGTCATGAACTGTACATGGCACAATGTACAGTTCACTGTCTCCGGCCATGAACATGGGAACTGGTTCTGACAGGAGTGGCACTGGCACCACCATGTCCAACGCCAGATGTGGAACTACTTCCTGACAGTAACAACCAAAAGGACAAACAGTTCAACACTTGTAAGTTAACAAACCACGATAGTAAAGGAAAACCCTTATTCGGTCTGTATACAGTCTTTATTCATCATAAAACCAGCAAAGTTGAACTTGGAAAAATGGATGACAGCTATCGAGATGCAAAAAAGAATTGGAGTAAGTTTTTTTACGAAATATATTACAACATAATGCTCCTTCCTTCTTGTACAATAAAATATCCAAAAATTCACAGGTGTTACTGTTTGTTTCATGTGTGAATTTCAAAAAAGTTGTGGTATTGTCTAAGTATTCAACAAATTCATGTACCTCTCTTGTGTCTCCCTTCCAAAAAATTAAAATGTCCAAAAATGCAAATATGACTCTAATTTGGACATGTAAACAGAAGGGAATACATGTTTTGTATCCCACTCCACCAGAACAAGCTTGGAATAAATGCATCGCCACTCCCTTGGTCTGTTTAAAAAATTCACCTTCAAACAATATATAGTATTTCGATAACACAATCGCCATTAACTCTAATAACAACCCTCTCTTAACCGTGTATAACGCACTATATTTTCTTAGGCTGTTACCAAAGTATTCCAATCCTATATTGTGAGGAATGACTGAAAAAAGATTAGTGACATCAATGGTTATAAATATAAATTCTTCATTACATTTTTTGTCCCTTATAATTTCTAAACAATGCCACAAGTCTCTTAATATGTGTGGTACCTTGTTAACCACTTCTTTACAAAGTACATCTACATAGGAGGCTAAGGTCTCTTTCTTGGAGCCAGCTGCCACTGCTATTGGCCTAAATGGTGGTTCCTGAATGTTCTTGTGTATTTTGGGGATACTGAAAATCGATGGTATAATAGGCATGTCTACCATCAGATATTTGTATTCTACTTCATTGATAATCCCCTCAACCAAGAATTCATATAATCTCCAATCTATTTTGGCATATGTTCGGTATACATCATATTTAGAAACACTTAGTATGTTTCATCATCATTTAGTATTTCTTGCATTTTACATGTATAATCAATATTGTTCATAATGGCAACCTTCACGCCCTTGGCTGGTTTCATCACTCTATATTGATTAGTAGAAGTCAATTGTTTCAAACTGAATTTTTCTCCTGCAGTCAAGTTGTCCTTTTCCATAACTTCTGTTTTTATACATCTCCTTATCTGATTTTCACACAATTGTTCACCATGGCCTGCCACATTGTGGTGTGGACAGCACTCTCCCTTCATTAGTGCTGGTGGTACTGCCATTACAGGAGTGTGACTGCACTGCTATGTGGGCTCTCAGCTGAAGTTGTTTCTGACCTACATCCACATGTCTGACACCCTACTTCCACCACATGATCAAGCACAGACATTGCACAGTTAAGGACTGACAATGTCTCACCCCATCTATGGCCTACATCAGCAAAATGACATAATACATCACCAATACCATGGAAGGTGTCAAGCATGCCATGCAGTGTTGCATCCAAGACCCTGAGCATCCATATGGTGCACCATTCACAATGTGCCTGTGCCTCCATAACAGACTGAACATGCGTTGGTTGACATGATGTGACACCTCTGACAGAGGCGGGATGGGCAGCAGTCCTCCTTCAAGCACTCCTGTCAATCTGCCTGTGTGGGACCTCAACAGCTCTCTCTGTCTATGACTAGTGTCTAGAGTCACTGATGCCATAGTCACCACACTACCTCATTTGATGCCACCGCCCTTTGACTGCCCAAGATCTGTGGCTGCTGGGGACTAAGTATGTGTGGACATACTAACCGTGTGTGAGGACATTGGGGGGTGGAAGTGGGATGTAAACCAATGGGACAGTTTCAATCCCCAACAATCTCACCTGTGCCTCACAATGGCCACCATCATCATCAGAGTCCGATGAGACACTGACATCAGGTTGTGAGGTTGACACACTCCAACCCCCATGGTTACCTGTGAGGGAAAGACAACATAACTACATTAATTCCTGCACTATAATCTTTGCTGATCAACACACACACACACACACACACACACACACACACACACACACACACACACAGATGTGAGGTGTCACAAAGGAATTATACAGATCACTCCATCTCACTGATGCCATGCACAGCACACAATCAGACCACAACAGACACACCCTAGACAGGCCTTCAACAACATGCAGTGCAGCTATGTCCAGTTAATGCTGCTAGTGCTATACACCTGTGAGATACGTGACAAATTGGGGTATGTGATGGACCTTCACCTAACACATAGTGTACCCGTGTAGACAATAGCAATGCACCCCTGTATAGCACAGTGGCTATACCTATACAAAACTATGTGCTAATATGTTTCAACTCCTGCAAATATGGTACTGTGATTACCAATGTGATGCACTGCAGTAAATCCCACCATAAGTGAACATGCACATATTGCAATATGGATATGCTTAACAGTTGTATGCATGGAAAAATGGCAGCCTTTAACATGCCTAGGGTAAAGGTGAGTCATAACATGACAGTTCTACACTCATTGGCTACAGGCTGATACTCCCCAGCCACACCAGAGGTACCTATGGAGTTGTGGGAGAGAGAGGTATTGTCAGCACACACACATATGGCAATGGTACAGGATAATATCAACATGTACAGTACAAATTGAGATACTACCAAAATTGCTGACATTCACAATATGTGTACACATGTGTGCATTACAAAACCCCAACCACAAATTCATATTGACCTGACATTTGCATACAGGTATGCAGAGGTTGCCAGTATGGATAATACAGTATTGAAGTGATGACGACTGGAGGCTTACCTAGACTCTCCTCAGCTGTGGACTCTGTGCCACCCACCTACTGACATATGTGCTGATGGTTTCCTGTGAGCTGGTGGCTGACGCCAGGTTTTCCAGGAACTCCTCTGTGGCTGAGTGGTAGTTGTGTAGCAGGCTCTCCCCCTGTGTCAGCATGGTCCACGGCTCCTGCTATTGAACTGCAGGACTCCAGCCCCCCCCCCAGCTGTAAAAAAAGAAAACCAAAATAAAACATAAATCCTGGAACTCGCACATGCGTGCGTGGAAACTCAAATCTGGACTGCTGTTTAACCAGTACTGATTCTGAAGAAGGCAGCAGTCTACAGATTCCCCAGAAGTCTATGCAGTTGTAACCGGATAGACTGGAAGGGGACTGGACTGCAAGTTCTGCAGTCTGTGCATGCTCAGAATGCATAGAGGCAACACATGCATGTGAGGTCGGCATTCTGGTGCCGAGAAACAAAGCTGCTGCTTTGAATGGAGCTTGAAGAACTGGCTTATGGAGGATGGGACTACTGGCTTGGGAGCACATGGACTTTCACTGCTTAGCATTGGAGCACATGGACTTTCACTACTTATTTGAATTGGACAGAGCAATCTCCAGGTACTAGCTTTTTTCACTGCTTAAACTGGTGTGTGTGTGTGTGTGTGTGTGTGTGTGTGTGTGTGTGTGTGTGTGTGTGTGTGTGTGTGTGTGTGTGTGTGGGTGTGTGTGTGTGTGTGTGAAATGCCCCAGTTGACTATAACTGGTGGCTAGAGAGAGTAACTCAGGTTCAAACCCTCAACCGTGAGTGCAGGTAGCAAGAACCTGAATTCCCTAGCCACTACCACTTCTGAAAAGCATTCAGATTTTTGCCTCATATTTTTGTTCTGTTCGTCAAAAAATCTGTGGTTTTCTGGATTTGGAATTCACTAAATAATGACAAACATTTGAATTTCAGACTTCATATTCTTCAGAAAGTATATAGTAACAGAAAACAATTTATTCTATCAATTTTCTAAGTTTATAAGATCAATATTTGAAATTTGTCCCTATTTTTGGGGCTGTATTCCCCCATTATTTACTTTGTGCAGTTTTTTTGTGCTAAGAGGTTGAGAGCTATGATGAGAACTGAATTCACTGGATATGTTTGAGGGCTGTATTTCCCCATTATTTGCTTTGTCCATGTGTTTTGTGCTAAGAGGTTAAGAGATATGGTGAAAACTGAATTCACTAAACGATAGCCATTTAAGTTTCAGTCTTCCTGTATTTCAAGAAACAGTTGATTTGGCATAGTGGTGCATTGCTCTGATTGTAGTGCATAGGATTGTGCACAGGATCCTGGGGTCACGACTTGACAATGAAGTGCATGGTGGTAGCACAGCACTTTATTCTAGCAACTTTCCAAGGTTATACAAGCAGTGTTTAAAATGTATCCTTGGATTTGGGGCTTTTGTCCACTCCCAATAAATTTTGGCATTTTCCAGTCATGTGCTGCAAAGTTGAGAGATACAGCTGAGTGTTGAGTGGATTTTACAAGAAGCTAAGAGCTTCAGGGGAAGAGAAGCTTAGTTCTGCTTATGCTGAGTCTGCTTGCATTGTTAACAGCACAACAGATAGTGTAATTGCTTTTGATGAAGAAGGCAGTGGGTTCTAATCCCATAATATGTAAATGTATTGATGATACTGTATTGTGCTTTACTTTTAAAGGGGAGTGGGTGCTGCAGTCATGTGAATGTCCTCTTTGGTGGAAATATCTAGTAACTATCAACCTGTTATCAGTTTGCCATCCATTTCCTATTGCAATATTACTAGCTTATCATTTTTTTGATGTAACACTGGCAATTTATTCCTCAAGGGCAACAGGCACTTTATTTGCAGATGAAGCAATGAAATATAAAGTTGTTTGCTAACAGGAACCTCTTCATTAGTTACAAATCTCTTTAATGTGGAATTATTTAGATAACTTTTACTTCTGCAGAGATTGTGCATATTTACTGATACTGGTAGACTGTAGAAGTTTGATTTGAGTTTTATGATGGAAATGTTCTGAATTGGGCATTTTTTGTCATTATTGGTGCATGCATTTTGTTTCATTGTTTACTGGAAAAATGTTCAAAACAATAAATTTAAAACACCCTCTAACAACTGTACTGTATTATACAAGTAATATAATTTAATACAATCAGGAAGGTGTATCAAAGAACTCATGTATGTTTCGTGCACAAGGGGCCTATGATTTGAAAACACCCCCAAAGTTAATCTTTACCCGCCACTAGCCAGATGGATTTTCTTTGAATGTGGGTTTCAATGCTGTTTCAATAAATGTGAGTTTCAAGGGCGGAGAAGTTTTAATGCTAAGTCTATTTTCATTGTGAGACTGCATTACTGTGTTTAGCAGATGTGTATTAGTGTTTGTGCTGTAAAATGTAAAATAAAGCGTTTAAATGAAATCCAAATCATTGTAGAAGTAAAGCAGTATCAAATTACAGTATTTATGGTAAATGGGGTGAACTAGCCATGTAATGGGACATCGGAATGGCTGCAGGGGGGTGGCCCCATTTGACCATGATTTTGTGAAGGGGGAAGAGTGGCTAATTCAGACAGCCCCGGCTGAACTGTACCTCTCAACTGTCCAGATTTTCACAGAATGAATAGATTTTTGCTTCTTATTTTTGGTTTGTTCCTCATAAAATTTGTGGTTTTATGGCAAAATTATTTAGGAATGAAGTCACTAAATAATGACAGACATTGAGTTTCAGATTTCATACCCTTCAGAAAAATGCATGCTAAGCAAGACCTGTAATTCTATCAACTGTCTAAGTTTATACAACAGCAAACTGTCTGTATGTTCCTCCAATATATTTGGCCTTGTCTTAGTTTCCTGTGTTAAGAGGTTGAGAGGTACGCACAAATAAATCGCTTTATAGAATTAGGTATATCCAAACCACTCAATTGTCCCCAATTTTGGCTGAAAATGCTGCTCTTCCCCTAATAATCCCTTCACAAAATGGCAATTTTGGAAGAAAATGTGGATGGTTCATAATTAAGAAATAATTGTAATGATTATCGAGTTATAGATTACTTTTATTTCAGAAATGCATGCAGATTCTCTTATTTTGTCAGCTGCTCAACTTAACAGTACTAATATTTAAAAAAGTGTCCCTTCTTTGATAGGTCCCCAGCTGTATTGTGTGGCTATTTTATATTTTTGCATCACATTTTTGGTATGTTTTTCATAAAATTGTATTTTTCTGTCAAATTAGTGGCAAATTATTAACGACTGAAGTTAGAAAATAATGTCAGATATTTGAGTTTCAGATTTCATACCCTTCAGAAAATTCATACTAATGCAGATACTATTCTATTATCTTTCTAAGTTTATAAGAGCAATATTTAAAAATTGTCCTTATTTTTTGGCCTTTGTCCAACTTCTATTTATGGCTTTGTCCAGATTTCTTGCTCTGAGGTTGAGAGGTCTGACAAATGTGTCAGGGCCATCACCATCAGCCAGAGACATTTCAAATTGTGACATGCTTTTTGCAACCCACTTCCCCATGTAGTGACTCTGAATGTGTCCAAGCAAAACAAGGAGCAGTTATACAGTGTAAGTGTGCAGAGTATCCCCCCATCCAAGGTAGACACAAGTACTACAGTGGCTTTTCATCTGTCCTTGATTTTGCAGAATGTTTTGGTTTTCTGTCATATTTTTATACTTTTTATTTTTATTATTCAGAAAATGCATGTTGTTGCACTGCCTGTTGCTCTGTGTTTAACTAGCAATGCTTTAATGAACAACAGGTAAGCTTGTCTGAGACTGTAAGATGCAAGTAAGCTTTAATAAGCATACTGTTAAAGAATTACCAACATTAAAAGCCTTTTTGTTGTTGCCATGTAGAAATTATTTAGATAACTAGATAAAGCTTTAGGTATTGAAATATATATGACAGTACTTGTAATAAAGGACAGGATTACAATATTTTCAGAAGCTTACTACATTTGTTGGAGATTTGCAGTCATCTTTGCAGGCTTTACCAGAAAATTAAACAGAATGCCAATCTATCACGTGTGGTCCATAACCTGTGCAGTCATCCTTTAAGCAATTTATCTTGAGCTTGTTTCTTGTTTGCTATTCATGTTTTACTTTGATCATGTTTTCCCCATGAAACAAGTAGATAGCTGTTGTCAGGCATCAGGCCTTTTTTGGATAATAAACATTTTTACAAGTGGGGGTATCACAGAGATTGCTACTTTCAGCATGTTACTTGGTACTTTTATAAAGCTGAATATAAATTATAATTAGAACTGCAGTGCAAAGAGAAGTGGTTTCAGTTGAGTGCTGCTTGTTTTTTTATACTTGGTTTTGACTGGCATTCCAGTAATGTACTTAAAAAGTAATTTATTTTTTCATGCCTCACAACCTTTTTGTTTCTATCTAGATATTAAGTAAGCTGTCATGTAGCCAATGCACTGAAATATTTTTTTTCTTCTACAGTTCATATCGTCTTGATTGGATTCTCATAATGACACTTTGGCACCCAGGGCAGCATATTTAATTAAAGTCCCAGTGGTTTTGAGCATAGCTCCACCCCTTTCTAGTTGGCCACACCCCTTCCCATTGACCCCACCCATTCAACTGTATCCTGCAGCCCCCCTTTTATTTGAAGTAATCAGCCACCACTGGAAAGGACCATAGCTCTACATTTCTTGTGCAACATCAGCTGTGCATGATGTGGACAATTTGGAATTTAGAGCCTCCCACCCCACAGGGAGGGGTGTGGGCAACATAAATTTGTTGATTAATTCATGAGGAAATTGATTAATGTCAGTGTACATGGGTGCAAAATGGAGACCTATGTATAGAACGGAATTTTTTTGGGGGGACAGTTGCCCTTTTTTTTTTTTAAGGTGAGAGTGGGATGTTAGGGAAGGGTTGTAGGTACATTATTTGTGGAGGTAAGTTGGGTAGGAGAGGTCACATTTGCAGACAGACAAGACAGATAAGACAGCAGACAGGGGCAGTGTATGACACATGAGGGAGGTAAACACCTTGGATGGGTAGGGTTGTGGAGAATAAGAGGACCAAGTGTCCCCAGATAGAAACAGTGGGACTGTGATCCACACCCAGTGGCTGTGCTGGAGGCTGTGCACTGGTTTCAGCCTATCCTTCAAGGTGCACCAGTCTTCCCTCTATCTGGTGCAGGTGGTCATCCAAATCCTGCTGGATGACCCTGCTCACCATACCTTGGAATTGGTGTTGGGTGACAGGATCTCTTCATCGCCCATGCCCAGGGGGAGCAGGCCCCATCCCCTGAGGCAGTTCCACTCCAGGGTTGTGCAGGACCAGTGGATGAGGTAGTTCCAGGTTGGGTCACAGATGTGCTAAGACCTGTTGCCATGGCCAGATGAGGCAGGACAGGTGGATCCGCTGAGATTGGCCTACTCAAATGTGCTATGGTGTTGAGGTTTGTCAAAGTATATTGGTTAGTCATGAACAAAACATTGTAATGTTCATTATAACAGCATGCATTGGTGTTACAATTATCCCAGAACAATATAATTGAATAGAATTACATAGCAAACAGAAGACATGCATAAATGGAATAATAGTCATTATTGTACGAGCATGCCAGTAACAGTTAAGGCAACAGGCCAACAACGGTGGAATTTCAACAAAGTATATCAGTATGCAACCACTGAAATACATGAACAATAATACAACACAAGTTCCAACATTAGGTTTTGAGAACATACCCATAGTATATGAATAATAATTAGTGATGCAGATAAGGGGTGAGGGGAGAGAAAAACATTTCATTAACCACTGCATAGGCTATTTTTTTCACAATAATACTGCTGAATACTTTACAGGTCTGCACTTACTTTACATCTACCTGTGCCATATAGCTTCTGTAGCACATACATACCTGTAAAGCTGTCAACCTGGAATTGTATGGGCCAAGCTCTGAGGATTATAGGTACATAACTACAGGGGACTAGTACATGTCAGAGTTACGTATATGACTAACAAAGTGTACCCAGCACTGATGTGTGAGTGTGCTACTGACATACTTCAAGTGGATTTATATCTGTGTCCAAGGTTATTGGCAACTGTGATCACTAGCCATGACAGTGTGATACTTGAGAGACAGGTATCAGTAAGAGTTCATGGAGTGTATACCTATCCTACTGTAATTTGTAGGCATAGGGTTGGACTATCAGCACACTCTCACAGATACAGCAGGCATACACTACTATATCTGTACACAATTTATTAGTATACCCTTCATACAGCTGATACAAACATTTCTTTACCTGTAAGCCCTGTGGAGGAAATTTCTGTTAACACTACATGGCTGTTTCTACAAATAGTCAGGACTACTTGTCTGTAACTATTCCAGTCCCTGGATTCAAACCATGGTCTGCGTGTGCATAAATGAACAACATATCTATTTCTTATCAAACTGTGCTACTGGGCAACTGCTGTGAGCTGCTTGACTGACTTGTGCCTAAAACTCACTTAGTTACAAAGTCTGACCTGGTAATACAGATAGAGTGTCACACAAGAATGCAGTGACACCTGAACATACATGCATGAGATTCATGCATGACAGAGATAGTAGGTCAACTGTGTATTAATACTTGGAATGCAGGTGTACACATTTAACCCCTAATGGGTGTGAATTTGTGTGATCTGTATAGATCATAGCAAGGTTCTGGGTTGCATACCTGACGATATACATTTGCACATTATACATTTGCAGTCTCCACCTATAACAGTCTCATACTTGCAGGCATCAGCATACCTACATTCAGGAATACATATAGCTGAAATCCAAAGGTTAACACAAGACAATCCTGAAGGGAACACAGTATAATACATTACACATTACTATTCAAAGTTCAGATCTTAGTGCAGAGCATATATCAAATTGCATTGTATCTTGTTTTACAGCTCCACATCTACACTTTAGCATAACACTTCTTTATCAGCCAGACTTTACTCACTTCATGGTGTCATAGCCATATTTTCTGTGAAGCACCTGTACAATTGTATTTCTTCAACAACAGATCATAATAAACACAACAGTTGCTGTAAATAGCTTTATTGAGGGTGACATGACATAGTGTGGTTTATTACATTCAGAATTCTGACTTCAGTTGTACTGCATATCCTGTAGATAATGAATGAATGTCATTTATTACATTCACAGTTTCAGTCACTGTGTACTTTATTACAAGATCCTTAGTATTAATCCAGTATGCACTTATAGTCATTCCTACACAGCATCACTACAGTATTAACTTTATTTCATCAATAGTAGCTTGTTTTATGCCTTCATCTATACTGCACAGTACCTGACATTACTCATTTACATCAATGTGGGTCTAAGAACACATTTATTGCAGTACACTCAGAACACACTATAGCTACTGGCAGTAAACAATATACTCTTTCTATTTATTGTACTGTATATTGCAAAACAGATCTGTACTCACCACACTGTCGGCACATATTTTGCAGGCACCCGGTGTGAGCCTCTATGTTGTGAGTCCTCTCCTCTGCAGCTGTGGGGGAAGAACACATCATTATGAATACCTGCCTATCAGATATTAATACTACAATTTGATAAATCACCAGTTGCTATACTTACAAACTTCAGGGGTATTCCAGGCCCAAGCATATTGCATCCATTGGGCCAACAGCACCCCCTTCATCTGCTTCAGGTCATCATAATGATGATGCACCTGCTCACCAGTGTGAGGGATTCTAGTGGCATTGGTGAGCTCATGTACTAAATGGTCCCAGGCCTCAAACTTGTATTCTGAGCCCTGATCCTGGCCCTGCAGCAGTCTGTCATCATGGTTCTTTTCAAGGAGCCCAGCCCTGACCCTGGACTCCAACATGTCCCAGAGCTGTACCCAAAAGCACGCTCCCTCTTCAACACCTGCCATAGTTCCAGTATGAGTCAAACTCCAACATGTTCTGGCTGTATTCCCACCTGTGCACCTTAAATAAGACTATTTTTTCACCCTTTGCTGCCACTGAACCATTTTTAGAAATGGTAAGCAAAGCTTAACAGTGTGCAAACCCACTAAGCTGAGTTGAGCAGTGCTTAAAGTCGCAAATGATAAGTGTTGCTTAGTGGTGCACAAATCCTCTTAGCTCAGCTGAGGACTGTTTAGAATGGGACTGCTTAGCAATGCTCAAACTGGCTAAACATTGCTAAGTACTGCTCAGGCAGGTCCTTTTTAAGCATTGCTTAGCAAGATTTAGCTATGGGCAAACAAGAGTTCTACATGATAACATAAATATATATTGACATTAATTACTCATTGTTGATACTTTATTATTATGTGTTTGTATTTTACTTTAATTACACTACCTTTTCACCTCAAATACCCACTGATACTGGGATTCTGGACAAGTGGCACTAACTTAGTTCACAAATATCAATAACTAGGGCAATAAAAAAAAAGAAATAGAAATAAAATACTTTCCGATGTAAAAGCTGAATGGACTGTCTTGGTATTTGAACCATACACCTAGTGCACACAAAGCCATGACTCTAACCATTCAGCTAACTTGGCTGTGAGGATTTCAGCTGTACATTTATATATAGCTTTTCATTACATTTAAGCACTGCTGAGCAATGCACCACACTGCATAAACATGTTCAGCTATGCGTAAACTTAAAAAAATACAAAAACAAATAAATACACATAAAAACGGAAAATAACATCGGGACATTTAATTTCTGTGCTGTAGGGTACTTTGACAGTACAGGGATGTGTTACAGACACTATAACACACCTGTTGAGTGACATAAATAAAAATAACAATTCATAAATGTCTGAGGACACTTTCTTTAATCTTTAAGTGCCGTATAGCACTTTGACAGTGAAGGGGTGTGTTACAGACACTGTAGCATACCACCTATGTGAAATACATGCAGAAATATATAAATAAGTGTCCCAGGACACTTTCTTTCATGTTTTAGTGTTATACAGCACTTTTACAGTGCAGGGGGGTGTAACACATCTGTGAGCACTGTAGCACACCCCCCTAGCATTGATTCAGTAACTGTGTACATGGCTCTCCCTCAGAAGCACGCCTTCATTAATATGCCAAGCTCGCTGTCAAGGGGGAGCTGCAGACATGACCACCATACACTGTAGGAATTACACTACTTCTACATGGAGTTTATTAAATCTTGGGTTAGTGTATTTTGCGCATGTGTGGGGGGGGGGGGCAAGTACTCAAGCTCTCCTGTGTAATGACAGTATTATAGGAAGCTTTTTTTTTTTAATTTGGATGCAATGTACAGTTAGGGGAACATGCAGGGTTAGGGTTAGCACACATTAATGAGGTGGAGTGAGGAGGTGGTGAAGAGAAGTAATGTGTACTAAACCTAACCCAGTCTAACCTTACACTGTATCTAAATTTAAAAGAAAAAACAATTCTCTTAATACTACCACTGTTCAGAAAAATTTGAGCTGAATGTGGTCAGGCTTTGGGTAGAGCTTTGGGAAAGGAAATGTGTTTCCTTTTTCCATGTACTGCTTGTCGATGCAATATATTAGCAATGTAATAATTGGTTGGTGTGTTTGATTGCAGTTTTATTTGTTAACCATGTAATATGTTGACCAGTTTTTATATCCTGTTTTAGAATTCTGGGTTGACAGAGATCTCAGATGTTATGCCATCCTGTTTCATAGCCTAGCAACTGTTTGTCTGTCAGAGAGTTGCTAGGTTATGAGCAAAGGTAGTGTGCGGGCACGTATTACCAATTTGTTATGTCTTCATTGTTTTGAATCACAATGCAAACTGTTACAGTTCCAGTTGGACCCTAACTACACTCTAACTGCACTCATCTAGAAATGTACAGATGAAATGCTTCAGAACAGTACTGACATGAGTGCTTTATTGTTACAAAACTATCCTACCTGATGAAATTCAAAAGAGTGGAAATTCTAGAAGAGTATTATGTACATGTTCTAATTCATATTAGTATAGTATATAATGACATTGCAGTCCGTCAAACTGCATTTATTACTGAGATCTTTATGTCAGGGCCTGGTTTTTGCACAACTATGCTAATGCACTGTACGAGACAGGAGAACTCATTCAGTATGCCATAATTCTTCAGAATTACTTAGGATCATACAGATTGTGCATGCAGTATGCATTCTTTCAAATGTCAAGTCCAAATCAGATTCACCTGTTGTGACCCTCTTTAATAGGGTTCAGGAATACAAAATCTTTGCTTTTCTCAAAAGGTTATTTTTGTGTTTCATTTTGTTACATCGACTGCATTCACTATGTTTCTCCTTTTCTTTATAATTATAATGTGTTACTGCAAGGAAAAAGACAAAACACACACAGAAACACATACACACACACACACACACACACACAATTTGCAAGATGAATAAGTGCTACAAGAGTGTCAAGAAAAAGGACTGCTGTAGCAAATGTTGCTTTCCAGATTTATTTTAAAACATTGCATGCATTGCTACTGCTCCACTGTTATAAAACAAAGTTTGTAAATGTCACAGCTTCAGTCATTTACCTACTCAGGCATCTGAGAACAGAGCTTTATCAGAGCACAATAATATTATGTTGCTAGCAGAGTTAGTCTCATTTTTTTGTCTTTCTTTTTTTCTTAACTCAAAAGTAGTGCTAGATATTAGTCTCCAGAGACATGTTTGTTTTGTGTCACATTTTCCACTGCAATAATCCTGTGTAACCATGTTAAAGTTGTATGTTCTGAGTCAATTTGTCAGATTAGATCTAGTTTTTCAGGTGACTTTCAAAGGCAAAGGATAAAATAAATCTGACAACAGTCAGATGGGTCAGTAGCCTTGAATTTTTCAGGAAATGGGATGACTACTGTCTTTTTGCAGGTTCCATTGGCAAACATGTGAGAAGTATGGATTGAAGCTATTCTGCATGGTCTGATGCAAATTTTTGAGAATGTTTGTCTATAGCAGGAGTGCCTGTACCAGACAATAGATTGCGAAGGGTTAGAAAGTTAGCTTCTTGACTGAGTATTTTTCATTTGGAAATATGGCAGAAGTTGATACAATCACTCCAACAGCTCCTAAATAACTGATGCTGAGATGAGAGAGATATATGATGATTAGCAACTGGAGCAAATTTACAGCTAAAGTGGGAGCCCATCTAATCCAGTTAGGATAACTCTGTGCAGTAGGACACTGAAGTTACTTTTTCAGCTATGAACTGTACCTTATATGTTTGTGTGTGCTATTGTTCCTGACTTTTGTTATTTCTTTTTCTCTATTTTATTTTACTTTAGGTCACAGTTAAAATACTCCATTTCGGGTTAATCACAAGACTAATTAATAAGTTAATAGAGGGATAGAAATAAAAAAGCCTGACTGCTGGATCTAAAAAGCTTCAAAACTCAAGTCTGTTTAAGAACCAGAAATGGCAGTTTTACTTTAACTTAGTGTACATAGCACAGACAATTTGGTGATTCCTCAGCACTTTAACTATTTTGTAGGATATTGAGCATGCTGAGTACATTCTACAACTGAGAAAAAAGTAACTTCTTCAGCACTTCTCTGATGTGATAGAGATGCATACTAAATGTTATGGTACAGTAAGTAAGCAGTTTGTACCTAAACAGAAGGAAGAAGAAAGCCTCTCTTTGCTCCTCTGTACAAAGACTTTTCAGAACTATAAGATGCACTGTTGCATACGAGCCTACACATCACCCACCGTGAAACATAGAAAGGAAATGAAAACAACTTTAACAGCTGTAAAATAGATCATGCGGCCACACAAAAATGCAATCTGAAATGTTACCTTTTAAAGAATTGTGTCCATACAGAGGTGCACTTAACTTCTGGCTATTGTCATTGTGTAGCAGTGCAATGTATTTTATATCTTTATAAGTCAAAAAAGCACTTTGCACATCTATACTTTTTCCTTCTGCAACTAGAAGCATATCAGAGCAGATGAAGTTCCATGTGGTTTAAAGAACTGTGATCAGGTTTCTCTCATCACAGCTACATGGTACGTGCTATTGAAATGGATATGAAGATTCACTTCAAGAGCTTTACTTCATACTGTTATCAAAGTGTATTTATTTATATTCAAGTCTCAAATACATAATAATTTCTTTATGATTGGGAACTCAACCATAATCATCTATGTTATGTACCTTTTCAAAGCTGTTATGCTATAGTCTCCCAGTCAAACATGCATGGCATCCACCATGGGAAAGCAGTGGGAAAATGTGACAGCTTTAAATTGTAAGCATCAATTCATGTTGCTATACAACTAAGGCTGACTGAAGTGTGTAATTATGCAATAAGGCATGAGAAAGTATGCATGATGCATGTATTACCCTGCACCCAAGGAGGTTGTGAGGGTCAAGGTTGAAGGGCAAGTTCCTTACAAGCACTGACATAGGGTAATATCTGTCCTGTGCCCAACACTGAGTGCCTTATTACATTTAGAAAATGGGCTTTTGTATTCTTTGTAGTATTTGAAGTATCATTTTAGTAGTTTATGTAAGATAATTATATGTTTTGCTGTGTATTTTAATGAAAATGTGCTCCCGCACCCACTTTAACTAACTGGTTGTTGTATAAAATTACAGACTTTTAACTTTGTATTAAGTCTTCAGAGTATTCATTTAAGTGACCCTTATTGCACAGTCCGGTGTATAAACAGCTGCTAACACTACACTTTCAGTCAAACTATTGTGTGGTGGTGTACAGTCCATTTTATAAACAACCACTAATACCACACTGTCAAACTGTTGTGTAATGTTGCACAGTCTAGTGTATAAACAGCTGCTATCACTACATAATACATCAGCTGAATTCTCACAGGTGAATGAGCCAAGATGAGATTAATATTACTTCACAGACATAAGCTGTTTGCAGGTAAAACAGCTTCATAAACATTCACAGGAGTAATAGTTCCAGTGGCATCTTCAAGAACTGAAGTATATACAGATGCAGTTAACAATGCCCCCACCCCCATTATTTTTAAAATGGTTTAACTGATTGTGTGCTTGCTGTGTTTCAGAAATAAGTACAAGGGGAAGTATTGTGATGGTGACTCCCAAGAAATGAAAAACACTTGCAGTAGCCAATGGTGTGCTTGTTCCCTTTACTCAGCTGAGTTTCCATTATATTATATATGTTTTACTTATTTTAATATATATTTATATTTGTGCAGAGCTTACCTTTGTATACTATATCTTTAAAATTACCTTTTTGGAAAAACAAACCCCGGGGTTCATGAAGATTGTGCCATGCACCAGAGTAGCGTTGGCGATCTAACTCCAAATATAGCCGTCGAGCGATTCAGGTAAAAGCTGTTTCCACGTGCACTACCAGCGTACGCCAGAGCTGCGCAGCTCCCGGTGCATGTATGCTAATTATCCCATGCACAGCAGTGTAGCATGCAAATGAAGGTATATAACGATTCATGAAGTTGTGCAGGCGTAGCGTAAGCATGTAGAAATGTAAACCAAAAAAAAAAAACGGTTTACATTTTGTCAAACATAAAATTGGAGCCATGAAAGCGGGCCAAACTTACGTATTATAATGTTAATATATGCCAATGGCTAATAAAACAACATGCACAACATATAAAAAATAACATTTAATTTCTTGGCCACACCAACGCAAAATAAAACCGCAGTGCATTGGTGCGCAAACGGGATCATAAAGAAAATATATTTAGATGTCATAAAACTGTAATGTAATGCAATTCATGATATCCCCATAATAGTCAATGGCACACATGCTACACCACAACCATGGCGCAAGGGTTGCTAAGGGTCTGTGACACTGTTCTGTGCGGTAACTAGGAATTAGCAGTCAATGCCATGCAAATGAGTCAAGTAATACTGAATCGCAAATGCCCCACCGGTGTAAGGATGTACCACATGGCGTAGCATTACAACACTGAGGAGTGGCCTGGAGGTAAACATGACGTCAAGAGAGGGGCGCACCACCATAGCTGTAAGCACATTGGATCATTGCTAGTCCGTGTTGCATGTTGCTAAGGAAAGCCGCAGGATAGGGGTGTGGAAGTAGCCATAGCTATGCTTAGCTGAGAGCACACAAGGTAACAGAAAGTTCATGTGAACGTGGATGAAAACGCGCATGAAACCTGGTAAACGGATGTGCGCGGCACGCACCACAGCTGAAACAGGAAGGATACGGGAAGACAATAAGAAAATGCTGCAGCATGGTAATTGGAGTACAACTGAGTAATTAACACCTAGAAACTCACAGTGGGCCATACACAACAGATAGCAAGGCTTCTAGCAGCTACCTGCAGAACAGGAAAGGGGAGGTGCCGTACAGCAAAGAAAAGACAACTGTCACAGCAGAACAAAGCAAACTTGCAGTAAATCAGCTACATAACACATTTCCCAACACAATCCTTAGTTGTGGAAGCACAAAACAAGAAAGGCAGCAGCTGGATGCATGCCTGACAATGGGAGGTTAATCAGGTTGAAAATAGAAGTAAAGGGTAACAGATGAATCACGGCAGACAAGTGTAAGTCAACAGCAAAGGCCCCACAATAGCAGTACTTGCTGTAAAACCAATAATTAAGATACCTTGCAGCTGGAATAACACAAACACACCCAATTACACCAGCATCATCCATTGCACAATAGTATAATGTGTGAAAGCCCCACACACACACTTGTATATTCCCAGACACTCTGCACAATTGGTGTATACAGACGGGGAACTTTTAATATGTATATGTTAGGGGCTGCCATAGCTTTGATTCACCAGCATGTGTTGGAGACTGACGGTGGTGTGGAGGATGATGCTGACAACCTTCTCAGGCACCGGAGGAGGAGAAGAGTGTTCAGACCCAGGATAACCTACCAGGGGCTACATGATCTGGAGATAGTAGAGCATTACAGGGTGGACAGGGACATCATACAGCAACTTGTTGAGCTGTACCCACCATGCCTGAGAGCCAGAAGTAACAGAGGGGAACCCATCCCAGTGGACATGAAGGTATGTGTAAGCTTGAGAATACTAGCCACAGAAACCTTCCAAAGGCCAACTGGGGCTATAATGGGGATCTCACAGGCATCAGCATCCAGGGTACACCAGTTCCTGGATGCCATGTTGCCACATGCCAATGAGCACATATACTTCCCCCGAATGCAGGAGAAATTGGCCAGCAATATGCATCTCTTCCAGGTACTGTGTGCAATAGACTGCACACACATACACATCAAGTCACCACCCGGTGAGCAGGGTAGGCGCTACATAAACCGCAAGGGATTCCCCTCCATCAACTGCTAGGTCATGTGCAATGCCCAGGACATTATCATGGATGTATGTGCTGGCAGTCCTGGAAGCTATCACGACTCTTACATCTGGCATGCCTCACAGCTGTATCAGGTATTTGTCAGGGGGGACATCCCATATGGCCACCTGGTGGGGGATGCTGGCTATGCACTGGAACTGTGGATGATGACTCCCATCAGAAATGCACACACAGCCATGCAAGAATGCCATAATGAGGTACACTCAGAAACCAGA
Organism: Protopterus annectens; assembly: GCF_019279795.1. Taxonomy (NCBI): domain Eukaryota; kingdom Metazoa; phylum Chordata; order Ceratodontiformes; family Protopteridae; genus Protopterus; species Protopterus annectens. The sequence goes on from NC_056735.1 coordinate 1,024,516,906, forward strand.
ATCATCATAGAGCGCGTGTTTGGGATGCTGAAATCATGGTTCCGTTGCTTGGACATATCTGGTGGAGCCTTGCAGTACTGTCCAGGAAAGTGTGCCCACATTTTTATAGCATGTGCTATGCTACACTATATGATCCTGTGGAAACAGCTGCAGCAGGGACAGAATAGTGAAGGCACTCACAGCCCATCACCATTGCCAAGGGATCCACAGGCACAGGGGGACTCAGACCATGAACACCCTGTGCTAACCCCAGTAGGAAGACTGAGGCATGCCCAGTATGCCCATGCCTTGGTAAAGAGGGAACGTATAGCACACACACTGACAGTGTAGGAACTCATGGACTGACAGCCTTCTCCACCTGCACACACAGCAAACATGGATGGCACACACACACACGACCACCTGTAAATTGTCATGTATAGGTGGTCTACTGTGTGTATCCTACATAGGTAGCCCTCAAATATTGTACACACAACTGTCATTGGCACAAGGTAAGTTAATACCTGAACAGTAAATTAAGCTATCAGCATGTGTCCATACTGTATGTACAGGTTCATAGGTAGGTACATGCCCAACCACCGAGGCCACTCATAAGCATAGGCAAAACGTGTCTGCTATCGCCACCCCATCGATCAACTAACTGCCCCTCTGCGGACCAGAGCCACTTGCGGGATCCCTGGGGTGTAGCTACTGTTCAACACCCACTCTGCAAGGATTCCCCAAAGTGTCAGTGAGGGTTTTTTTATAATGTAATCAGGGATGTAGTTCCAAATAATGCGGAGTATCCCTGAAAGGAATCTTCACAGATGTGTACATGCTACAAAGTATACCTTAAACACAGCTTGCATATATAGGTAGTTCTCCACAGAATAATAAACATGTGGAACACACAACCACTGAAATGTGCGTTAATCACCTTTGCACTACCAGTGCCTGCTCTGAGAGGTAAGATATCACTGCCAGGATTAAAACACGCAACCATGCACACATTCATCACAATAACATACCACTAAGCTACCTGAGATGAACCAATGGCAGTCGTGTATACTGACAGGATAAAACACAAAAGGTAGGAATGTGTTGAAATAGGAAAAACCAGCATGTACACAATGAAAGGTGTACGTTATATATATATACATATATACATATATATATATATATATATATATATATATATATATATATATGTATATATATATATATATATATATATATATATATATATATATATATATATAAATATATATACAAATATATATATATATATATATATATATATATATACATATATATATCATATAGAGAGAGAGGGAGAGAGAGAGATATGTCGATATAAGGGGATACACATATATATATGTAGATATATAGATAGGTTAACAACATCTACATAACCATGGAGGTACATATAAATGGGATACCTACCACATACTGACTGCTTTACATACCGATGCACGTAATCCCGAGGCTTAAGGTCCAAAAGAACAAAGTACTGAAACAACAGATATGCGAGGTGTAATCTCACGATGTTAATGGACAGTTAGTCAGTGCTTTTGGTGCTGTGGTTTGGGTAAGTTACTGTGTGTATGTGTGTTTCTTAGGGCTGTAGTGTGTGTAAGTGTGTGTTCTGTGTGTGGTGTGTGTTCTTGGGGAACTGTAATGTGTGGTTGTGGGTTAGCTTTGTGCATCTGTTTGTGCAGCCTAGGATGTAGAATATTAAAGTAGGGGTGGTGTGGGGGGGTGCAAACACCTACATGGGGGGGTGTAGGGGGCTTGGCCACCTGCTCATCCATAGTATAGGATGGCTTGTTTGGATGTGTTGGGTAGCAGTGTGTGCATGTGTGTGTGTTCCATGTTTGTGTTACCTTTGCGTGTTACTGTTGATGTCAATAATGTAGGGTATGGGAGTCTGGTCCCGGTACTGTGTGCGTCGGAACACTGTAGTTTCAGGGTTCCATAGGTCTCCCGTATACAGCAGTTAAAGTGTTCACATATGTGTATAACATAGACCATAGCAATCACACATTCTGCTACTACCAACCTTTATGAACAAAGGATATGGAGAGTATATGCCTATACACCATTACAAATATGTGCTATGGACATGAGCCAATGATAATGTTACCACCTGTCCCACTTTGCGAGGGACACTCCCTCTTTGGGCGGTTGTGTCCTGACCAAATATATTAAACATGGCAAATGTCCTGGGATTGTAGGACATAATTATGTCCCATATGAACTGTAATAGTTGCATATATTAGTTATTTCTGTATCTAAAATACCTACATGTTACAGGAAACAGGATAAGCAACTAAACTGCTACAAGAATAAGCTTATAATTAGGCAAGAAAGGAAAGTTCTGTTTCTTGTACTGACCGTGGGTTTGTGTTGACCTGTAAAATCAGATGTGTGTCCCGAAAAGGACCCACTATGGCCACATGAAAAGGTGGCAACCCTAGCCAAAGAGGGTCAGTCACCAACACAACTATGATGACTGCAAATGCCTATGACAAAAATACACAGCTATCATGTAGCAACACGTTATTACATTCAGATGTATTACCGAAGGGATTCAAGGACTAACATCACCTGCATGCTATACAGGAACCAAATAACAGTGCCTTAATGAATCAGCTTGCAATTACCATTGTATTAGTCCACAAAAGGATAGGTGTTCAAATAAGGAAGGAACCCTCACGCACATAGCGATTATGTATAAATGCAGTTCCTACACACCTGCATCTGCTAAGCACACCCACCATCATCACTCCCACACCCAAACATATTACAATACAAACTGCAATAACATCACAAATCATTTACACTGTACGACATCTGCAGAAGCCTTAACATACCTTGTCAGAGACACACTAACATGGTCCAATGTGAAATAGCTGCTGTTATACAATGGAGCAGCTGCTGATGTAATAGGGTTTATTTGCACTAATCCCTTTTCAGAGGGTTGTGCGTACACTAAGATGTGTTAGCAGTTAGTGAGTAATAGCACAGTATGCTACACTTGTACACCAAATCAAGGATGTCTGGTGAGCACACTGTACACCACATAACAGTTCATTCATAGCCATATGGCCTTGAGCTGTCCAAACGTCCTTGCCAGACTTAAACATCTGCAGAAGTATCAGGTACAAACAAACCCTGCATAAGTAGCACTGTTCCGAAATATAACAGCTGTACACACATGTAGAACTAAATCGTCTAGCCATTACACACAGTCCACGGGAGTCATGACTACAGATGTAGATGACAGTATGGTTGATGTCATACTGCATATCATAACCTTGCCAGGTCATATGACATCATCACCCATACTGTGTACCACTTACACTCGGTATACTAGATGTACATTCCTATGTCATAGGAGTGCTTTTCAACAGGACTGCTGGCAGAACCAACACTACAAAAGGTGTCTGAATAATACATGATCATCACACCAGTGGGAGCTACAGTATGTCAGGGTTAATGAATTCTATTCTCCCTCATTGTAGTCCATACCTCACAGACAAACAGAAGGCATCTGCCTATTGAAGTATGCAAATGACTATGACCTAGGAGCAATAGCTGACTCGCATTGTCACCCCTATGTTAATAACCTTGTAACCATGAACTACCACCTAGGCAGCAGTCAACATAATGGGCTCTTGTCTGTGAGGGATGCAGCTGGGCAGTTGTCTTTCCTGTGATAGCTATGTCACCACACCTGTCAGTGAGTCATATGTGGCAACCCTAATAATGATAGGGTGCCATTCATGAATATAGAGATCATTGTCCAGCCATACAGAACACTCAAGTGACCCATATCAGATCACATATTTCCTTTAAGGGGTATTGGTCATGTGCAGATAGCCTACACTAGCCTTCCCATTCCCCATCTCCACTATGTAGCATGATGCATACCCTGAATAAATCCATGTCCAACCCAGTGATGTCGGACATGCTACACGTACTCATCCTGATCTCGAACGCATACTTCATGGACATTCACCTACCACATGCTGGACAGATCCTTGTCCCATACACTTGACATAGTCCTGCCATACTATGCATTCCTGTTCGTCAAAGTTGCACATCATTCCCCTCTCAGACATGGTGTGATGACTGCATGGTAATGCATGGTATATGTATCATTAACCCTGTAGATCAGTAATGTGGCACTGCTCCACCTGGCCCCACAAATCCACCTGTCGGCTACGGCCAGGTAACCTTTCATCCTAGATGCATACATGGCCCATGGCATATAATCCACTAGTTGACTTTGACTGTACATGCTATAGTTGATATCCATCCCTGCAAATACCACCTGGCTAGCCAGTGTACCATGTGTATCATATGTGCAACACAGGTGATACATGGCATGATGTTGAATTGCTGTACAGTGCCATGTAGATTTATATGGCAGAACACATACATGTAAAACCTTATGTGAGCATGTCTGAGGAGTCACAGGTTATGTCTGTTAAGGCAGTGTAAGTCATTATATGTGACATATACACTGCATCAAGATCAACTGCATTAATGTGGACACATCCAGCCATGTGCTGATAGGTAGGAACACCAGTACAGGCAAACAGACATGCCCACATCAAGACAGCAACCACATGGAGTATGAGCTATGTAATCAAGTGACACATACACATATATGGTGATAATATCCACTCAACATTGAGTGTCACATGTGTGTGACACAAACATGTCAGTGTCATATAGGTTTGCAAATACATCTATGTAAACTGAATTAATGTGATACACATGTATGTTCAGCTGTAGCTCTGTATGTCTCTGAGGTACTGTGACCTGTCTCCATCATTATGTCTTCCAGGTATGCCACGTGCAAGGCTTCCCCCTTTTACACGCTTGGAGGATGAGGCCCTCATCCCATACCTACTCAACAATCACAATATCCTGTTCAGCCATGTGCCACAGGCTGCACAGCAGTGGGATGCCCTGTGGATGGAACTTTGCAGGAGAGTTAATGATGTGGGTGGCCACAACTGCATATACCAGCAGGTGCGCAAACACTGTATAGACCTCACTAGATGGGCGAAACAGCGTACGAATGCAATCACCAGGAAACAAGGTCCAACAGGTGGTGGACCACAAGCCCAGCTCCCACTCATACGTACCGAGGAGCTACTGGCCAACCTGGGGACACCTGCAGAACCACATCCACAAGCCTTAGCCGATATTGTGGAGGTGGGTGTCTCTCAACCACTGAGCCTGGAGTTGCCTGGTAAGTCAGTACTGCACCTATAACAACTATATTCCATATAGCTGCATGTGTCACTGTACAATATGTAATGTAACATCATATGCAAGGCATGTATACACACGTGTTGCATACTATAGTATGCTACTCTGTGCATGCACACATGTGCATACACCATAGTATAGTCTAATGTACTGGTGTAGGTGTTATGCACATTGCTCCCTGTAGCCTTTATACAGGGGTGGATTATGCTCATACTGCTGTGTTACTCCTATTTAGGTACCTCTGGTGTTCCACTGCAACAGCAGCCCATTGCAGGTGAGAGTGTTATTATTTATCAGGAACCATAATGCACAAATCTATCTGCTATGTGTCCATTCACAACATGTACACATAATGTATGGTCCTGTCACAATATACAGGTCGGACCTGCAATGCATCACAATGACTACCCGTGTGCAACACTTGCAAACTATGTGAATCATCTCACTGACATGAATCCTCACAAACATTATTGTCATATGTGTTGACAGCTGTGCATACAATGGCGGAGCTGCTGTTCACTTTAGGGATGTACAACAGATCTGATCTACACATGTGGTGAATACAAACAGTACTACACAGTGGGCTGGAGTATGGCCAGCACACAGGTTTCACTGGTGTGGATCATAGCCCTGCTATGAATATTACACAATGTGATGTGCTATCTTGACATGTCCATGACATCTATTGGCCTGGCTGCTACACTGTCAACCTAACCTGAAAATATATCTCACATACCACCCTTTATCTGCATAACCCTGTTGTCAGTGGAGCATATATCTCATATGGGACAACACAGACATGTGAAATAGATGCCCATCACAGTAATTTGGACAGCACATGTACACACATGGCCGTGGAAGATGGCCAGAGACATGGAGCAACACACACAGTAGATGTGTTGTGTTTATGTACACCCTGTCGTACAATGGCTACACATGGTTCAGCCATGGCCTTTGCATAATGGTCATAATGTAGATGTGGAACACTAGACATCCTACAGGCCTGTGCACATCTTGTGTAGGCATAACATCAATCCACCACATAAGATGTGTTGAACATCTTGAGGGTGTTGCAACATGACAATAGTCACCTGTACAGTATCCACATCAGGCCACAGATACAGTACATTCCCGTTGCTGGTGATGGACATAAATGCCATACTAGCTCCTCGTGTGTGTGTGTGTGTGTGTGTGTGTGTGTGTGTGTGTGTGTGTGTGTGTGTGTGTGTGGTACACAGATGTCATGTGGGACATGGTGTACCAATGTGTTTGCCATGTCTGGCCATAGTTGCCAGGCTGCAGCAATAAGATTGCAGATGTGCAGGGGTGTCATCCGTATACCCATCAGTGACCTGTGTCACAACTTCCACATTGTAGTTTAGTGTGTATACACCTCAGTGACATGGGTCACACTCCACAGTATACATGTATTGTATCTGACCACAGTCATGGCTATGAACCCTCTCTGTAACTCACTCTGTATAGCACTAGAGACTCCTCATGATTCCCAGCAATGGCCATGCACATCAGCTAAATTTGCAGTATATCTGTAGGGTGGACAGACAACACTGAATTGGTACACCATTGCCCCACTGTCTATTTGACAGGACACCATTGTGTTAAAAATGTATGCATGTCATTGCACACGTCAGCAGATCACATGTCATACTGCATGTGATTATCAAGGTCATATGCCACACATCAGGCAGGTGTACTGTTAACCTCTGCTGGTCCACATGGTGTAACACAGGGATGTATGCTAATTATTACTATGATTGTGTAATTTGCATGCCATCTGCTATGACACATGCATACTGCTGTGTGCAACCTAGGGATGTATGATAACTACTACTATTATTGTCTGCGCTGAATGCCGTCTGCCGTATCACATGCATGTTGCATGCCTTCTGTCATATCACATACACGTGTGTGTGTGTGTGTCTATTGTACAGATTGTAATGTACAGTTCTTGTCTGCCCTAACAGGTGATGTAGGTGCATTGCCCTCCTGCGGTACATCAGATGTTAGTGTCCCGACACACTCTAGCAGTGATGATGAACATATGATTGGGACACAGGCAGAGTTGTCAGGGGCTGAAACTGTGCCACTGGTTGCCATTCCATCTATATCCACCTCATCCCCGCACACAGATCCCATACCTGCACATAACCCATCACCAGTGGCCATAGAGGAAGGACAGTTGGCGTGCGTTAGCTTGGAACAGGAAAGTGTGGGGGCTATGGAAGGTGTGCCTGCACATCATGGTGTCAGCCAAACTACTGGTGGTGCCCTACACAGGCACTTGGCCAGTGCTGCTCATAGGAGGACCTCTGGCCAACATGCTCCTGCATCACAGAGCACAGCAGCTGGTGTCACAAGACACATGTTTCAGGCTGTAATGGAGGCACAGGCACATGCTGAATGGCACAACAGAGAAGAGCAGAGGCTACAGAGGGCTGCTGTCTGTTCTTTAAACAACAGCATCCAGGCAATGGTAAATGCTCAACAGCAGATTGCTGATGCTTTGGCTAGATGGTTGTGTGACATGGTTGGAGTCCTTGACCATGGCATGACAATCCGCAAGTGTAAGCTGTCTGTGTTGAAACATCTGGTAGGAGTGAGGTATCGGGCACATGGACGTAGGCCTGCTACATCACCTGTGTCAGGTCTATGTGTACGAGCTACCTCACATGCCCTCTCCCATAGTGGCAGTAGAAGCAGCAATGCATCTGGTGCTGTACTGTCCACACCATGACACAGCAGGCCATGTACACATGGCCTGTGATGGTCCCAACAGGGACATGGTTCCAGTGGACTAGTGACATCAGACAGTACCCAATCTGCACCTCTGTCTGGTAGTGCCCGTGCAACCCCTGGCAGGCATAGGTCACATGTCTGTGGCCAGACACCGTGAACTGTAAAACCTCACCTGTACAGTCTTCAGTTGTCAATAATACCCCTGTGTAGGCCAGACACATGGGAGAACTGTGTGCAGACATACACGCACACACTGGACACATATGTAGGGCACCATAACATGCACATGCACATGCAAACCATCCACACATGACCAATTAGATCAAAGGCCCAAACCCACACACATGATGTCATCCAATGGTGCAGCCTAGGCCTCCGGCAAACATTAACACCCTGGACATATAATGATGCCTGTGCCGCATCCCTGACATCCACACCATCGGTGCAGGGATATGCTCATATGGTCTGATGCACAGGGTGAACAGACTAGGATGATACGTGTAGTTTACAAATGTTGAGGACTGTTGACAGGCAGAAGATATACCATGTAATACAGGTGTACAATACTGTTAACAGTATGTGTCTTGTGTAACAACAGTAAATGCATGTTGGTCATGATGTTCTGCTGTCCTTCTTCAGGTCTAATTGCACATGCCGGTGGATGTCAGTGTTTGCAGTTAAGTGTCCCATATGTCAATGTGGACTACTCACAGGTATGTATGGATATACCAGCATGCACCGTGTAGTTGCCACATACCAATGAGAATGCCCCACTTTACAAACACGTCTACCATTCCAAGAGCATGATAGCTGTGTATTAAGCTACTGTGGCCACAGATATGACATCCATAAAGGGTGACATCACAGGTACAGTTACTTGGAGTGGTGAGGTAAGAGAGTGGTCTAGCTGATTACAAGGGTAGAGGCAAGTGGGAAGTATGATGCCTCAATGGGAATCAGTAATACACATTCCCATGACAGGATGCCAACAAACAACTGCACCCACACACTCAGGTATTGACACACATGTATTCAGTGACACTGTAACAGACACACACACACACACACACACACACACACACACACACACACACACACACGCACACACACACGGCTTCAAAGACACAGTAACACACACTCGTACACAGTTGCTACTGGTGAGATGAGGACTCCTGCTTATGTGCAAATCATCATTACAGTAGTGTGCACCTACATGACACACCACAGAGAATATACATGTACAGGTAGTCAGTGCGGCCTATGATTGGTGACATCAACATGGATAGTAGAATGCATTGCCTGGATGGTGGGAGGGGTCTTATCAGTTCAGTATGGTAACATACATCCTCACCCCAGGGACCAGTCAGGCCTACATACACACACTGTGGCATTTAGTAATTAATACACCTATGTCATGCACATACAGATACCTCACGTGTGTGAGATACACGCCCCTGCCTATGTCCTGCTTTCTACATTGCAGTCTGTACAGATGTGTACACTAGTGTACAGGAGAGTAACAATTGAAATGTATTCCCCACAATACGTGGCATATATGGACACACACGCACCAACACATGCCATTACTGTGAATCTCAGACCTGCCTAGCTCATGTTATGTATGTCAGAAGTACATAAGTATTGCACGTGTTACTAACTGTACTGATGCTTCCTGTGACAACAGTGCTGATATATGCACTAGGGACGTCAAGTGATTTACCTTCGCTGTCACCCTGACCGCTGTCTAAGGTGTGTGTTATGTCCTTCAATTAATGAAACCATTGCTTACCGGTTACATAGGGTATTGTAGGACCGCTTGTGACACACCTGTGAGCTGTCCACAGCAAACATCTATCTGCAAAGATGCCCCACCACTTAGATATTTTAATACATCTGTCCATACCTGTGGTAAATCTTTCTGTACATTCAGCATATCACCATATACAGTTGACAATGTTGAGGCTGCATTGCAGCTGCATGATGTACTAGGGTACATGCCACCTGCATACATCAGCAACTGCACACGCATATTATCTGAAAGCACAACTCTACGTGTACAAGTATGTAGGTCCTACAATCCTGACATTTGGTCATGTTCGTAGGCATTGCAATTGGTGGATATGTTTAATGACATACATAACACATGGACTGTTGTATGATATGATGGGTGACCAGTACAGAGGGGATGTTACCTCTGTCAACATTGATATCACACCTTATGCACTGTTTGCAGTTAGCAGCCATGGACCTACGTTACATGTGCATGTGTGTAATGGCTGTAGCCACCTGTTTGCACAAAGGACTACAACAGCTATGCTATTTATAGGTATGTTGTGTGTGTGGCATGTACATACCCAGGGCAGGTACATGTATGTCATATCCCTACATGAGCGTGTGTACTGGTGTACAGCAACAGACATCTGCTAATGGTGGAAAGTACCAAGGGCCCTTGGTATGTGTACAGCTGACCTAGTCACAGACAGTGGTATCATTGCATTGCATTAACACATGATACAACTGTGTCAGTACATGTGTACTGTCTACAGTTGATGTAGAGCTTAGTACAGTACACAGGTCAAGGGTCACATGGTGGTGTACTCGTCTGTCATACAACATGAATGGTTGCTTATTGGTGGTCCGAGGGCATGGTGGTGTCTGCAGTTTACATCCTGGAATACAGCATGTGACACTGTGTCCTGCACATGGCTCATCTGTGATGCCTTTCATGAGGGGAACGGTCAGTACATGTGAGTGGCCTTTATGTATGTGGGTACACCACCTGGAGCAGTCCATACCTGTGTTATGGCCCACATGTCTGGTTCTGAGGTTTATGGTGGTAGTGCTATTGTGCACTACAGAGACATCAGCCAGGTGTTCCTCACAACACAGATGTCAGGACTCCCCATTGTTGGATCTACAGTGACCAGCTGTGAATATGGATGCTACACATCTAGCACTGGTTACTATAAGAAAACAATGCAGTGGTCCTGTAGGTGTATGGGAGTTAACCTGTGTTTAAGACATTTGCCTTGGAATGGCACTGTGTGGGCAGATGCAACTTGGGTAATATCCACACTCCCTTGTATCATGGATGCATGTAATATGTGATAAAAAAGGCCTGCCTACTGCCCGCCATGTCATCCTAGAATGACAGATGATGTTGTGTAAAAGACCGGTGTCAAATATATGTAGAGCAGCGTTCCCACTAACAATGACAACTACTAACACCAGAGACCATTACAATGTGTTCTTTACATCTACCTGTAATAGCATTGCCACTGTGGCCCTCCGTGTTTAGCATCAGAGTGCATCCCAGTCAGCCCTGTGCTACTAGGAGTATGAGCATGCCCAGTATATCCTTGTGTAGATGGACACATAGTAGTGCATTTCCACCAGCCCTGTGCTACTAAGTGTGTGAGCATGCCCCCTGTGCTACTAAGTGTATGAGCATGCCCAGTATATCCTTGTGTAGATGGACACATAATGCATTCTGAACAGCCCTGTGCTACTTAGTGTGTGAGCATGCCCAGTGACACCTTGTGTCGATTATGTGCCTCTGTGTATGGGCATGGCCATTGTAACCCTGTATAACTTGGTAGTAGTCGTCCGTTCAACAGATGGGCATACTCCAGGTCAGGATGGATTCCTACTTTAAACGCACAGGTTCACAGGTATATAAATCTTAACTGCCAGCATCCCTGTTGATGTCTGCATTCCCAGATGGTCATAAAGACAGCCTTGACATGTGTAGTCTGTGTGGCGCGATTTGTAAGTATGTAGTATTGTAATAGTAATCTGTAAATAGGCAGGTGTTCCGTACCCGACACTGCCGTGTGTGTGTATGTCTGTCCCAGTTTGCCGGTGGACTCTAAATTGCATTTAGACTGCCCACACTCCATACATGTCTTATACCCACTGTTAGCAAGGCTGATGATGTCACCCATCTACAAATACACCTCTGGGAGACCTGTGTCCCAGTAATTTCGGTAGCATGTTCTGTAACTGTGTTATGTTGTAATGTAATAAAGTAATTAGGTCGGTGTTCTAGTCCCACACTTGCTGTGTGTGTGTGTGTGTGTGTGTGTGTGTGTGTGTGTGTGTGTGTGTGTGTGTGTGTGTGTGTGTGTGTGTGTGACCATTTGCCTGAGGACTGAGTAATACCTTTATACTGCTCACACTCCATACATTTCTTATACCCACCGTTAGCAAGGCCGATGATGTCACCCATCTACAAATACACCCTTGGGAGTGGTGTGTCCCAGTAATCCCTGTAGTGCATTCTGTAACTGCGTAATGCTGTAGTGTAGAAAAGTAGTTAGGTCAGTGTTCTAGTCCCACACTTGCCATGTGTGTCCGTTTGCCTGAGGACTGACTAATGCTTTTATACTGCTCACACTCCATACATTTCTTATATCCACCGTTAGCAAGGCCGATGATGTCACCCATCTACAAATACACCTCTGGGAGTGCTGTGTCCCAGTAATGTTGGTAGCGCATTCTGTAACTGCATAATGCTGTAGTGTAATAAAGTAGTTAGGTCAGTGTTCTAGTCCCACACTTGCTGTGTGTGTGTGTCCCTGTTTGCCTGAGGACTGAGTAATGCTTTTATACTGCTCACACTCCATGCATTTCTTATACCCACCATTAGCAAGGCCATAGATGTCTACAAATACACCTCTGGGGGTTCTGTGTCCCAGTAATCTCTGTAGCACATTCTGTAGCTGCGTAATGCTGTAGTGTAGTAAAGTAGTTAGGTCGGCGTTCTAAACCCAGACATGCCAAGTGTGTGTGTGTGTGTGTGTGTGTGTGTGTGTGTGTGTGTGTGTGTGTGTGTGTGTGTGTGTGTGTGTGTGTGTGTGTGTATGTGTGTGTGTGTGTGTCTGTATGAGACAAGTTCAGTGCTTTGTAGTATTCGCTGTAGCACGTGCCCTAAACACGTGTTGCTGCAGTGTGATATGGTAGGGGTTTGTATACAGGACATGGCAAGTGTGTGTTTGTCTGTCAAAACCTGTGTAGAGGTGGCCGAGACTGTCATACCATTGGACATGTTTGGGAGCAGGTTTTGTAGTTTTCCTATATAGTATCCGTCTTATGACACATTGGACACCGCATGTGGAGTACAGCTGTCAGTCAGCCAAGGCACTGTGTTGGCAAACCATACTCATACATCTGGCAAAATGGCTGGTGAACTAAGTATGCAGCCCTACTAGTACACGGTATATGCCCTGCACCCATGTGCCATGCATATACAACCTTGCCTAGGATATCCCACTATGTTGCTAGTAACATGCACATTGAGGACAGATAGTAGGCATGGTGCAACCACAGTGGCTTGCAGAGGACATGGCACCCTGTACCTCAGTACAATAGGCACATATATGCGGACATTGTGCCTTCACTATGTTACACACTGAATGGCTGCAACATATGTAGTGCCATCATATGTGATCCACTAAGGCCAGACAATACTGTTCACATCTACCCTGTATGGACCCATGCCACTGACACCACAAAATACCTGTCCATTCTATCCATGCAGGTGCAGGGCCGACCTGCTCACTATAAGCAGGTTTCGCCACACCAGGCTAGTATTGGCATATCAGGGTATAACAGACTGTGTACACTAAATGTGTCTGCCAAACCAGGTACACCTGTACATGTCACTGTACAGTATTGTGGGACATGCGCATCCCAGGCAATGTCCATGTGAAGGACTATCAAACACAGACATGGCATGCAGTGCAAAGCTATGGCCCTACACATTGGTAACCAGGATGTCAGGCCAGATAATGCAGTACCCATCTGTGTGGGACATTGCAGACACTACACCCCTGCACTGCACACCATTGTCGGGTGACGCAATGGCAAGGATTACCCCTCACCCAGCCTTGTACAGCCATCTTGCACAGCCAAACACTACACAGCCATGGTGCAATGCATACTTGCATGACAGTACTGGCACCCTATGGCTGCATGTGGATTGTGATGGTCCCAACCACAGTCACTCCCAGTATAAACCTCGTTGGCATACCAACAGTTGTCAAGCACTTTCACATGGCTTAGCCCATAGAACCTCCAGATATCCCCTGTGATGCATGTGGTCCTGTGCATTACTGCGGTGTGACAAAGTAAGTAGTTACATTGTGTATTTGCCACCCTGGCAAAGGTGTCAATGTGTGTCCATTAGAGTGTGGTTGTGGTGACAATGGCATTTGTTCATGTGGACTGACGTGTGCCACACCTAATGTATGTCTACTATATCTGTTGCAGATGGTACTCACTTACCTACACACATGTTCTTACAGCACTGCAACATGCCACCTCTGTGGCACATGTAGTAACATTATATACATGTAATAGTAATGAGAAGTCAAGGGTTTGCCCCTGTACTATTTAGCATGTGGCAGATGATGCTTATGGTTAAGGCTTCAAGCCCTTCCCTGGTGTACATTGCCTGTCCCACACACACACACACACTCCCGGGTGGATGTGAATGTGTACACTTGCACAGCAGCAGCATGTGTATTGTAACAGATGGAAATGGTCAGGTGATGGCCTCTGCACCTATTGCAGTCCTCCTCTAGCTGATTGCATGTGGTACAGCTGTGATGGTGTTCCCATAGCCATCCACATAATAAACACAGTACACTATCTAGGGAAACATGTTATTATCTGGCCATGACAGTCGCTGTGAGTAGTACCTGGATGTGGTGTTCTGACATGGCATCACAGATGATATCTGGATGTACCTCAATCATTTTCAACAGTGGGAAATAGCCTAACGACAGGAAGGTGATGTGCCACACAACTGCAGCATGTAAGTGTAGCTATGCTGCATTAAGACTACTGCCTGTTTAACATGTGTGTGGTAATGGCTATTCTGCATGTTAAAATACAGACATGACAGTACTCTATTCATGAGGGAATCCCCATCTGTAGGGTCATCTGTGAACAGGTCAGTGTGTGCATCCATTTGTTTCCTGTGTTACACATTGAACACACTTCTGTGCACAGCAGAAGCATGGTGTGGGGATTGCAGACAGTACATGATGAAAGGGATGTGTTACTGCCATCGCTTCCCTGACTAGACATGTGTCACATGAGACAGTGGTATGACTGACATGGTGTGGGATTCTCAGTGACAAGCCAATGATGGGCAACTGTTCATAGCTGCGGTCACATGTCTACTACACATTGTACAGTTGCCATGCAGTATATATGCATGTGTTGTGCTCCCTCTGCAAATGTATACCATCTGGTGTGTTGGGTTGCTGGTGATATCTATGCATACTGTCATAGGTAATCCTGTATGCTGTTGTCTATCACTAAGCCATATGTGGATTTAAAACACAACACCATAGGCTGAATGGATTGGTAGGTCCTGGTAGATCCTCCTGTCCCACTTCAGCTGATCATGGCATCAGGCACTAGCACATCTGGGGCCCAGCCATTAACAGAGTGATGTATATGGCCAATGTACAACTATTTGTGTGTATGACTGACACATGTGTCTGAAAGAGTGTTGTGATCACATAGACTCCCTCAGACAGACATGTGTCAGTCATACATGCAAATAGTTGTACATTGGCCATATATATCAGGGACATACCATGTTGCAACAAAGCATTACAAACAAATGAATCGGGAAATACCAGCAACACCTGTATTATGTAGTGGTGTTTCCCATTTCATTTGTTTGTAATGCTTTGTTGCCACATGGTATATCCCTGATACATCTCTATATATGTATGTACCTATATGCTGGACATAAACACTCACATGTACATCTACATGATGGGATACATTCCTATACTGTTGAATGATTGCGCTGTATGATATCCTCTGGTTACAGCCTCTTATGCTTGATTAGCTACATTGCTTAACCAATGCAATACTCGCATACTGGTAGCCAAACATGCTTACACCCGTTCGATCCCACACTTGCTAATGCACCGCATTGGTGCTTGTATCTGTCACTCACACCCCTGGGTGCAAGCGAAGACCACAATATTACCTTGTGATGCCGAGTACATTGTACTACAAGACTCCAGTATCGGGATTGGCCACCCATTAGGCGACAGCATCGCGTTCGACTGTACAGAATCAGCGGCCTGTCCGGAGAATCATTCATATTCGTGTGTTCCTCTTAGGCATACCTTGTGATGCCTATCATATCAGACTACATGACTACAGTCATAGCTGGCCTTAGGCATAGGCCAACTAAGCAGCTCCTAGGGCACCACTTTAGTGGGTGCACTTTACCAGATTGATTTGGTGTAGGTAGACCAGGATGGAGCACTGGGTGGTGTGGTGGAGGGTGCCATTGTGCCTTCTGCCTAGGGCACCAGTTGACCTAAGGCCACTCCTGACTACAGTATCAGGAATGGCTGCCCATTAGGCGACCGCATGGTGTTCGACTGTATGGAATAAGCGGCTTGTCCACTTAATCATTCATAATTGTGTGTTCCTCTTACAATCTGCTCCCACCTTGTAAGGCCTATCACATTGGACTACATGACTACAGTATCGGAAATGGCTGCCCATTAGGCAACAGCATGGCGTTCGACTGTACGGAATCAGCAGCCTGTCCAGTGAATTAATCATATTTGTGTGTTCCGCATACACTCTGCTCCCATCTGGCTGATACATGGAAACCGAGACCCTGCATTACAAAAGAGTAGTTGGGTTGTGGTAGCCACATCTGTCGGACAGGTCATGCTACTGCATACCTATTATAGGTTTGCCACCTTCTCGATTGGCCAAGATAGGACTTTAGGGTTACCACCTGTCCCACTTTCCGAGGGACAGTGTGAAAATAATCAAGACATGGCACATGTCCAGATTACAGGACATTATTATATTCTACGTTTCATTAATAATTGCATACAACAGTTATTTTATATATGACACTTCTATATGTTATGTGAAGTAGCATAAGCAATTCAAATGCAACTAGATTAAGCTTTTATTTGTGCAAATAAGTGAAATCCTGTACTATGCACAGCTTTAGGTATGTTTAGTCCTGGAATGTCTGACATTTCTACAGAACATGTCCCACTTTGGCCATTTGGAAAGGTGGCAACCTTATAGGACCTGTATGTAGAGATGTCAGACTTTGCAGGGCAACACACCCACAGCCAGTAGAGAGGGGTGTACTTCACTGTTTTGCCTAAATAAAAGGTTACTCTAGTAGCATTATAGTTGCTTATACTGTTACCTATAACATTTAGGTGTTTCAGAGGAAAATAATTGTTTTATGCTACTGCTACAGGCAATATAGGTAGTCATTGCCCTAAATCACAGGGGATTTGCCTTAATTACAGTTATTATGCAGGACACAACTGCCCACAGGGGAGTGTCCCTCGCAAAGGTGGACATGTGGTAACCCCAAACCTATTATTCTATCAAATTTCTAAGGAAGTCGGCAGAATATGCGCTTTCTCTCACTATCAGACCTCTCATACGAATGGGGAAGAATAAACACTGAATCAGGGACACTGCATAACGACCTCAGGGATACATTTAGAAGGCTGGTGCTATTATCCTGACACACTGACGGACACAGAGCACATATGTATTCATACACATTGTCTGAGGTGCATGCAGTTTATGATTCTTACATGTTGTCATTATTCATTATGTGTATTCCGCCACCTTTCCTCCTAATATCACTAGTCCTTGGATGGTTTAGTTGAGACTGTGTTAAGATTCTGATTTGTAATCACGGACGTCCCTGGTAATCAGGGACAGTTCAATGATATGGTCCCTATGTATTCCCCCAATGGTTTACAGACAGTCTAGTAGATGTGCTCTTACAGTTTGGGAGGTATGGGCATCTGCTATTCCCACATCGGAATATTACTTACACCCATGGGGCGGTCCTAATATGTGTCTGACAGTCAACACTTGTGGTCCTATCCCCATATTCGCATACCCTTAGTTCCCTCACCTGCCACTACTCTACAGCACTCATCCTTACTGTGGGTGCAGGTGGACGCAGGTGGGATATGAACACACCCCTATACACTGCCCACTCTCCCTGTGTTGGGACACATGTCGTACATTGTGTCAACCCATGTGTTATCAGGCTTGCACAACATACTGTTCCGCGTGCAGCTACATCCTGGTCATAATGGTGTTCCCCCATTGGTTGAAAGTACCAAATTTTTGGTGTCCCGCAAGGGACGTCGCTGTCCATGTTTAATGTGTAGACCTTGTAGATCTCTCCCACTGGTAGTTTCCTGCCAGTGGTCTGGGAAGCAGTGTTGTATTTACCTTTATTGCGTGTCTGTATGTCTCACCAGCCTAGCTGGGGAGGTAATAAATAGATGTTTGTTGAGTGGATCTTCTACCAACATATGCCCAGTCTAAACATGTTACCCATAACTGCTGTAACATAACCTAGGTATATACATGTGTATATTTACTGTAACATATATATATCTATTTACATTAATATATACAGACATATCTGCATATGTATTCATGCATGTATATTCATATCTTGCTGTTTTATATATATATATATATATATATATATATATATATATATATATATATATGTATATATACATATCTATATATCTGTGTGTGTGTATGTAAATATATATATATAAATATATATATATATATATATATATATATATATATATATATATATATGATTATATATATGTACATCAGTGTGTTAATACATTCCCCTCTCATACGCACTTACACATGCGTAATGGTGTTATAAGCTTCACCAGCATACTAGTGCCTTATTCATTATAATGCTGACACACTCCAGTTATCGTGTAATCGGTATGTAGCACATTATACAGTGGACAGATGTTGCTATATGTTCATGTATGGATTACCGATGGTAATTGGAATGTGATAGTGTGATTCAACCCATCCCTTTTCTGCACATGTACAGTCGATGTTTGTATGGGCACATTTCTATTATTTATATCAACAAATGGAATGCATGTGTTACAGAATTTGCACTTCAACATATATTGTTGTCTGCATGTGAGTATGCATATATACCTATTACGACCTAGCTGACCTCCACGGGACTGTCCATTAGAACCGGCCCATCCAACCCTGGCACGCCTGGATCCATAATTGCATACCCATAGTTCCTCCACCCCACCCATGTTAAATTTACACGCGTAACGTCCATTATCCTCTTGTTATCGCAGCCATGACACATCTTTACACATTTCCCTCTCTAGAGCTTTTGGGGCCTTACACACATTCTGTCCCACCTTGTGTATTCACAGGGTCTCCCGCCATGTATATTTGCACATATGTGCCTTTCCTGGGGTTATGGAATAAGCCATTTGCGCTTTCCAATTTTTGGAGGTCCCAGCATGGGACTACATTCCGTCTGTGTTTAAAGTTGACCTAGCATTTCAACGATGTTACTCCCACTGGTATTACCATGCCTGTGGTGTGAGTAGTGGTGGTCTGCTCACTCCTGGGCAGCTTTTCATGACATATGCTGAAAGCACTTTATAATACCAACATTGCTCTTGATTCCCTTCACATCCCTTGTGTATGCTTTACTGTTACAATGTCCATTCTTTATATCTATCTATATATATATCTATCTATATATATATATATATATATATATATATATATATATATATATATATATACATATATTTATATATATATAAATTTCTCATGTATGTAGATATATATCTATACACACATATGTGTGTGTGTGTGTGTGTATATATATATATATATATATATATATATGTGTGTGTGTGTGTGTGTGTATATATATATATATATATATATATATATATATATATATATATATATATATATATCTATATATATATAAATTACATCTGTACATACATTCATTTCCTATGCTAGGAGCTGCTTACACCCGCGCAGATGCACTCACCTATGCTTACTGTGCATTACATATGTTTACTGTCGCTTATTTATGCTTATTTGTGCCTTATACATTATGACAATACCACTTTGATTGGATTGAAAGGATCTGGTTAATAGTCCCATGCGATACACATGTTCACATTTACATGTTTAAATGTTGGCTTCACAGCAGAGCAACATTCATTCCACAAGAAAAATGATATGTGCTATTGTTGACCTTAAGCCATGAATGCCTTTTCGTTAGGCGGATGCTCTAACCACTACACTATTGGTGTTCTGCTTCATTTATATGTATACCCATGGTGCATAGTTACCCAAACACACACCTCATCACTTCACTTACACAGCAGGCATCCATTTTCCTGTTGGGAAAACTGCACTACTACACATGCACCATTCCCTATTCCCTACTGCTCTGGACCCGTGCCACATGTTGTCTCACTCCGAGGATATTCAGACCTCTACAACCTATAGTCCTGGCACATACGTGTGTTCAATTGTCAGGGTGTTCATATGGTCTTCCGGGTTTAAGCTTGTCCGACTGGGGACCAGGGCTGCCCTGCACCTAGTTGAAGGGGAGATGGTTCATTCCACTTTTAGCGTCCTACCTGTGGTTGGGGATGCAGAGGTGTGCTCACCTATGTATAACAGCACTAACTATTACGGGGATTTCCTATATTATGACCATGTTCATTCATCATATCTATATGTATATATATATATATATATATATATATATATATATATATATATATATGTGTGTGTGTGTGTGTGTGTGTGTGTGTGTGTGTGCGGGTGTGTGTGTGTGTGTGTGTGTGTATATCGGTCTGTACATACACATGCATATACACCTACATGCTCATTTACATTTCCATTACCATTGAATCACCGCCACCTACCATCGTGCATACACACTTGCATACCCGCTTACGTCTCCGGTTGCCACCTTTTCATATGGCCAAAGTGGGGCATTTTTGGGACACACATCAGACTTTACAGGACGACACATACCCACGGTCAGTACAAAGGTTAGAACTTTACTTATTTGCCTAAATGAACGCTTATTCTTGTAGCAGTTTGTTTGCTTCATCTGTTTCTTGTAACTTTGAGTATTTTACATAAATAACTGTTTTATGCAACTGTTACATGAAATATGGGACATATTTCCTAAAATCACAGAACATTTGCCATTGCATTATATTTGGTCTGGACACAACTTCCCAAACAGGGACTGTCCCTCACAAGGTAGGGCAGGTGGTAACCCTACTTACATCTGCTTTACAGCGACTTAAGCACCCTATATCCGACTGCCACTATGCAAATGTGTAAGGTATATATTCCTGATGATGCACGTGGGGAGATGTGCATAACGGTCAAGTGTTTAATCCCGGGTCGTAGGTTCTGCAGGACTGGCTGGAGGCTGAGCAGTCTTGTGGACAACCTCTGCTCATACAACTTGTGTCCAGATGTATACATGACTGGACATCATGTCGTGACACCAAGTCTAATGTTTACAACAGATACATATCCCATGAGGGATATCCAAAAATTGTGGGGACTAATGACCATCTTTGCTTTATGGCTGTAAGGTAGGGTTATACATGCAAGAGATACATAGTTTGCAATCCTGAGAATGCCTAGGGTGAGACTCCCTAATAGATTTTGGGTAGGGGTCACTATGTGCAGATACAGCCGCGCCTATCTAGCAGCCCGAGTATGGCTGGTTCTGGTGGACTTCAGGAAGGGGGGGTGGTGTGCTGTGAAGGGGATGATGGGTATTCAATTATGTATCCAGCTGTGTTGGTGTTGGATGGCTCAGTTCAGGCCAGACCATTATGTGGGTATGTGCCGGTAAAGTTTCTGTACATGTGTATTGCACATTTTAATGTTCACATGTTTGTGGGATTGTATTGCGGATGTGTATATTTTTTCTATGGTTATCTTCCTGATTCACCCACTGCTCCCTCGTAGACCTCCAGTTCACCTATTGTGCATCCAACCCAGTCTCCCCTTGGTAAATTATTACATTACCCATCACCCCCAACCCGCATATTCCACAAACAACATTCATCCCTTCTCTAGTTGATGGCCCATGGCACAGTCAATAGAACACATTGCGTACACTACATATCTCTGCGACCAATATGGTTGTGAGGTCTACACTAACATTTCAAATCATCCGCATGCTGTACTTCATGCACATAGGTACTCGCAAATGCTTTTCTTTCATGACATGGTAGGTAGACCCGGGTAATACACATTCATCTATGGGCCATCCTGGCAAGGACGACTTGGACCGCGAATGGGCAGATATTGGGTGAATGCTCTGACCATTGGTAGGGTTGCTACCTTTTCATATGACCAGGATGGGACATTTTCGTGACACACATCTGAGTTTACAGGCCAACACATACTCACGGTCATTACAAAGGATAGTACTTTAGTTTCATGCCTACATATAAGATTTTATTGATTTAGCGGTGTAGTTGCTTATTCTGTATCATTTACTTGCTTATTGTGTTTCTTGTAACATATTGGTATTTTATATATGAACATACGTGCTGTATGGGACTATTACATAACATATGGGACATAATTATGTCCTACTATCGCAGGACATTTCACATTTATTATGATTTTGGTATGGACACACCTGCCTAGAGGGGGACTGTCCCTCACAAGGTGGGACAGGTGGTAACCCAAACCATTGGGCTAGGCTTGGCAATTGGCAGCGTGCTAACATGATGCGTTTCACTTCCACTTGGTATAACTAACAACACTACAATGGAATACGGGCACGGGGTTTTAAATATCTTTGTTCGAGGGATGTGGATGCAATATTCAGCTACGTGCCTTTGTGTTGACTTCTTATTGTGGTGTTTGCAATGATGTCTTGTATGTTTTGCATACATTTCAGTATCCACGGACACTGACAGGAGTGATTATTATTAGAGACAGGCTGTACTAGTCAGCAGTTTAGGTTGCACATATGCAGCCGACATGTTCACGCCTCCGTGCAGTACTTGGACACGCCCCCTGCACTTGTTCACGTTTCCTATGCACGTGTTGGTTACGGCAGTGCACCTTCATTAATATGCATGTGGTGCTGCTACGCCATCTCTACGCTGCACGGTCGGCGCAAGGCTAATGCCATCCTTGCGCCGAGCTTCATGAATCCCGGGGAATATCTGGTAGAGTCCTTATTGTGTGTGTATGTGGATTTGTCCGTGTGTGTGGAATGTGTGTGCATGTGTGTGTGTGTGTGTGTGTGTGTGTGTGTGTGTGTGTGTGTGTGTGTGTGTATATATATATATATATATATATATATATATATATATGTGTGTGTGTGTGTGTGTGTGTGTGTGTGTGTGTGTGTGTGTGTGTGTGTGTGCAGGTGTAATTTTATTCCTAGAAGAGTTGTTCTCTGCTGCTGTCTATACTATTTGTGCTTCATGTCACTCACTTGCTTTCTCCTGTCTCATCCTGCAGTGCCTCATTTCCAGTTTGTGGGGTTATTCTTTCACTTTCTTCCAGAGGTTATTTTTTACTTTTTGGGATGCCTTTTACTATTCATGATCAGATGATATATTTTCATTTGAGCTTTTAATACTTTTATTACTATAATTCATGTTTAACATTTATCACAATCTCAGTATCTCTTTTGTGCTATTTTCTATTTTTAATTTTTTTTATAATTGTTTATATAAATTCAGGAATATATGTAGGTTGGAGTCTATGACTCTTGTGTTTGATGTTGGTTTGGTTTGAGTTTCATATGCAAAATGACTTTCTAAGATTGTATTTTTTCTTGGATTTTGAAGTGTATTATGAAGTAGGGATATGTAACTGAATATGAGGTCTTTGAGACCTGCATTAGTTTTCTCCCTTGCATGGATCTTATGTATAGGTAAATAGTAATCTGGCTGGTCAGCTTTTCTTGTACATTTTGTAACAGCTTTTAAAGTTATTGTCTATCAAAGGAATTCTGAGCCTCTGCTTGTTCTCTCCATTACAGTGCTATGTTACAGCTTTTAGGACTATAAAACACTTTGCACTTTATTTTTCTTCTATGTAACTTATAGTATATCATAACAGATAATGTTTCATGCATTAGAAATACTTTTAATCAGGTCACCAATCGTAATTATTTGTTAAAGCATTCTTAAAATATATTCAAAAAAAGTGTATGTAAATTTCTTGAATCTATTTCTCAAATAAAATAAACAGTAGTTATGATTGGTGGTCCAACATAATCCTATATATTTTAACAGTAGGACAATACAAAATATCTGGTAAGGAAAGGAAACAACATGGAGAATATGTGCCTGTTTTTTTATTTATTTACATTTGATTACCA
This sequence comes from Protopterus annectens, assembly GCF_019279795.1. Classification (NCBI taxonomy): domain Eukaryota; kingdom Metazoa; phylum Chordata; order Ceratodontiformes; family Protopteridae; genus Protopterus; species Protopterus annectens. Next base: position 1,024,541,186 of record NC_056735.1, read on the forward strand.
GGAAAGTCCAACCGGGTAGAAGCCCATTTTCAGCAGACGACTGAGGTGAAAAGCTACATATTATTACAAAGGTTTTTAAGAACAATAATTTTATGATATTCAAAAATACAACAAAGCACCTGCAGTTTAAATAATTATAACAAACTAGACATAATATAAAAACATTGTTTAAGAATTGATAGAAGTTATATTACAGTGGTTTAATATTTAGAGACATTTTAGACAGTTTGTACAGAAATTAAAGGTAAGTTATTCTAATACAAACATTCATTTCAATATGAAATGAGGGCAAACCAGGCATATGGTATATTTACAGAGAAAGTCAGGGAAGAGAATTTGATATACGTAAGTATGTGAAGAATGGAGAGAAAGGCAGCATAAGGAATGAAAAGGTGCTTGCTCACATTTAAGGTTATACTTTATGTTAGCTGTGACACCCCACCACTGGCCCACTAATTAAGGAGCCTCAATTGTTACCACTGGCAACAGTGGGGAATGTACACACTGGGAGGCCACACACGCAGTAAAATGCAATTTCCCTTAAGAGCACACAGAGATCACAGTCAGTCTGAGTCTGGTTTCTTCCTCTTTCTCCAGATCCCCAGTAAGACTGCCCACTGGCACAGCTATAGAGTTAAGATCTCAGTTGAGTGGCCAAGCCAAGACCTCCAGTACCCTCTCTGTCCAATCAGTGCTTTGTGTCCCTGCCCAAGTAGCTGACACACACACTCTTTGAGATTAGATTTATACACACACCCCTGGAAAAGGCTGGCACAGGTTTACCAGCTATACTCCCTTCTGCCTAGACTGTAAGGTACTAAACAAAAATACTTTAAAAACTAATAACTTGAATAAACAAAACAAAACAAAAAATACAAACATAAAAAATGCATGAAGTAAAAATAAAAATAATGAAAAATGAAGAATAAAACTCCACAAAACTGTAATAATAACAAACTTAAACATCAAATATGTGTACTGTTGTGGCTCAGTCTTACAGAACTAGCAAGATAACAATGAACAATATTTCTAGACACAATATTTCTAAAAACAATGTTTCTATAATGCTTACATGCATGTTCAAAACCTAACACAGTTTCCTCTGTTGTTTTAACACACTAGCTATAGAAATATATTCATTAATTTTAGGTTCCACTTTGGCATTCAGTCTAAGTTGCCATTTAGTTTCCTTAATTTCTATGTCTAACTTAGGATCACCTCCTCTGTCTTCTCTGTAGGACCTATCAATTACAAGAAACAAAAACCTTTTGTAATTTTTTGACCTAAGTGAAATTATTGACAGAATTGAAAATGTGTTGGTATGGCAAGGGTTAAAATTTTGAAAGCAATGGAAAAGAGGAAGTGATGCACAGTATTTAAAGTGTGTTGGAATGAAAGCATGTGACTCTGATGATGCCTGTTGAGGTGAAAGTGCTTAGTCATACCCCCGGATTCATGAAGCTTGGCGCAAGGCCGGTGTAAGACCTGTGCCGGCCTTGCGGCATATAAATGGTGTAGCAGCGCCATATGCATATTAATGAAGGTGTGCCACTACCACATCCATGTGCATAGGACACGTGCACGAGTGCATGGGGTGTTACTAAGCTGCGACCGGAGGCGTGTCAATGTCGGCTGGTGATGAGCAACCTAAACTGCTGAATATTATAGCCTGCCTGCAATAGTAATCGCACCTATCAGTGTCCGTGGATAATGAAACGTATGCAAAGCATGCAAGACAGTTCCCGGCCACACAAAATGGAGAACCAAACAGAAATGCATGCAACATAAGATAATATCCCGTCCATGGAACAAATGATATTTAAAATCGTGTGTCCGTAATGTACTGCACTGTCAGAAGTCATACCCAGTGGATGTGAAACGCATCATGTCAGCGTGCTGCCAATACACACGTCTAGCCCCATGGGTATGGTCACCAGCAGTTCCACAGTGGTAGTGATAGTACACAGCAGGGCAGTTGTGGCTATATAACAACCATAAAGAAACCTGACAGTCCAAATTGTATACCAAACACACACAAACATATGTATATTAAAATGTGCTATAGACATGAACAGGAATGTACCCGTCACATACACATAGGATGCTATACGCGGAACCGGGATATCCAAAAGTAGAACCGATGCATGCAAATGCAATATGCAACAACCCCAGTATAGCACATAACCCACACCCATGTCCGAATGTCCACCAAATCCAGCTACCAGCGTTGCGCATCCGTACACCTGCACATAGCGAGTATTCTCCATATGTAGTAGGAAGTATCGTCCTAGGCAGTGTCCGGATTGCAAATATGTATCCCACAAATGTAAACATCCCATCACAGGTACGTAAATCCAAATGCCCGCCCGTTAATGTTACGGCAAAATGTGTGTACATCCCGCGTGGGATAAGTAACCTGTTGAAACCTCTGAGTTGTGTACACGCCACGGTGTCCATTACTGTACACATCTGGACAAAACATGTATGTGTAGTCACGGTACTGTTCAGTATCTACACAGACATGCAATTCATACTACGCAGGATGGAACAGCTGTCCACCATGCAGGTCACCCCACTTGGGTTGCCACCTGTTCAGATGGCCAAGGTGGGACATCCCCTTGTAGAAATGTGAGAATTTGCAGGATAAAACATACCCCCGGCCAGTGCAAAGGACAGAAATACATGTGTATGCCAAGATAACAGCTCATGCCATAGCATTTGAATAGCTTATGCTATCCCAAATAATAGTTATGTGTACCAGATACAAAATACCTGTATCATGCAACTAGTACAGAAAATAAGAAATATATTATTGCCTTAAAATCACAGGACATTTGCCATGTCTTAGGTGTCATCGCAGGACACAACTGTTCAAAGTGGGACCTCCCCTCGCAAAGAGGAACAAGTGGTAACCCTACACCCCACCAAATTATCGACAGTATATATTCAACTCAATCACATACCGACACCACCTCTCAACCTATTACAGCAACAAAACCTGGACAAAGCCCAAAAGGATGGGAGGACAAATAGGGACAGATGGTAATTACTGCTCCCACAAGCTTCAAAATTCACTGAATAATAGTATGTACATAAGCAGGAATTGTTGCGAAGGATGTGGGGTAGTCCCCAGTATTACAGAGGTCCGTACAAATATACTGTAACAAACCGTCACATATGTTGACTGTACTACTGCATACCCGTAGTTAATTCATAGTTACCTCATGTGCAAAATAATAACCCCCGTAAGAATGAATACAGGAAATAGTCAAATGTGAATGGGAACACCACTCACCGTGGATTATGTATCGTGACCACCCCCACCCATATTATGTATTGCAAACATCATAAGCTGCGGACAGGTGCCCAAACACCTGTGTCTGTAAACAGATTAAATGTACAAAATGTACAATCCCTGTCCATGTGCTTTGTCTGACATCTGAACACTGTCAGGGCAGGTACGTTCACCAGTCAGACAAGCCTAAACCCAGATCACCACATGAACACCCTGACAATTAAAGACCTGTATGTGTCAGGAATATAAGCCTTTGGGTTCTGAATATCCCTGTAGTGATGAAATATGCAGCTTGGGTCCAGAGCAGTAGGGAATAGGGAATGTGTAACATGTAGTACCGCATTCTTCCCAGCAGGAGAATGGATGCCTGTGATGTAAGTGAAGTGGAGAGGCATATGTTAATGTAGCTATGTACTATGGGTATGCATATAAATGAGTCAGAACACCAAACGTATACTGGTTATAGCATCTGGCCAACGTGAATGCAGTCCCGGTTGAACAACGACTACAGCACATATAATGTGAAAGTGTAATGAATGCGTCTGTGCTGTACAGACAGTTAAATATGTAAAGGTGAACGTGTGTTTCGCAAACATCCATTAACGGGATTACAGATAAGTACTGGTACTGTCACAAGTAATAAAGCCCACATAAGCACAAAGACTTAGTAAACATATGTAACCCACAATAAGGATATGTATGAGCGCCCGCGCGTAACCTACAATAAGGAAATGCAAGTGCGCCTGTGCTTGTGTGATCCGCTCACAGCATAGTAAATAAATGCTGTTTCCCCCATGTTAGTTATACATGGCTCAAACCCGTTAACCTCGTAAAGTATGAAACCGGACGAAGCCATGCTAACTACCGGTACATATAGGGACAAACCCCAGATATGTGCCAGAACAAACATAGAAAGTGGATAGAATAACGGGTGTGTCAGTAGCATGGATTCTCTGAAGGGTATGCAGTCGTAACCTGAACTGCTTGCCAACAATCCCCACCGTAAATCTCAGATGAAATGCCACTAAATTGCCAGATAGACACAGGCTTATGTAAAACACAGCGAAGATAAAGGGGCAAGCAGCTGTACACTCAGCGACAATCTGTATAGTGGAAAGGTATGGTATGGATATAGATATATGTGTATACACATAATCCACAGACGTAAACCAAAGCAAGTTATGAAATGAGGATTGTACATGTATATATTTTTGCACAACAGACTTATGTCCCGTAGATATGACATATGTACATAAATAGGCGACGTTACATCTAATATGGGAAGACAAACAGACATGCAGGAAAGGTGAATAAACCGCAGCATTCAAAAACATTGGCCAGAAAGTGACAGTCCAGCAAGTTCTACACTTTAAACATGCAGATAGGTGTCCATTGCAGGACTCCATAAATTGGAATACGTAGTGTCAACCGACAATGACGCAAAAGAAGTGACCGCAGCAAATACGAAATAGCTGTACATGCAACAGTATCAGGTGCAAGGGTGATGACACATGTGTCGATAGAATGTATGACGTATGAACTGATATCCGGAGAGTGGGGAGTGCATATAAGTGTCTCCACACTTCAGTAACGCACACATTAAAAATGTGTAATGGGTACTGTAGAGGGTTGTCAGGTATGGGAATCATGGGTATGCAGATATGGGCCTAGGTGTTGTTTGGCAGGGATTTCGTAGGCCTGCCCCGCAGGAGTGATATGGGTATAGCACACGCCTATATCCCCAATAATGGGGCACACCATCCACTGGATATTGCGGAAACCATTTTGGCAATATGTAGGGCCCTATATCAGTGTCATGTAGGCGATAATCATGGATGGACATGCGTACGACCAAGATGGTACCCATAACTGGCAATCTGTCAGAATAACACAGCTGCACTAAGGCATAGTACATGAAATACAAGTAGGGACTATATTAGATATACCCCAGACAAAGTCAGAACGTGGTGAGAATACTGGCATACCCATGAATACGGATCTTATGAGTGTTACTAATCATGTAATGGAAATGTCAGTCACTATTATCTACCACACAGTCCGTAATGCCTTGCCAGCAATTTACCAGAAAGGCACATCACTATGACAAATGTAACAAGGTCAAACATCAGGGTGTTTACCCATAATGTGCACAGGTTATGGGTATGAAGGTAACCTGTCCAGAATACATGTACAGAACTAGTGATACTAGGTGGACAGGTGAGAAGAAAGACATCAGGACAAATGAGAAAACATGAACAAGTCACACGCATGTACACCGACAAATGTGAATGACAATGTATGCCCTGTGAATGTCAATGTGGAAGGTTAATAGACACAAATGTAATGTGTCCCTCAAGGTGTCATGCAATGTCACCATAACAATGTCCAGTCCCCCAGACAACACGTACGTGAGCTTTGCCACTGATGGAAAGCACAAATACCAGTGCACACATATGGCACATGATAGACCAATTAGTGTGGATAAGCAGCTGTTGGCCTATGTGAGGAATACAACTGTCTGCGTGGGTGTGTCCTGCAATATAAATGTAATGGCATGTGGCCTGTGATGCCACCATACAGTGTGTGTATTGGTGTCAGAAAGTTGATATTTTGTTACAGACACATACTCCGCAACCGTACAGATTAATGATGAATGTGCAGAGTTCATAGGTTCATAGGTTCATAGGTTTATACTAGGCTATCTGCCCTAAGGCATTTATAAGCCTAGCCCAAAGTTATGTGGCTTACGCCACCCCTTATGTTAGAAATAATGTGCCCATTAGTTTGTTGTGCCTCTGTCCAGCAGTGACACAGAGATGAGTCCCGGGGTAAACCTACGATCTCCCATCCACCGGTCAAGATTTCTCTTGAACAGAGCCAGCGAGGTGCTCTGCCTCACATGGACCGGGATTATATTCCACAGCATGGGGAGTCTCTGGATGATAAATCTATCCCTCAAGCACATCCTATTTATATCCATGCTAAGGTTTAAGTCACTTGCTCTAGTGGTTCTGGTGGATTTGGATTTTTTGAGGTGGAGCATGTCCATTAATTCCGGGTTGGTCATGGCCTTGTATGTCAGGCACAGGTCACCTCTGAGCAGACGGTATGCAACTGAATAGAGTTGGAGTTTCTTCAGTCTGGCAGTATATGACAGGTTTTGGAGTCCCTTTATCCTTTTGGTGAGGAACTTTTGGGGTCTCTCCAATTGCTGCAGGTGTCGGGAGAGATACATCCCGAATTGGGCATTGTACTCGATCATTGGTCTGATAAGTGAAGAGTACAGGGGAACAATGACCTCACTTGATATGGATGTGAATCCCTTCATGATCAGATGGGCAATGTAGAAGGTCTTTCGAACCACTTTAGCAGCGTGAGTGTCAAACGAGAGGCCACTGTCAACCTGGGTACCCAGGTCCCTGATAACCTCTTCTGTGCTTAGTGGGTTGCCACCTATATGGTAGCTTGGGGTTACCTTGTTTTTCCCGAAGGGTATGACTATACACTTTTTCGCGGTTAACTTCAGGCCATGGCTCTGGCACCAGCTATCAGTTTCCGTGAGACCCCTCTGAAGGATGTCTGTGTCCGATGTACTATCCACTATGGCACCCAGTTTGCAGTCATCCGCAAACTTTGTCAGCCATAGTCCTCCTATGTTTGCCTGTACTTCTGAGAAGTAGATGCCGAACAATAGGGGGCCAAGAACTGAGCCCTGTGGGACACCACTTGTAACCGGCTTGGAGTCTGACATGGCTCCAGCAACTCTAACCCTGTGGGTTCTGTCCTTTAGCCAGTTTGCAACCCATCTTGTGACATATGGGTTTACATTTAAGCTGGTAAGTTTCTCTATGATACCCGAGTGGGGTATTGTGTCGAAAGCTTTTGCAAGGTCAACACAATACCCCTCATATGTTGGGTGTGTTCCACGTAACAGTAACATTCTGGCACTTCCATGATAACTGAAGACATGAAATGATGACAAACATGTGCGTAAGACACCAGATCCGACAGAAAAGCCATACTAATTCAAAACCTATTATTGTGCCAACTATTTACGTTTGTAAGAGCAACATGTCAATACTGCCCCTATGTGTCCCACTATCAGATAAGACCTTGTCCAGCAACTTGCTCTAGGAGGTGGAGTGGTATGAATAGAAACAGATACATGTGTGAGGAAACAGCAATATCGACTGCAAGATAATGCAGAAGGTATGACATGCGCTGCAGTAGGACGTGCAGTACTGTCCACAGGTATATGCTGACATTGCAAATGACACAGCAGTCTACATGAAGAACCTTTAGGGCTGTCACCTTTACAAATGATGATACTGGGACATACCCACAGCCATGCACACAGCACAAATAGACATACACACATCAAAACTAGGCCATGATACATGAAGCCTCCAGCATGTACGAGTACAGTGAGAGTACAGCAAGGATAGATGTCTGCCAAGATATACAGCAAATGCCTGTAAGGGCGTGTAACACTGCCCGTAACACGGACGCTGCATGGACAATGTTGGGAGTTGCAACATACCCCATCGGTATGTGAAAGCTATGCAAATATGCGATACATAAAACAGTCAGCTGTCCATGCAAGAGCAGGGTTATGGGCAGAAAATATATATATATATATATATATATATATATATACATATATACAGAGAGAGAGAAAGATACAGACATACACACACACACACACATGTGGCAGGGCTGGTGATTGAACCTACACATGACTACCCTATCACACTACAGCACGACGCATTTACAGAACACGCTACCGAGACTACTAAACACAGGAGACACACAGGCATTCTATTAGGTGCGTGTCAGCATCCGCAAAGACAAAGATGGCAGCAGGATATGTCTGTATTGCAAAGCGTCTAAAAGCATAACCTGAGTCCCCAGGCAGAGGGGAGCATGCACACATACACACACACACACACATATCTGGCAGGCCTGGGAATCGAACCTATACCTACCTACCCTATCACACTACAGCATAACGCATTTACAGAATGCGCTACCGAGACTACTGAACACAGCACTCCCAGAGGCATACTTCTAGGTGGGTGACATCATCCGCAAAGGCAAAGATGCTGATAGGGAATGTATGTGTTGTGAGGCATCTAAAAGCATTACTGTGTCCCCAGGCAGTTGGAAACACACTTGCACACACACACACACACACACACTTGGAAGGGCCAGGAGTTGAACAAACACCTATCTACTCTAACACACTACAGCATTGCGCATTTACAGAACGCGCTACCGAGATTACTGAGCACAGCACTCTCAGAGGCATACCTCTAGGAGGGTGACATCATCCGCAAAGGCAAAGACGCCAATAGGGAATGTATGTGTTGTGAGGCATCTAAAAGCATTAACATGTCCCCAGGCAGCTGTAAACACACGCACACACACTTGGAAGGGCTGGGAGTTGAACACACACCTACCTACTCTCACATACTACAGCATTACGCATTTACAGAACGTGCTACTGAGATTACTGAACACAGCACTCTCAGAGGCATACTTCTAGGTGGGTGACATCATCCGCAAAGGCAAAGACGCCGATAGGGAATGTGTGTGTTGTGAGGCATCTAAAAGCATTACTGTGTCCCCAGGCAGCTGTAAACACATGCACACACACACTTGGAAGGGCCGGGAGTTGAACACACACCTACCTACTCTAACACACTACAGCATTACGCATTTACAGAATGTGCTACCAAGATTACTGAACACAGCACTCTCAGAGGCATACTTCTAGGTGGGTGACATCATCCGCAAAGGCAAAGACGCCGATAGGGAATGTATGTGTTGTGAGGCATCTAAAAGCATTACTGTGTCCCCAGGCAGCTGTAAACACATGCACACACACACTTGGAAGGGCCGGGAGTTGAACACACACCTACCTACTCTAACACACTACAGCATTACGCATTTACAGAACGTGCTACCCAGATTACTGAACACAGCACTCTCAGAGGCATACTTCTAGGTGGGTGATATCATCCGCAAAGGCAAAGACGCTGACAGGGAATTTATGCGTTGTGAGGCATCTAAAAGCATTACTGTGTCCCCAGGCAGCTGGAAACACAAGCACACACACACACACACTTGGAAGGGCCAGGAGTTGAACACACACCTACCTACTCTAACACACTACAGCATTATGCATTTACAGAACGTGCTACTGAGATTACTGAACACAGCACTCTCAGAGGCATACTTCTAGGAGGGTGACATCATCCGCAAAGGCAAAGACACCGATAGGGAATGTATGTGTTGTGAGGCATCTAAAAGCATTACTGTGTCCCCAGGCAGCTGGAAACACACTCTCACACACACACACACACACACACACACACACACACACACACACACACACACACACACACACACACACACACACACACACACACACACACACACACACACACACACACACACTTGGAAGGGCCAGGAGTTGAACACACACCTACCTACTCTAACACACTACAGCATTACGCATGTACAGAATGCATTACCGAGATTACTGAACACAGCACTCTCAGAGGCATACATCTAGGTGGGTGACATCATCTGCAAAGGCAAAGATGCCGATAGGGAATGTTTAGAGAGTGAGCGGTCTGAAAGCATATTACCGTCCCAAGGTAGACGTACACAAACACGCCTGTTCTGTCAACGGACCAACTAAATATCTACGGAGCACAACAAACACTGAATAGATATGGGATGTGCCACAGACAGTACACCCTTCGAGAGAGCAACAAGTGTGTTCAATGTAGGTATCCATCGTGGCATTGAAATTGGACATCTGGTGCCTGGATGACCACCATTTCTATACAGGATGTCAATGGCCATGCCCACACGCTTAGTATCACACGTCTGTTTGGAATGTACTGTGTGTCCATCTACACAACGGCATGCTCACACACATAGCTGTTGCAAAGGGCCATCTTGCATGCACACGGAGTCTAATCACGGAGGGGCGCAGTGTAGAATGTACTGTGTGTCCATCTACACAACGGCATGCTCACACACATTGCTGTTGCAAAGGGCCATCTTGCATGCACACGGAGTCTAATCACGGAGGGGCGCAGTGTAGAATGTACTGTGTATCCATCTACACAACGGCGTACTGGGCATGCTAACACACTTAGCTGTTGCAAAGGGCCATCTTGCATGCACACGGAGTCTAATCATGGAGGGGCGCAGTGTGGAATGTATTGTGTGTCCATCTACACAACGGCATACTGGGCATGCTCACACACTTAGCTTTTGCAAAGGGCCATCTTACATGCACATGGAGTCTAATCACGGAGGGGCGCAGCGTGGAATGTATTGTGTGTCCATCTACACAACGGTGTACTGGGCATGCTCACACACTTAGCTGTTGCAAAGGGCCATCTTGCATGCACATGGAGTCTAATCACGGAGGGGTGCAGTGTGGAATGTACTGTGTGTCCATCTACACAATGGCATACTGGGCATGCTCACACACTTAGCAGTTGCAAAGGACAATCTTGCATGCAGATGGAGTGTACACACAGAAGTGCACAGTAAGGTATAACTGCCTCACGCACAGGGCGGTCACACATGCAGTGACCTGTACACACACAGCTGCCATCACAGCTGTCACAGGTGCAGGTCACACATGTATACACTGCAATGTACACTGTAGCTGACAAGTCAGCACCATTTCGTTGGTGAAACACTACACAGCCTTACGGTCCCACAACACCACATTGCACATGACCACTGGGCTGTACAGTGGTGTACACCAGCTGTGCAGAGTACACGCGTACCAACAGGGATCCAACAGGTGTTATGCATTGCAACGATGCCAGTATACATGAACAGGTCGGCTCATGACATACCATGGCCCTTACACAGCTGTGACACCTGACTGTTGCTGTACACCAATGAACACACGTCTGGGTCCATCGTACATGTGATTGTGTGCATGTGTGCATGGACTGCACACACAACACATACATACATGGCCTTTGATGTACCTCGTCCATAACACTGGCCCAATCAATGCTACACATGCGAATTGAAGGTGCACCCATGTCTGTTGAATGCTCACACTACAGGGGGTAGCATTGTTGACCGGGACACATACCCCTGTACTGGTCACCTGTGACACCCATGATATCATAACACAGTCCATGTGTTATGTATGTCAACACACATGTCCAACAATAGCAATGCATACAAACATGGCAACAGGAGACACATGTGTCATCTGTACTGTGCATGCAGTACAGTACAGTACAGTACTGTACTGTGCATGCAGCAAACATGCATGTGCAGTGGCCGATGTCCGTAACATAGTTGCACCTACCTACGACATGCAGACGCAATGCAGACCCATCACTGACATCTGTATACGGTGACATACAAACAGCACGTATGGAGGGATGTGTGTATGTAACGTGGTGAGCCACCTGTCTAGATGTATGTGTGCAGGGGTGGCTCACAGTTGTGTCACACACCATCCTATCATGCATGTGCTAACTGTACGCTATGTCGCTGTTACGTGACGGTGCTGACATAATGCATACACAGCAGTCAGGTGTTAACAACTATATGTCATATAGCACCTGTAACACCTACAACCTCCCGTGTGTATATAGCAGCACATTTGCCAGATATATATCGTTGGTACACATAATGCAATCAATACCGCTGCATGTCCAGCGAACGTGTCATCATATGGCTGGTGTATCATTCCAAGCACTGTCATGTGTGTCCGAATGTGTGACCAGGGTTGCCACATATAGCGGGGAATATGTCCCAGTTGCTACACATCCCTGTACACCATTGCAGAGAACTGTACATACGTCAGTGTGGGAAGCATGACGTTTGCCGGTGATGTGCATCACACACATCGGCTGTCCGTATACACATGTGTGGTCACCACAGTGTGTGTGTGTCTGTATGTATGTCTGGTGCTTGGTGTGAGTGTGTATGGTAATATACAGTGGGAAATTATCACTGGCCCCACGTGTTGACTAACCCATAATGGTGATGCATTGCACAACCCTGTTGATGCCATAGGTCCCAGCCATACTGGCTACCTGTGCATGTCCCTTCTCTGTGACACTTCGTGTGGGTGCATAGTACTTTGAGGGTGATGACCACACAGGCAAGGGTCCCCAGCTGCACACTATGGGGTGTGTGTTATAGTGGTGTACACCCCGTGACTGCGGCCATGTTCACGTACTGTTACGGGTCCTACTGCTGCACAGTGTGGCCTCCAGCTACCAAGTGACATCTCACATCATCATTGGCCAGGCCGCTGTGTACAACCCCTGCACCATGTCACCATACCTGTAATGTGTCCTGCTATGTATGTCACATCTCTGTCCAGTGTAGCCTGTGGCACTGACCACATGCGTCAGGTGCAGTATATGTGCATACATCTGTGTCATGTTTGTGTGTCCAACACTCAGGATGAGGGTACATGTAGCATGCTGATATTGCCAGACGTGCCTGTGTGTACTCCACAGTTACATGTGGGGGACTTCAAACACTGCTACCTGTAGGCACATGCAAGTACACCATAGGAGGGAACCAGGGTATCACAACAAACATGCTGCAAAAGATGTAACCAAGACACATACCGTGAACACATCACAATGCATGCTGCACCTGCACTACATGATGTGACTGGTGCATGTCGACAGTACACAAACCTATGTCACATACACAACTCAGTATTCACACACAACCACTGCAACATACACATCCCTCACTATGCATACACACCTCTCACTATGCTGTTCACCCTGTGCATCAGAATATTTGTGCATAACCCTGCACCGATGGTGTGGATGACAGGGATGCGGCACAGGCTTCATGATATGCACAGGGTGAAATGTTTGCCAGGGGCATAGGCTGCACACAACCACTGCGACATACAAATCCCTCACTATGCATACACAGGTATTACATATACCTCTCACTATGCTGTTCACCCTGTGCATCAGAATATTTGTGCATAACCCTGCACCGATGGTGTGGATGACAGGGATGTGGCACAGGCTTCATCATATGCACAGGGTGATATGTTTGCCAGGGGCATAGGCTGCACCAATGGATAACATCATGTGTGTGTGTAAGGGCTGGTGAGTTGACTGGACATATCTGTGTAGAATGCATGTGGGTGTTGTGGAGCCCTACAGTTGTGTTTGCTGTGTGCGTGTATGTGTGTACACAGTTCTGCCATTTGTGATCCCTACACGGGGTATAATTGACAGCCCCAGATTGTACAGTGCAGGTTGTTCAGCTCACTGTGTCCGTCCACGGCCACGTGACCTGTGCCTGCCTGGGGTTGCACGGACACTACCAGGTGGAGGTACAGAGTGGCCACTGTCCGACGACACATGTCCGCTGGAAACGTGTCCCCACTGAGACCGTACAGGGCCACGTCCACGTGGCCTGCTGTGTCCTGGTCTTGACAGCGCAGCAGCAGCTGCACTGCAACTGCTACCGGCACTATGGGAGCGGGCATGTGAGGTGGCACGGTCACGTCGACCTACACTAGGTGGTGTTGCTGGCCTATGTCCACGTGGCCTACACCTCACTCCTACCAGGTGTTCCAGCACAGACAGCTCCCACTCACGGATTGCCATGCCTCGGTCAAGGATACCGACCATTTCACCTAGTCGCCTATCCAGAACATTAGCAATCTGCTGTTGAGCATTCGGCAATTCCTGGATGTTGTCATTTAGGGTGTGGATAGCAGCCCTCTGCAGCCTCTGCCCTTCTCTGTTCTGCCATTCAGCACGTGCCTGTGCCACCATTACAGTCTGGAACATGCGTCTGGTGATACCAGCTGCTGCGCTCTGTCCTGCAGGTGCATGTCTGCCAGAGGTCCTCCTACGAGCAGCACCGGCCACATGCCTGTGTGGCACATCTTCAGTCATTACACTGACACCATGGTGTGCAGACACACCTTCTGTAACCACCACACGTTCCTGTCCCACACCAACAGACGCTGACTGTCCTTCCTCTATGGCCACCGGTGATGTGGTATGTGTTGGCAGCAGAACTGTGTGCGGGGAAGAGGGGGACATAGCTGGGATAGTAACCATTGGCACAGATTCAGCCCATGACAACCCTGCCTGTACCTCATGCATATGTTCATCACCGCTAGTATCTGTGGGGACACTAAAATCAGATGGACCGCAGGAGGGTAACGCACCTACATCACCTGTGAATGCAAAGAAATACCGTAAAGTACAATAGACACAGACACACACACAGACACACACACAGACACACACACACACACACACACACACACACACACACAGACACACACACACACACACACACATACAGACACACTCAGACACACAGACACACACACAGACACGCACACAGACACGCACACACAGACACACACACACACACACAGACACACACACAGACACACCATGCATGTGATTTGTCAGATGGCATGCAGCATGCCTGCGATAGAGCAGAGGGCATGCAGCTCAGACATTAATAGTGTTAGTAAGCATACCTCCCTGGGGTGCACACTACAGCAAGCAGGTGTCATATCAGTAGCCATGCAGGTCACACAATCATGGTAGTATGCATGCATCTCCGTGATGCACCATGTGGGCCAGAACAGGATAACAGTACACATCTGACATGTCCTTGAGATGTAATCTGCTGACATGTGCATTAACATGCATACATGTTTGACACAATGGTGTCCTGACACATGTACACCATCATAATGGGCTTCACATTGCAGTGTTGTGTGTATGCACTACAGATAGAATGCATGTTTATTAAATGTGCATGAGCACGGGAGGGTAGTGTGAGCCATCTACATTGCTATACAGTGTGAAGTACAGACACTGTGCCATTGTATGGCAACATGAGGCATGTATGTTGCTGTAGAATGCATAATGTGTACACATTGCATAGCCATAACTGCAACACAGTCATGATGTTCGACAGATCATATATGGTAGACTTCAGTGACACCTCCAGTAGCTGTGCACAGTCTTTTAGGTTGTCCACTGTACCACATAACTGTATAATTGGTCAACTAGGGCTATAATTGGACCATGTGTGGACAATGTGCAACAGGGTGTATACACATCCCATGTACTGTGTGGCTACATGTCTCAGGCCATCCCCCATGGTCATGTGTGCACATGTGGTGGCCATTGTGTGTGATGGGCATCTTCTCCACATGTCTGATTGGTCCCATATGATATACACCCATACATGTCAGATATGTCACATTCCACAGGTCTATGCAGACAATGGGTTGTATGTTTGGTATGTGGGGTATAGGTCATGTGATAGTGTGACAATATTGCAGACAGGACACTACATGTCTGGGACATGTCTGGTGGCACATAACAGTGTGTGCACCCGATGCGGGGGCATATGACACAATGGTGACACTTGTGGGCTGCCCATATCACAGCTCACTGTGTGGTACTGTGTGCATACCACACATGTTGTTCCAATGCATACTACATATGCCTCCATTGTAGAACACCTCCACCGTTGTATGCACAGCTGACCACACATGTCGTAATGACATGTACTGTGGTTTCAAGTCTGTGTATCATTACGTTTGCATATATTGCACATGGGTGGCATGTATGAATGCATGTTGGTGCAACCTGCATATCGTGACTGGAACAAACATCAGGTGTGCAAGTGTTAACTGGCCACATGGCAAATAGATCTACACTGTAACATGCCTGATACTGATGACAGTCTCACCTGCAATGGATCCATGTCTGTGCGGCACGCCAGAGGTACCTGTATAGGGGTGACACACCAGTATGTACATTATCCATGACTGTATGACAGCCACAGGTTGCACTGTGCATGTGCGCACATTCACCTGTGTAATAGCATATAGTATGCACATGTGTGCATACACAACGTAGCATACTGTACTATGCAGCATGTGTGTCCACATACCTGGCATATGTTGTTACTTTACATTATGTACAGTGACACATGCAACTACATGGGATATAATAGCCATATGTGCATTACTGACTTACCAGGCAACTCCAGGCTCATTGGTTGGGAGACACCCACCTCCACGATGGCAGCTAGTGTTTCTGGATGCTGTTCCCTGGGTGTCCCCAGACTGGCCAGTAGCTCCTCGGTGTATGTGAGTGGGGGCTGGTGGCCCACCACCTGTTCCACCTTGTTCCCTGGCGATTGCAGTGGCACGCTGTTTTGCATGTCGTATCAGGTCCATGCAGTGTCTGTGCACCTGCTGGTAGGTGCGGTTATGGCCACCCACATCGTTCACCCTCCTGCGTAGATCCTGCCCCAGGTCATCCTGCTGCTGGGTATGCTGTGGCACATGGCTGAACAACAAGTCATAGTTGTCATGGAGCAGTGGGATGAGGACATCATCCTCCTGGCTGGTGTATGCTGGGAGGCGTGTACGGGGTATTATCTTTAAAACATAATGATGGTGACAGGTCACAGTTTCAGAGATGTACAGAGATACTGCTGCACATACATTTCTATGACATCTACTGCATCTGCACAGTTATCTTTGCAAAGCACCATGACACTGACATGACTGACTTGTTTGTGTCACACATGTCACACCCATTATGCATTGGATATCATCACCATATACGTGTGTCGCCTCATTACAGTGTTCATACTCCATGTAAATGCTGTCTTGCTATGGGCATGTCTGTCTGCCTGCACTTGTGTTCTTACCTATCTGCACCTGCCTCGATGTGTCCACGGTACTACTGTTGACCTGGATGCTGTGTATATGTCACATATCAACACAGACACAGCCGGAATGGACTTGAGCAGTGACAATGCACACATACGCATGGACACCTGTACATGCATGTGTTTTGCCATATACATCTACACAGCACTGTACAACTGTTCAACATCCTGACACAGATCGCCTGTATTACACATGTGATAGACATGGGACAATGGATAGTCAGACGACATTCGCAGGGTTTGTCATCAACCATAGCATGTGTGGGCATGGTTTCCATGCTGTTACAGATGGCCATTGTGCCACCGCAAGCTGCATCAGTGCCACATTACTGATCCAGTCAGTTGATAGTACATCTACCGTGCGGCCATCACACCATGTATGACTGGGATGACATCTGCAGCTTTGATGGACAGGCTTGCATGGTATGGCGGGAGTATGTCACATGTATGGCACAGGGATCTGTCCAGCCTGTGGCGATCCTAGTATTGGAACGGTGGCTGTCCATGACATATGTCATATAGATCATGATATGGACATGTAGCATGTCCATCATCATGGTGTAGCAAATGTCCTTCTGCAAGGTAGACGGCATGCTGCATAGTGGAGGTGTGGATTGTGAAGGCTGTTCTCGCACATCCATGCATAGCCATTACCCCTTACAGGTGGTATGTGATCCAATATTGGTCACCACAGTGCTGTATATGCCTGGCCAGGGATCTCCGTGCTCATGGATGGCACCCTGACATGACATGGGTACCCCAGATGACTACATAAGGGGCCTGGAGACGTCACCATGTCGGGGGTGCACTGCACAGCACCATCCCTTACAGAGTGTCCATAATGTTGACCGCTGTAGGTAGCAGTTTATGGGTGCAGGGATGTTCACCTAGCAGTGACACTGCTGGTATCATCCATCAGACTGTGCACATATGTGACACACCTCACATACACAGCCGATTCTGTATGTTGTTCACAACACTGACACAGCAAAACTGATAGGTCATGGCCATTCACAGCCTCACATACACAGATGGCTAACATTTGTCTGTGTGGTATGGGCTACAATGTGGGTGGGGTACAACACATTAACCCTGTTCTACTGTATCTGGCACAGATGTGCTGTGCACATGTCACTGTTTCACCTTTTGTAGTTGTGGGTCTGTCAACAGGCCACTGGTGGAACACACCTGTGACATGCAAAGGTATTTGTAATCAGATATCTGTGCTATCTTGTACATCTGTACTGCTAACATCTACAGTGCTAATGGTTCATGGACATGCACACCATACTCAGCAGGGTTATAGTGTGGTGCCACCCTAAATGACTGTCATCACCTCTTGTGGGTTGGTATTATCCAACACCCTATCTGTATTGTATGGTCATGCTAGGCACTTGTTCGGAACATGTGAGCATGTCATGAGCTACTGATTACTATAGCGCCCATTCCACACCACTTCCCACAGGTACAATGGCTGTCCTACACTTCCCAGCTTGCTTAAGGTACGACAGCTGTTGTACACACATAACGCACATATCCTGTGGGACATGGTTGTATATGCAGGCATGTCCAACCGTCACATACCAGTGCTACTGCCTGTCTATATGAGGGATATGTCGTACATGTGGCAATAGAGCAATTGTGTCATGTAGACATTCAATGCTCACTTCCCAACATACGGCACTACAGCCTGTAGGGGATGCACGTCCGCAGCCGTGCTGGGCCATAGCTCTCAGGTGTATGTCATTACGGGGAATGTACCTCATTTGGGGTTCTAAAAGGTGCATGTTCCTCAAGGTTCCACATTGGAAGGGTACGTCACACATTCATTGTTGTACATAGTTTACCTGCTAGCCATGGCTAGATAGATGAGAATCATATTAATTCATTGGAATATCTGTTTTATACATAAGACCAGCCTATTTTAGCCATCATATGCCCTTCCTAGTTGACGCTGTTAGTAAGCCAGTTGTAAGTGTTCCACGTTTCGCCCATTTGTCACACTGTATGAGGGCTGATCTTCCTCATTTTGGGGACAGGAGGATGACAGCTATGGCTGGGGGTAATGCTGTCACTAACCCTGACTGCACCTGACAGTCATTTGGGGATGTGTAACATTCGCAACACACCCCACCCATCACATTGTCTCGCATAATCTACACCACTGGTCACACCTACGAGGACAACCTGTGCAGTACGTCTCCATACTCACTGTAGGCACCAGAGGTAGCCCCCATCATGGAAGACAACATCACCAGCTTATAGCCCACAGACTCATGTGTGCTCACCACATACAGCCAATACTGTGTTATAACATTCATAACACACTAGTCATAGCTGACTCTGTAGGGTGTCACACTGCAGTTCCACACAGCAGGCTACACAAGGCGTTATTCGCTTACATCTTGCTGTCGGGCAACTGCTTCTGCAACATAACGTATGCACCCATGCCACACCTCACCAGGTACGATATGTCTATCATTCGCAATGTTAGTGTGACTGCCCTGTGATGCCACTTCACAAACTACGTGTGCAGGGACGTGCACTAGCTCACCAGTGTTATAGCCCTGACGGTGTGGGCCTAGCCCTGGGGAGCATTTTGCATTCGTCCGGACATGATACCACTGTACAGTGACCAACTGTGTCACTGCAACAGTTGCCTATGCTCCTATTGTCATTCCACAATTATGTGGTATCTGTCCGCTATGACTGTCCTGGTCAAACACAATGCTGTGGCACAGATGACTTGCACCTGTCAGCCCTGGGTGTACAGCTCACATGCTAGGCTCTTGCTGCTTCTATACTGCCTGTCCTGCACAGCTTCCAGTAACTGTCACTGGCAGGGTGGTAACTGGCATGCGCGACATAGGGTCATGTGACACATTGCTTGCATCTTCCCCTGTGACGCATGCAGGCAAGGCACAACTTATAATGCACCACTCCAACATCTCTGCAGTGACTGGGACCTGCCTGTAGGCTCTGCAGAGCACACCTGCGATGACAGGTTATAGACGGACCATACCTTCCAGGCACATACCTGGACCGGCACACTCACAGCTGAGGGGTTCCCATATCCCACTATGTTGTCACACATCCTGGCAAGTTGCTTAGCGCAATGCATCAGAGGTGCTCCACGTGCAACTAACTGTGTCCGGGACCACCATACACATTGTAACAAGCGACAGAGTCAACATCATACCCCACGGGTAACATACTTTCTATGGTGGTATAAACAATCAAACCAAAAACCACCTCCAGAGGAAGCCTTAATAGGCAAAAATAGTCAAATGAAAAAAAGGCTCCACCACAGCAAAAAGTTCACTAAGAAATTCTGTTAAAATGTAGGCTTTAATAAAATGAAGAAATAAAAAGCACAAATTGTGCTGTTCAAGTTGCAGGTCAAACAGGATAAGCGCTTTCAGTTAAAAAACCTTCTTCAGATCCTGCAATGACAGGTTATAGACGGACCATACCTTCCAGGCACATACCTGGACTGGCACACCCACAGCTGAGGGGTTCCCATATCCCACTATGTTGTCACACATCCTGGCAAGTTGCTTAGCACAATTCTTCAGATTGCAGATCTTCTTGCAGATTCTTCAGATCCTGAAGAAGGTTTTTTTAACTGAAAGCGCTTATCCTGCTTGAGAGGATCTGAAGAAGGTTTTTTAACTGAAAGCGCTTATCCTGTTTGACCTGCAACTTGAACAGCACAATTTGTGGTTTTTATTTCTTCATTTTATTAAAGCCTACATTTTAACAGAATTTCTTAGTGAACTTTTTGCTGTGGTGAAAGCCTTTTTTTCATTTTTCTATGGTGGTATAGTGGACAGTGGGCCTCAGCTACTACTGATGTGTGACTGACACTACCCCACACTTCCCCCACACTTCACTGGGATAGTCACTCATGTACCGACACATCCATGAGTCATACCCTCCACTCAGCTGGATCAACACATACACACCACCTCCAGGACCTACATTGCCCTTGGCATGGACACTACCACCATGTGACTGATGTTACACGCCTGGGGGTATCCCCTCATTGGTGGATTCCGAACATATGCTAATCTACCGTGTTAGCCACATCCCGGAAACACACCCATCACAGCATACCCAGTACATGTGTACTACTACACCTACTACAGACGTCTGCTGACAGCGGTTGTTGACATCATGACACCAGTGCAGATGGATAATGCACATACAAATGCTGACACATACCCCAGTGCACTTAATTAGCATGTACACAACTGCATGGATCATGCTATTCCACACAGAGCCATGATGGTACACACCAGATAACAGACGCCACTCTGGTGGTCATGTTCCATGGACATATGATGTACAACAACAGGTGTAGGCTGTTGCACAGTGGTGTACATTCCCATGTGTGGGGTGGCTCACTGGTCAGCCGTGGTGGGGCCACAAGGTCCCTCATCACATACTCCCAGACTAGCTACGTAAACATGACTGCCACACATTCCGGGGTGTACCACCAGGCATTATGGTGGTATGTCAGTATTCGATGGCAACACCCACATCTGCTGTCACATACAACAGTCACTCAGGAACATTGCAGACCCAGGTATTGTTGGCAACATGCTGGCGGATGGAGTCAATGCTGACAGTACACCCTCTCACTCACTACAGGGCCGCAATCCATACATGAACATTGTGGTGTCCCTGTGGTCACATATACACAGTACTGACCTACACTCTATGTGTCCTGGGACATTGGCCCCATGTCACCTTCCAACTTCCCAGGCTGTGATGTCCACCAACCTCCGAATTACGTTTCACCACTAGGCCACCATATTCAGTAATAGCTTTGTTTCAGACATTGTAGACCATGAATGGCACACGGCAGCATTTATCACACTACACACAGGTGGCACCGCATTGCACGAGTGGGACTATAGTCCTACACACCTGACTGGACTGTTCTGCGTGGCTATGGGGCACATCATCAATGACGTCATTCTCAGAGACATTGTTGGTCTCCCGTCCTCTGCTGCCACCCGGGTTGGGCTTGTTAAGGCCAGAGCATGGCCCCTACACATGGTGGACTCCTTTCATACAGTTACAAGGGCAGTTGCTGATGGTACGGGAGTCCACACATCCTACATTGTCCTCTCATTGCCTTTCAGCACCATTCCCCATTCTGGTATTGACAACATACACATCCACCTGCACATCGTACCCTGTGTCTCAGGATGTTATGCTATGTGGCTCATGGACAGGACACAAAGTGAGGCCAGCATACCATAGTACCTACTACATGTCGGGTACTTTGGCATACCACGGTCCTCGGTCATAGGGCCCTTCATGTTATGTATATGCTTCCCTGTGGAACAGGCTTGCACAGGGCACTTTCCCTGCCTGGCTTTAGAACCCCTACATACCAAGCACCATGATTGCTCCACCAGCTGATACTGACTCCAACCATATGGATGTCGCTGTGACAGATACATAATATGACTATCATGGCAGCAAGCTGCATGACACAAGGTGCATGCACATCACCTTTGCATTACACCATTCACCCACTGACTATCACATGGATGGTGGTCCCCTACATACATATCACATTGTACATGTTTGCAGTACACACATATGTCGCACCCACTCCTGTGGTTACCGTATTGCCACTGTGGCGTGGATATCCTCCTATGTGGCCACACCTATCTGTACTGGGTGTGTAACTGGTACATAGGCACCCATTGTACCTCTGAACACATGACATCTACACACATTCAAGGGTACATCACCCCATTTAGGGTGTACCTTACACAACAGCTACAGCTTTACATGCCACAACATTAACACACCATGATGTTTACTGAGCTCCGACAGTGTTGATTTGCGGCTGCACTACGGACACCACATCTGTACAAATTTGCATACTACATACTCAGGGGTGACCTCTGCTGATCAGACAGGACCCATGTCCACAACATTATTGATGGATATACTCCTCAAACGCAACATAAGCAGAGGCCACTGTGAGCAACATGCTCATGGATATGTGCACACACGCCACAATGAGTGGGATGTGCTTCTGGGTTACATTCCCAGACCGGACACTCACCATGCTGTGGAACATAAGTCCTCAGTACATCACGCAGGGACACTCAGTAGCACTGTTCATGTGATACCTCCCTTGGTGGTTGGGAGACACATGTAGGCCTGGGATCACTGCAGTGGATGTACTGTGCAGTGGTGCAGGTGATGCCTGTCTCTGCTCTTCACAGGGCACTACCCTGGAGAGGTGCCACTAGTGTGAACACTGTAGTTGTGCTTACACATGGACTTGACAGACTGCATAGTACCCCACTATGCACCTGTGCAGCTATTACTTGTCCTTTGTGCATGGTTACTTGGTAGCCCTTCCATTTAGATTAGCTATCATGCTATTACTATGTCCCATACCTACAGGCCATATGTATCCTGTTATTGTACATACCGATAGACAGCACCTGTGGTATGCATGTCATGCCTGTTATGCTGTGTTGAATATCTGTCATATCTACCTATAATACTATACATTACACATATTTCACATAGTATCCCATGATGCAAAGCATACTTGCTCAGCGGGACCACCTTACATATGTCACTAACGTTATTTGCCCATACACATGCGTGCTGTGACAGTAGATCAACATATACTATCCCCTGCTATGGCACGTCCTTGTTGGACATACCCTACAACTGATGGCGGGTTGTATGGCATTGTTCTGTGTAATGGCCTCATGTAGCATCCCTTCTGGTGTCTGTGCTATGTACTTGTGTCCCACTGCTGGATGCACAGATTCTACAAGCGTTAGTATGCTCAGCAAGACATCACTACATAAATACCTTTCCCCACTTTATGCATTGCGGACATGTTTAATTAATGCAAACCAGGCTATACATACAGTAAAACTAGTTAATACAGATCATGCTATACATAACCTTACATATCGGGCGTTCTACATACCTTGTCGTCGTTACGGCATTTCAATTCTATCTCTCTCACAGTGTTTCCAATGTTTTTCGGTATGAGCATACGGTTTGAATGTCTGGCGAGTCATCCTTATATACGTCGATACCTGAAACATGTGGATTCTTCCCGCCAATTGGTGTTCCTGAGTGACTAATTACTTGCATATCAGCTGTGCAGCTACTCCATTCGCCAATTACGCTGCGACAGTGGGGTATAATTGGATTCTCTACTTGGGCATTGCCTATTTGCCCTACCTTCGGGGAGACGGTCTGTATTGTGTTTTGTTATGTGTAACTGCAACTGCTATGCATGGAGACAAGTATAGTTTGGATTGATGTTCCACGTGGATTGTGTGTGACAGGTAGAGTATTTGGTTCAACATGTGGGTGTACCTGTCATCCCGACGTCTGATAACGGAGTATTGCAATCAGTACCTGTAACATGGCTGTTTGTTCCATTATACTACGCCTGCAATTTTGCATGTCGTCTTTAATTGTGTCTCCCACACGGTATGTTGAGGGTTCTGCAGATGTAATTGACTGACTGCATGCATGTGCTGCTATTACAGTTTGTATTGCTTTAGTTTCTAGTGTGGGGGATGTCAGTGGTTGTACGTAACATATACGGTTTGTGGGCCTTGCATTTCTACATAATCTGTATATATGTGTGCGGGCTCCATCCCTGATTAGTGAGCTAACAGTTAGTAGGCTTATGTTATGGGATTGTACGTTGGGCCATTGTTAATTGGTTTCTATATCGTCTGCAGGTGAGCTTGCTACTTGTATACCTCCATAATTGCAGCGATATATCAGGGGATATGTGTAAGTGACAGCTATCCCTTGTATTTCTGTCCCAGATATTTGCAGTCATTGTGGTTGTGTTGTTAAAAGAGCCTGTTTGCCATGGGTTGCCACCTTATCATATGGTCATTGTTGGACACTTGCGGGACACAAAGTGGTGTTTACAGGCCAACACGTGGCCACGGTCAGGACAAAGGTAGCACATACTTTTATCCTCACTACATACCTATTGTTTTGTGACTTTGGATACCTATCATATTGCATGTGACATTTAAGTTTCTTACATATAGGTATGACTATTTAATACGACTGTTACATTATATATGGGACATATTTATGTCCTACCATCTCGGACGTTTGCCCTTTGTACTGTTTTATGTCAGGACACACCTGCCCAGGATGGGGATGTCCCTCCTACTGTGGTACAGGTAGTAACCGTATGCCTATGGCTAGCTATACCCACACCTACCATACTGGTCCGCCTCTGACTTGGCACCAACATACACATATTGCGGACACACACACACATTACAGTCACACAGAATTGCACACGGCACCCTTAACGCACACTTACACAGACCACGGCACTCACAGACTCAGTTGAACACAGTACCTACGTGGACCGCGACACCGTCAGCGGTGACTAACCGTCCCTTCATATCATCATACTATTACTCGCGGATGTACTGTTCCGGTACTGTGTTCTATCGGTCTTTCAGCCTCGTGGTTATGCATGTCGGTATGTTACACATTCCTTGGTTGGTGGTATCCTATTTATTTGTACCTCCATGATGTTATGAATGTCGTTGGTCTATCTATCATATTTGCAGATATCGCTGAATCCATCTATATCACCATATATCCCTTTATTGCCCTTTCTATCTGTATCATATATATGCATATGTGTACATAGATATATATATATATATATATATATATATATATATATATATATATATATATATATATATATATATAAATATATAGCGGGGAACATGACAGGCACACAGCACCACCATATGCTGTAGGACTCATGTACTGTTCAGGTGTTGGCATTCCTTGTTGCACTGGCTGTTGTGTTTACAATGTTTGAGGGCTGCCTATGTAGGAGTCACACATTGGGCCACCTATACATTACAATTTACAGGTGGTCATGTTTGTGTGCCATCCATTTTACTGTGTGTGCAGGTGGAGAGGTGTCAGTCCATAGGGGCCTACACGGTCAGACTATGTGCTATATGTTCCCTCTTTACTAAGGTGTAGGCATATTGTGCACACCTCCGTTTGCCTACTGGGGCTGGCACAGTGTGTTCATGGTCTGTATCCCTCTGTGCCTGTACTGGCCTTGGCAATTGTGGTGGGCTATGAGGGCCTTCACCATTTTGTCCCTGCTGCAGCTGCTTCCGCAGGATCATATTATGTAGCATGGCACATACTGTGATGATGTGGGCACACTTGCCTGGAGAGTACTGTAAGGCTCCACCAGATGTATCCAAGCACCGGAACCATGATTTCAGCATCCCGAACACACGCTCTATGATGATTCTGGTTTGTGCGTGTGCCTCATTATGGCGTTCTTGCATGGGTGTGTGTGCATTTCTGATGGGAGTCATCATCCATGACTCCAGTGCATAGCCAGCATCCCCCACGAGATGGCCATGTGGAATGTCCCCCCTGACAAATACCTGATACAGCTGTGAGGCATGCTAGATATGGGTGTCATGGTAGCTTCCAGGGCTGCCAGCACACACATCCATGATAATGCCCTGGGCATTGCACACAACCTGGCAGTTGATGGAGTGGAATCCCTTGCAGTTTATGTAGCGCATACCCTGCTCACCAGGTGGTGACTTGATTTGTATGTGCGTGCAGTCTATCGCACCCAGTACCTCCGGGTGTTGTGCCACATGGTGGAAGTGACGCATATTGCTGGCCAACTCCTCCTGAGTTCTGGGGAAGTATATCTGCTCATTAGCATGTGGTAACATGGCATCCAGGAACTGGTGTAGTACCCTGGATGCTGATGCCTGTGAGATACCCATTATATCTCCAGTTGGCCTTTGAAAGGTACCTGTGGCTAGTATTCTCAGGCTTTACACATACCTTCATGTCCACTGGTATGGGTTCCCCTCTGTTGTTTCTGGTTCTCAGGCGTGGCCGGCACAGCTCCACTATTTGCTGTAAGATGTCCCTGTCCACCCTGTAACGCTCTACTATCTCCAGGTCATGTAGCCCCTGGTAAGTTACCCTTGGTCTGAACACTCTCTATCTCCTCTAAGGCCTGCGGTGGTTGTCAGCATCATCCTCAACAACACTGTCAGTCTCTGACACATGCTGATGAATCACAGCTATGGCAGCTCCCAACATGTACATTTTAAAAGTTCCCCATGTGTTTACACCTATGGTGCGGTGTTTGGGAATACACAGGTGTGTGTTGGGTGCTTACACACTTTATACTATTGTGCTGTGAACACCGATGATGTCATAGGGTGTGTATGTATGTTCGTAGCTACAGGTTACGTTATGTGTTTTACTGCCGGGACTACTATTGTGGTGCCTTTGGTGTTGAATTACATTTGCCTGCCGTGGATTACCTCTTGACCTTCCCTTTATATTTCTGCGCGTTGCACCTACCATTTTCTGGTGTGCATCCTGCAGCCTACTTTCATTTGTGCTTTCCTGGACCTGGCATATCTTGCGTTATGTGTGCTACTGCCAGTCTGCTGTCGGTTTGCTTCGCTCTGCTGTGTCAGGTCTCATATCTTTGCAATCCAATACCTCCCCTCCTTTCTTTGCATTCACATGCCTCCCCTATCCTGTTTTGCAGGTTTCTGCAAGCGGACTTGTCAGCTGCCGTTGATTGGCCTTCGTGGGCTGATTGGTGTTGATTGCTCATTAGTACTCCAATTACCCTACTTCTGCATTTCCTTCTTTTCTTCCCCTGTCCTTCCTGTTTATCCTATTGTTTGTGGCGCGTGCGTCTGATTACTGGGTTTTGGTCACGTTTCCATCCTCGTACACATGCGCTTTTGGCCACCATGTGTGCTCTCAGCTAAACGATTCCTCCCCACCCCTGTCCTGCAGCTTTGCTTAGCAACGGACAGGCCAAATTTGCAATGCTCCAATGTGCTTAGTGCTACGGTGGCACACCTCTCTGCTGATGTCATGTATCTCCTCTGAGCCACTCCTCGGCGTTATACCGCTGCGCCGTATAGTACAACCTTCATCCGGCGGGACATTTGCGATTCAGTATTATCTGCCTCATTTGCATGGCATTGACTGCTAATTCATAGTTACCGTGCTGAACACTATCGCAAGCCCTTAGCAACCCTTGCACCTTGGTTGTGGTGTTCCATGCCTACCATTGTGTATTATGCTGTAAACCTGATTTTTATTACGTTGCGATTTTATGACATTTTTATATTATTTCTTTATGTTACAGCTTCCGCACACATGCCCTGCGGTTCTGCTGTGCGTTACTGTGGACATGACATTAAATGTTGTTATATACGCATTGTGCATCTTTTCTTATGCCATTGGCTGTGTATTTCGCCATTGGCATATGTTCACGTTGTGATACCTGGGTCTGGCCCTCTTCCATAGCTCCGATGTTATGTTTTGGAAAATGTAAACCGTGTTTTTTGGCTTGCATTTCCGTGGGCTTACGCTACGCCTGCACCACTTCATGAATCGCTATATGCCTTCATTTGCATGGTGCAACACTGCACATGGGGTGATTTGCATACCTACGCTGGGGGCTGCACAGATGTGGCGTACGCCAGTAGGGCACGTGGAATTGGATCGTACCTGAATCGCTCGGCGGCCATATTTGGCATTATAACACCTACGCTATGCGTGCGCCTGGCGCAAGCTTCATGAATCCCGGAGATAGTGTTTTTCTGTGTCTTGTGTATTAATATTTAATGAACCAGCATTTTTAGCATGAAGCCCGTGTATGCAGGACAAATTCTTTTTTGTTTTGTTTTGTTTATTCAGACTATAAGGTAGTTGCCACTGCCACCAGCCACTACTTATCAACTACTTTAAGGCCCTTAGCAAAGGGTGTCCAGTCTTACTGTGTAATGTTACTATTAGTCCAAATGGTAGTTTGACCAAGAGCAAGGTTATTAGGAGTGGCCTGCACAGTCACCAAATAGATATGCAAGTACCCTAAGAGTTTAGATATCTCTAGACAGAAAAGCCACAATTGAAATGTTTACATATATTTAATAATACATAATAAATGAACAAGAAAATACTCAGCAAACAATCACAGTTAATTCAGCATTCAAAATCACAGGAAATATTTATAACAACATTACAAGACAGTCTTAAATAAACAAAGAAAACATCTAAGCTATAGTTCACAATATTCCTAACTGCATCTAAGAGAAACTACTGTACCCTAGTTAACTTATTTACAGAACAAGGCAAGACAGGTATGGTGAGCAGGTTTTCCAGCTGATGCTGTCAGGTCAAAGACAAAATGCAAAAAGCACTACCTCTCTCAGAGAGTTCTTAAATTAATATCTCAAATATTATTGCTAGGATACTCACAGGATGACATCACTTCTTGTCATCTGACTTTAGCTCCCAGGCTAAACCCCCTTTACTAGAAATTGCCAGTCTTAGAATCTATCTGTGAAAAATACATAGCCCTTAGTTCTTTGGAGCTGCTGGAAGACATAAAACAATAAAACACTTAAAAGATAATGTAGAAGGCTCCCTCGTTTTAGACATCCTATCTCCTTGCTATGTTGAAACTATCTTTTATGGCACAGTTATAAAACAATTTGATTTCAACTATTTTCTTGAAGTTTTGCAAGTTAACCTTCTATGTGTAAATTCCCACTGTTAAAACTTATACATGTACACAGTTACAATAGTTTATATACATTTCTGTTCTTTTCCAGTAGGGTACACTGTGGATACATCTTTCAGCTCAGTACTGTACAAACCCTTTTCACACACACTTCTGTACCAGAAATTTGACATACACATAACATTCAGTTCTAATACATTTGTAACACAAGCATATGAATCATGTTGATATTCACAAATGACATATAATCATTTACAAAATTCCAGATAGCTGTGCTGACAGTATCTCCCTGTGTCACAGTTCAATATAAATCATATTAATATTCACAAATTACATAGAATTATTTATAAAATTCCAGATAGCTAGGCTGGCAATATTTTCTTTTGTGGCACCCCCCCCCCCAGAAAACTCAAGCTAGTTTTTCAAGTGACCCTTGAAAAACATTGCTTGAGAGGGTGAGCCTATATGGGAATACATTACTCCATAACCTGTCTTGAGATTCCAGCTGCCTTAGCATTGCTGACCCCAGTAAATTGCTGCACTGTCCTGCCATATGCCGGCAATTTTAGGCTCCACAATAGTAATTTGGGATTTTGCTGGCTGGCTCCCTGCATGGATATACCCCCATCAAACTCCTCCTACCTCCTACTTCCAAAACACAGCACCAGGGCCTCCCAGTCATTGTAAGGTTTCATCATGTTAGCATGGTACATTTGTGCCCCTGCCACCCGTCTAGCAGTTCTACCATGTAGTTTACATCACTGACTTTCCTTACTACTTTGAAGGGCCCCTCCAAAACTGCCTACAGCTTGTTGTGTCTGTCAGGAATGAGAACCATTACCTGCTGCCCTACAGCATACTCTCTAGCTTGAGCATTCTATCATACCAGATCTTTTTCTGCTGTTGGGCTTTTGCTAGGTTCTCCTGGACCAAGTCTATGAATTCCCTGAACCTTTTCCTGAGGTTTAGGACATATGCTACAACAGACTCCTTGTGGGATTCACACTCACCCTCCCAAAGACCTTGAATCAAATAGAGAAGTCCCCTCACCCTATGCCCATAGAGCAACTCACAGGGTGAAAAACCTGTGGATTCCTGGAGCACCTATCTGTAATCAAACAACAGATGGGGCAAATATTTGTCCCACTTCCTCTTAAACTGGTCTGCAAATGCACATTTAGTGTAGAGTTTAACCTCTCCAACAGACTATTAGTCTGAGAATGGTAAGGAGTGGTCTTTAGGTGCTTCACCCCACAGTACTTCCACAGACAAGCCAGCAGGTCTGACATGAAATTGGCACCTCTGTCAGTCAGTATTTCTTTTGGGAAACCTAGACTACTGAAAATCTCTAACAAAGCATTTGGCACTTTTTCTGCCTCAGTAGAGGACAGAACCACTGCTTCAGGGTATCTGGTAGCATAATCAAATACCACTAGGATATACTTCT
This sequence comes from Protopterus annectens, assembly GCF_019279795.1. Lineage (NCBI taxonomy): Eukaryota > Metazoa > Chordata > Ceratodontiformes > Protopteridae > Protopterus > Protopterus annectens. The sequence continues at coordinate 1,024,572,308 of NC_056735.1, forward strand.
TCCCTGTGGAACTTGGGGTACAGAGATGCCCCACAATGTCCATAGCTACCCTCAGAAATGGCTCCTCAATCACAGGCAAAGGCATCGAAGGAAATTTCTCCTTGTCACCAGCCTTGCCTACTTTTTGGCATTGCTCACAGGTCATACAGTACCCTGTTATATCTCTGTAAATCCCAGGCCTATAAAAGCTCTGCATAATACATCTCTTGGTACGCGTTATGCCCATATGACCTGCAAAGTCAATATCATGGGCAATGGCTAGGAGTGCTAGATGGCAGGCTCTGGGCACTAACAACTGCTATATTCTCTCACCCTCTAGACCTCCCTCAGTGACCCAATCTCTATACAGTAAACATTTCTCCCAGTATACAGATTCTCCCTTCACTTGAGAATCAGGTGTCTCCCTGGCTACTTTCCTCAAGGGTCTGAGAGCTGAGCCTGTCTCAACCTTCTTTTGGTAACCCTTGCTTGGCACCCTATGTCAGTGGTGCCTCACTGTCAGCCTGGATACTACTACTAACCTTTGCCCTTGCAGTCACTCTGTCCAAGTGAACATCAGTACCCACAAATAGCTGTAGCTCACCTTCAGTCTTACAGCTACAGGGTAGCTCCTTCTCTGAAGTAGCCATAACAGTAGTCCTGGCTTAAAGTCTGCAGTCTGTCTGGGTGCCACCAGGCTACCAGTCCCACAGGCTTGTGTCCAAGCCTAATTGTGTGCCACTACATGCACACAAGGTACTGCATTATCAAAATCATTCCCTATCAGGATATCTGTAGGGATATCATCAAATACACCTACTTGCAGGCTTCCTTTTCTACCCTCTCAGTCAAGGGGAACGCAAGCCAAATGTATTTGGAATGGGGTCTCTCCTAAAGCTCTTTTTGGAGTAGACTGCCCAAGCAAGTAGTGTTCCTCTTTAACCATTGCTGGCTTCACAATGGTTAAGTCAGAGGCTATGTCTCTCTTATCAGTAACCTCTTTTCCCTCTACTAAGATAGGATATAACCTCTTGTGGTAGTTTGGTACCCTTGCTGTCTCCAGACAACTCGCTGCTGTCATTCTGTTATTCTCACTTACTGGTTCTCCCACTTTTTGTTCCTCATCTTGCCTGCAGAGGCATCTATATGCTACATGGTCACATTGGTTGCATTTAAAATATTTAACCCTTGATCTTGGATCTGTAACTGGACTAGTGGATTCCCCTGCTACTGGTGGGCTCTGTTGGAGCAGTTTAGGATGCCCACAATGGGTTACCTTAGACCATGAGCAGCACTGGGTATCCTTTTCCTGTGCAGTGATGCCCTGCTTACTAGGTATATGTCTCCCTTTTTCCCCAACTCATCCACAATATTGCCATTGCCAATCTGCTAACTAGATCCTCAGGGCCTCAGGCATAGTACTAAGAGCTTGTTCGCACACCAAAAGGTCTGCCAGCCCTTCAAAAGTGGTCACCCAACACCCACTCATCCACCTATTAAAATAAATGCTTAACTCAGCAATATATTCACACACACTTTCATCTGCCTTGCATCTGTGCTCACAAAACATTTTCCTATAAGCTTCAGGTGTTAACTTAAAGCACTCTAACAGTCAGTTTATAGCAGTGTTACAATTTAAGCAATCAGTATCAGACAATTTAGAAATAACAGTTAGAGTGTTACCATTGAGTATTAGGGTCAGGAACACTACCCAGAGCCCTTGGTCAACATTATACTGTTTACATACCCCTTGAAAGATATGAAGGAAACTATCAAAATTATCCCCCTTGTAAATTGTGGAAGAAATTTACAGACCTCTGTTGCTTCTGGGGATTGGCTACTCTCTTCCCATTACCGCCATGACCCTGGCAAAGAGTCAGCATCTCCTTCTCATGTTGCTTCTGCCTCTTATTCTACTCAGCTTCCACACATCACAGTTGTTCATTTTCCTCAGCCTCCAGACATCTCAGTCTCTCTGCTGGTTCTATTGCCAAATTTCTGGCCTCCAGTTCAAGTTTATTTTACTCCAGATGGATTTTTAAGTATTCTGTGGAAAGTTTGAACAGTCCATTTTCTGAAAGTTTTACATCTCCAAGACCGCTCTGGTTGTCCTCCTGGTTGCTAGCTTGTGAGGCAGCTGTGCCCAAGCTGCAATTATTTCTGCTTTAGTCAAGTTGTCATGCCCCAGTCCTTTGGCTAGGCACATCTCAGTCAACTGGCTCCTTATCAGCTTGCCATACTCTTCTGCTGATATCCTTACTTGCTCTCCCTGACTAACTAACCTAACAAAACAAATAAAACTATTGTGATATGAAACTCTGAATGGTCGCTGTGTGGCTGATAGAGAGTACAGACACCTTCTTCTGTGACTACTGTTTACAGGCTACAGGAATTCAATATTCACACCACAGAATCCTAATATGTGGATATTCCACCACTGCCAAACAATTAATATGTGATGTGGATATCCCACCACTGTCCACCAATTAATATGTGAAACCCCACCACTGGCCCAGTAATCAAGGAGCCTCATCACTGGAAACAGTCAGGAATGTATCCACTGGGAGGATGACAAGTACACACCGAATAAAGTGCAATTTCCCTTAAGAGCACACAGAAATCATAGACAGTCTTTTGCTGGTTTATCCCTCTTTATCCAGATCCCAAATAAGACACCCCACTGGTGCAGCTATAGAGTTGAGATCTCAGCTGTGTGGCCAAGCCAAGACCTCCAGCACCCTCTCTGTCCAACTAGTGCTTTGTGTCCCTGCCCAAGTAGTTGAAACACACACAATCTTGGAGGTTTGATTTATACACACATACACACACAAACACACACACACACACACACACACACACACACACACACACACGCACACACACATATACACACACACACACCTGGGAAAGATTGGCATAGGTTTACTAGCTATGCCCCCTACTGCCCAGACTATAAGGTAGTTTTCACTGCCACCAGCCACTGATTATCAGCTACTTTAAGGCACTTAGCAAAGGGTGTCCAATCTTACTGCATAATGTTACTATTAATCCAGATGGTAGTTTGAGAAAGAGCAAGGCTGTTAGGAGTGGCCTACACAATGTCACCAAATACATATACAAGTACTTTAAGAGCTTACATATTTCCAGACAGACAGCCACAATTGAAAGGTTTAAATATATTTAATAACAAATAATAAAAGAACAGGAAAATACTCAGTAAACAATTACAGTTACTTCAGAGTTAAAAATCACAGAAAATATTTAAAACAACATCGCAGGACAGTCTTAAATAAACAAAGAAAACATATAAGCTATAGTTCATTATATCTCTAACTCTATCCAAGAGAAATTACTATACCCTAGATAACTTACAGAACAAGGCAAGGCAGATGTGGTGAGTGGGTTTTACAGCTGATGTTGTCTCCGGTCAAAGACTAAATACAAAATTTGTTACCTCTCAGAGAGTTCTTAAATTAATATATCAAATATTGCTGTTGGAATACTTGCAGGATGACATCAATTCTTATCTGACTTTAGTTCCCAAGCGTAACCCCCATTTCTAAAAACTGCCAACCTTTAGCATCTATCTGTGAAAAATACATAGCCCTTAGATCTTTGCAGCTGCTGGAAGACATAAATCCATAAAACACTTACAAGACAATGGAGAAGGCTCCCTAGTTTTAGACATGCTGTCTCCTTGCTGTCTTGAAAACATATTTTATGGTGCAGTTATAAAACAATTTAATTTCAACTATTTTCTTGAGGGTTTGCAAGATAACCTTCTATGTGCCAGTTTGCACTATTAAAACATATACATTTACACAGTTAGTTTATATACATTTCTGATCTTTTCCAGTAGGGTACACTGTGGATACATCTTTAAGCTCAGTACTGAACAAATCCGTTTCACACACACTTCTGTTCCAGCAGTTTGATATACACATAACATACAGTTCTAATACATTTGTAACACAAGTATATGAACCATGTAGATATTCACAAATGAGACATAAGCATTTAAAAATTTCCAGACAGCTGTGCTGGCAGTATTTCCCTTTGTCACACTTCTATATAAATCATATTAATATTCACAAATGACATAGAATTATTTACAAAATTCCTGATAGCTAGACTGACAATATTTCATTTCGTGACATAGGCTTTGAGCAAGAACAGAGCCAGATTTTAGTTAGTTAGTCTTTCAGTGTAGTTTTGAAAAATAGGAGGGAGGGTATTGACCTATTGGACACAGGTAAGGAGTTCCAGGCCGTAGCAACATTGGACAAGTACAAACAATGGCCAGCAGATTTTATAGGTTTATAGACAGACAGGCGTTTTTTTTCACTGGATCACAATGACCAACTGGGAACATAGTTTTATAGAATGTTTTTTAGTGCTGGACATGAAAATGGATGCTGGATTATTTTATAAGGGGTAAGGAGCTGTGTATATGTTAGTTGATGATGCAGCTCTAACCTATTTAGGATTTTTAGTGCTAAATGATGGGTTCTGAAAGGAGTATTTGCTGCAAATTTAGCAATTTTGTTATAGCATTGTTCATGTTTTAATTTTTGTGAAGCCTGGAAGTTAGTAAGGATGGAAGCACCATAAAAAAGTGAGATAAGCAGTGACAAGTGTAATTTTAGGTGCATAAGTGAGAAAGTTTTTGGCTCCGTAAAGCATCCCTAGTTTCTGATGAGTTTTTCTTACGCAATTTTGTATATGCACTTCAAATATAAGATTATCATCTACTGTCACCCCTAATGATTTGCTATGAGAAGTGACTTCAATGGTTGCATTGTCAAGAGAGAGGACTTTAAATTTTGTTTTTTCACGAGAGAGGGATTTGGGGAAAAAGGTAGTAGTCTGGTCTTTTTTGGGTTGAGCATAAGTTGTAAGTTTCAAAGCCATGTTTTAGTATCTGTTAAATCTTTCTGTGCAATTTTTTGGAGATGTACAGATGAGAGTGGAATCATCTGTGTATTGTATTATGGTGGCCTGTTGTATGGATATGTATTGGTGAAAATCTGAAAGAGAAGGGAACCAAGGATAAAGCCTTATGGTACACTGGTGGTGACTGTGAGATATGAAGAGAGCATAGAGTGCCATTTTACTGACTGATACCTATTGGACAGGTAGCTTCTGAACCACAGAAGTGTGGGTTGAGCAAGACCTAGTGAGGACATTAGAAGTAGAAGATTTCTGTGACAAACAGTGCTGAAGGCTTTAGACAAGTCTAGAAATAAGGACAAAACTACTCTGCTGTTATCTCTAACTTTATTGACAGTATCTATGTAGGTTAGAAGGGCAGTGGGAAGGTTGGAAACCATATTGTGTGTGTTACAGGAGTTCTTCCTACAAGAGATAGTCTAGCAATTTGGTTTGAATACATTTTCCTAGTCTTTTGGCAAGGGGAGATAAGATTGCCATAGGTCTAAATTTAGATCTTCCTCCTTTGTGCAGAGGGATAATGTGTGACAGAGAGAGGGAATGAGGGATTCCTGGATTGACCTGTTTATAAGAATTGAGACAGGAAAGGCAGTGTTATTGGCTGCTGTCTTTAGGTACTCACTTCGAAGGTCATCAGCTGAAGAAAAGCATGTTTTAAGTTTGTATAAAAGTAGTCTTATATAGGATGCAGGGAGAGGTTTGAAAGTGAAAGTGGATGTGGTGTTATGTGGCTGATGGGCTGGACTGAGATAAGATGTTGAGGAATCCTTGGTTAGAGGTGCTATACTATCTAAAAAACGAGAGTTAAAACAAGTGGTGAGTTATTGAGTTTTGGGTTGAATTTTTGTAGCAGAATAACTCAACTGAAAGAAGGTGCAGTAGTTTAGAAAGCAGGCATAGAGTCATAATAAGCAGGCTATAGATCCTTATATGCAACAGAGCATGAAATGTTTATGTATACAATGCAAGATGGCCAGGTTTGTAAAGACCCTTGGGTCAATATCCTAGTAACATCCTATGACCATATGACCTAAGGCATTGCATTGTGATTCAAAAATGTAATGCAAAATAGCAATTTTTGCTTCCTTACAGAACCTGATTATGAGTATTAGTTGAAGGATGTTAGTTGTCACGGATGCAGTGTTACTGTTAAAAGCTGGTTTGGATGGGTTAGTGTACGGGAGAGTGATGAAATGAGTGGGGTAGATTGGCTGGGGGATGTGGAACTAGGGTGTTATTGGCAGGTTACTGAGACAGGTGCAAATGGACCATTATCTTAGGTAGGGGAAGCGTTCAACACTGAATGCCGTATGTGCTTATGCTGTGGAGGTAGAAGAGGAAGAGGTGTGATGACTCATAGCTTGGGTGTTAGAATAGTGAACCAGCCATAGATTGGGTCACTTTTAATTATCAACTGTAACAATAAAGTATTTGAACTTGACAGTGTTTAAACCAATTACCTGTTACCTGGATGGTTTATGGTTTATGGTTTGAGTCTTTTAGTCTCTATTTGATTACTAAATGTGCCTACTTTATGACTGTGAGCAAGTGACTTTAGCAGAAATGCTCCTGGGTTAAGACTGAGAAAGGGCAATCTAGAGCAGTGCTATTTCCTGATTAAGAAATGAAGTCATTAAATAATAACTTGATTTCAAAGCATCCTAGTCATAAACTAAATATTCTTGTGTCATGAAACCCTAGGAAGGTACAGTTCAATTAAAGCTTTTAGGTAAGACAATACAATAGTCAGGGGTGTTATTAAAACAGTTCTATTACTATAATGCTGTTATTTATCTTTCCACTTCCATACAGATGTAAAAGCAAAACTATTAATTTTAACTGTAAAGCCAAATAACCAATATAATCACATGTTGTTGTTTGTCTTTCAGCTTTTTCCCGGTAAGGGGTTGCCACAGTGGAACTCCAGTCCACTAATGATTGGCAGTAGATGTTTACGAAACGCTGAGGTGTCAGCTTGATGCCCAACCTTCAATGAAGGCATGCCCATTTACGCACGCATGTCTTTCGAACGCTACCCAACCGTGGGGAGAACATGCAGACTCCACACAGAAGGCACTCCCAAGACAAGCTGAGAATCGAACGGGAGAACCTTTTGCTGTGAGGTAACAACGCTACCGCTGTACCACCGTGGATGGTTCACCAATATAATCACATATATCATGAAAATATGTTATTAAGGTTAATTTCTTCTTTCTCTGTGAATATTCTTTGGCTTCTGCAAAAGCATGAATAATATTTATTTTATTATGCAGTAAACATTTTCAAGCTCTTAGAAATGTAATAATTTAAGATATTTATTTTATGTAACGCACATTATCATATTCATAGCTGAGCTGAAGCCTCCCCTTATACTAAGTGGGCATAAGTCGTAGTACCAGTTCACAAGAGGAAAGGAGCATATCACAAAATACACGCACACACACAGACACATGCACACACAGACACACACGCACACCACACACACACACACACACACACACACACACACACACACACACACACACACACACACACACACATGTGCGTGTGCAAACACACACACACACACACACACACACACACACACACACACACACACATACACGTACACACAAACATATGCTGGTAAATTGAAAATATCCAATTGACCTTATTAATGTGTCTTTTTGATGTGGAAATTAAAAAAGAAGCTCATGGCAAAATGCTGAATAGTCAAGGGGATGATATGTAACTTCCACCCAGAAGATACTCTAGCTGGGGAAAGAATCAGAAAACCATGCACTATAAAGCACTGATACAGAATATAAACAGAAATGTAGAAAGTATCAGACAGTGAAGTTACGCACTCTTAATTACAATGCTATTTATTTCATGAAGAATTTATTTTTCCTTAGTCAAAGATGAGCTGCCTCCACCACCCCATATAGGATTCGAACCCTCAAGACTTGGTTTTGAAGGCCAATTCTTAATCTAGTAGATAACTATTTTGAACCTTAAATCCATGCCTAGTACAAAATATTATAAAGCTTTAATAAATATATGAAGAATTAGGAGCAATTGGGAAACTGATTTTTCCTTCAGATGGGCATCTACCATTAATCACTTCACTTTTGAGGATTGTAACTCCTCTTCTAGTGCTTTATTATTTTTATTTTTAGTTAGACTTTGTTGACTGGGTTAATATCTCTAGACCAGTAGCCTTTTTTCCACAGGAGGCCTGAAATGGTACTCATAGTGACCAGGTTTTTCTACAGTACTTAATGTGATATACAAATAGTATAATAATAGAATGATATGTCATTTAGCTGCATCTCCAGTGCAAAGGAAAATATTCCAAATTGTGAAACAAAACCATTACTATAAGGATTTTAAAATGTAATAAATATTTGTTTAACACAAATACAAGAATATCTGTTCAGTTTTCAATGGATGAAGAGAAAAGCATACATAACTGTTATACACAGTGTTGGACTCTGGCCCTATCTAGTATGATTTATATGAGTTATTCTGTGAAAGTGTCTCTGAGAGCTAGGCAGATGATATTTATCCTTTATCGCCTTGTTTCTGCCACAAACATGCATGTCAAAAAGTTATCAACAGCCATGACTCTGGCACAAATGCTAATGCTGATTAATAAAAATCTGCTTACATTTAAACCTCAGTCTAGAATGTAGCACTTTTATAAATGCCTTTAAAATTACACAGTTCAGCCCATGTCTATGCCTCTGACATATGTATTCTAAAAATCACTCGGGAGGATTGCAATATATTAATCTGAGATACTATGAAAAAGTCATGAACATTTCTACAAACTCATTTATTTCATGAAGCTTTTGTGTGTTAGGAATTGTTCTATGTGCAGAACTCCATACTAGTAATACAGTTTGTGACCATGTCTTGGTGTGTCACCCAGTAGGTGCGCTTCTACCATACAAAGAAACGTAACCGTGAGTTAGGCTAAGTGATTAAATAGGATCAGACTAGTGGGAGTTAGGACGCCTGCTGTTTAAAGGAAATGTCAAGGAACAAGGATAGTGCCAGTTACTAGCATGCAAACACTTGTAGTAGACCTGCAATTTTACCTGTAATGCTGAATTATCTTTTATATTATGCTTGATAAAATGTATAGCTGTGTTTTCTATCAGTTTATTGGCTGTCTTTTAAAATGTAACTATGCAGCAGAAATCTTGTAGAATATTATATCCATTGCTATAACAAACTGAAATCTTACTGCACAATATTTTGTGGTGCTTTTCAAAAAAGAATAATGAAAAGGAAAAGGATTTAACATGAAAACGGTAACACTTTTCAAGCTTTTATAATAAAATCCTACAAATACTGATCTTGTTTATACAAACAAAACTTTAACATTTCACAGAATATTTATTAGGTAATAAACTAACAGTTTCATAACAGGAATAATGTACTTTCCTTCCTTTCTTCCATTTCTGATATTTATTTATTTATTTACATTTGTTTACCGGGAAAATCCAGCTGGACCAGAAGCCCATTTTTAGCAGAGGCCTGGGGAGAAAAGCTCCACAGAAATATAAGCAAAATACAATAATTAGATAGTACAATAGCATACATACAGTAAGATGGAGAATACGCATCATCTAGTTCGTCTGTACAAAGTAGTATTCAGTACAGTTTTCTAACAGATGTTGTGTCTTTCGGCTTTTCCCGGTTAGGGGTCGCCACAGTGGAACTCCAGTCCGCTAATGATTGCCAGTAGACTTTTACATGCCGAGTTGCCGGCCTTGATGCACAACCTTCAACGAAGGTACGCCCATTCACGCATGTCTCCACACAGAAGACGCTCTAGCTGAGAATTGAACAGGACAACATCTTACTCTGAGGCGACAACGCTACCTCAGCACCTCCACTGCAGTACAGTTTTCTAACAGATACAAGTTCAAAAAGAAGAACACAAGCATTTCAGTAAAGATCACTGTGAGAAAAATAAAATTAGTACTGCTTTAAACTATTCAGTTTTATGGAGTAGATAGGACTTACCCCTCCCCCTGGAGACAACAAGCATAAGGCAAGGAAACTGTTCTGGATGCCATTCCACCCATTATAAAAGGCACAGATATATGATCCCAGAAAAACAAACGCATACATCTATATTTAATATGGAGTATCACAAATTCACATACTTGAATGTTTTTTTTTCAGTGTGTGTGGAAACTAGATAACTACTGAATATTATAAAATATTTAGAATTATGTGTAACAGCCTGTAATTTTTTTTTTTTTGCAATTATTGTAGTCTGACATATTAAGGAATCCAAATATTGTTTTGTTTTATATTAACCACCATATGCAACATGATTGTTTTTCCTAATCACCCTACATCATTGTGTAAATATGTGTTTTCCCTGAGTCACTGACTTACCCTTGATTTAGCATTGCCTGTACTTCGGATGTTATTCTTTCTACTTAATTCCCTGTTTCACTGATTCATAAACCATGGAATGAGGATGCTTTGTGTAGGGTTGTTGTCAGGCACAATTACTTGTATCATGCAATTAAGTGATCTCACACTGCAGGCTTTATGCCGAAACTGTCATCGTTGATCGCATGACTGGCTTCCTAGGCATGCACATATTTGAAGACCACACACCTTAATGAATAATCAAAAGAGTGACAAGGAATGTGGCGTTCCATAATCTTCTCTAAAGATCGTTATACAGTGAGGAAGCTTTATATCCAACTAAAGGGAAATGGCATTACACTTAAGACATGAAATAAAGTTTGTCATAAATCAGTGTAGATATCACAAATAAAACTGAAAGTGTTGCTTTTTATCACCGGAAAGTAGTGGAACACAATCAAATATTTTATTTAGCTTTAAAACCTGCATCCTGAAAAATAAATGTAAGTACACAAGAAATGCATCTGTGTTATATTAATGATGAAATACACCCATTCTTATTCAAGAAATGGCAAGCCCTATTTTCTTGTTAATCCTCAGTGACAAAAAGAAAAATTGCCTGATGGACAGCAAATGTGTCTTCATATTTATAGGCATATGCATGTCCAATATAGTGCGAAGGTGTCCCTGCTGAGTAATATCTGGGCACAGAAATTGAACACTTATGACATTTATAATATATGTCACTGCTGTAAAAAAGTTAGTAATTTATATTAAGATTATACCTTATTATAGTGGCATCATACTTTTACAAGTTTGAAGATAATTATTACCTCATATCAACTGTGTATGCCTCGAGTTTCACCACAGCACCCTTATGACTAAGCAATGCCTCATCCAACTGTGGATTAAATATAAATTACCCATTCCTTGTCACATAGTATTGCTACATTATACCAAGAATGGTAAAAATCATCCAGTCACCTGTCATATCTATCCATACATCCAGTACTTTTTAATTGTATCTACTATGTGCTTACTTGTAAATGTTGAATAACCCAAAAGTAAAGAAACTCCAAAACAAGCTAATACATACTTCAAAAACGTAGTTGTTAATTTTTGAAAGCTTTATATTTTAATCCATATAAATCATATTGTTTTGCATAAAAGTCAACAATTCTGAACAAATCCACTAAAATATATAATACTTCTTTTAGTGGTTTTTACTGAATGATGCACTTCTTTCATGTTTTGCGAATTGAAGGTGACTTTATAATTTTCATTCTTTAAAACATCAAAAAGCACCTTTGAAAATAAAAGTGTAGTTAGTTGACTATCAATTTGAAAATGTAAAGTCTCACTCAAAGGACAACCAACAACAAGTCCTTAATGTCAGATGGTATTCACTTATCCTGACACAATCCTTATTATGCTGATTGATCTGAGCCTGACCTAAAGAAAAAATTTGGCTGACAGTACTGTTTCCCCATGGTCCTTTGTGTGTCTTTAAAAAACAGATTCCAAAAACTAAAACATGCAGAAGTAGTCCTCGACTCATTCAGATTTTATATATGTGTAAATAAAATCTTATACATGGAATGGAACAGAGACTGAAACAACAAGAAAAAGAAAGTGGTAGAACTTTACTGAAAAGGCTATATCACATTATAGTGGTAAAATGGACATTATAGAGCTAAAATGGATATACAACATTTATAACTACTTCAAAACAATATCATGCATTCAATAAGTGGATGAATGAGAGAGACATCCATATAACTTGTCTTGCCCACTCAGTTGTATCACAAGTAGATGGGCTTCCTATACACAGGGATGAACCTTGATAGTTACACATTCTGCATATGACATTTAATTACTATGTGACTTTGATGTGATTGTTATCCTTTGCACACTCATTTATATTCTGGAAAAAAATGACATTAATGACATCAATCTGGGGTGACAAGGGCTATGGATAAGTCAAGCATACCATATAGGTGGCAATCCACTAAGCACAGAAGAGGTTATCAGGGACCTGGGGACTCAGGTTGACAGTGGCCTTTCTTTTGACACTCACGTTGCTAAAGTGGTTAGAAAGACCTTCTACATTGCCCACCTGATCATGAAGGGATTCACATCCAGATCTAGTGAGGTCATTGTTCCCCTGTACTCTTCACTTATCAGACCAATGATCGAGTACAATGCCCCATTCAGGATGTATCTCACCCGACATCTGCAGCAATTGGAGAGACCCCAAAAGTTCCTCACCAAAAGGATAAAGGGACTCCAAAATCTGTCATATGCTGCCAGATTGAAGAAACTCCAGCTCTATTCAGTTGCATACCATCTGTTCAGAGGTGACATGTGCCTGACATACAAGGCCATGTCCAACCCGGAATTAATGGACATGCTCCACCTCAAAAAATCCAAATCCACCAAAACCACTAGAGCAAGCGACTTAAACCTTAGCACGGATATAAATAGGATGTGCTGGAGGGATAGATTTATCACTCAGAGATTCCCTATGCTGTGGAATAAAATCCCGGTCCATGTGAGGCAGAGCACCTCGCTGGCTCTGTTCAAGAGAAATCTTGACCTGTGGATGGGAGATCGTAGGTTTATCCCGGGAATCATCTCTGTGTCACTGCTGGACAGAGGCACAACAAACTAATGGGCACAGTATTTTTTCATATAAGGGGTGGCGTAAGCCACAAAAATTTGGGCTAGGCTTATAAATGCCTTAGGGCAGATAGCCTAGTATAAACCTATGAACCTAAGCAGTGCATGCTAGCTTCCTTGTTTTATACTTGCCCTGCTGTTTGAAGCAGTGCCTACACCAGTTATGCATGCTTCTGCCTTCTTAGATAATAGACTATATCCGTTTGACATTTGTAGACTTGGAGCATTCACTGGCCTAAACATAAATTGTTTTGGAAATCACTCTTGAGTTTCTGATGTTTTTTTTTTTTTTTTTTTTAACACAACATCTAGTGATGTATTTCATCTTGGTACTACAGTACCCATAACTAAAACTCATTCAGACTCTGTGAATATTGAAAGTCTCTGTAATGTCATTAAAGCATTTTGGGCCAGGACATTTTGACCACAGCATTATGCATACATCCTGCAACTTTGGAGTAAGGAGAAGAGTCTGAATACTATAATCCCATAATTAGCATTAGTATTGCTAAAAATAAAATAATACATTATTCTCACTGTTTCAGGATGACAGTTGCAATTTTATCAACAGATAGATATGAGCATGTGCGTGTGTGTCTATGTATGACTGCATCTGTGTATGAGTGTGTGTATCTGTCTGTGTATGGAAGTCTGTGTATGTGTGTGTGAGTGTATATGAGAGCATTTCTGTGTGTGTGTGTGTGTGTGTGTGTGTGTGTGTGTGTGTGTGTGTGTGTGTGTGTGTGTGTGTGTGTGTGTGCATGTGTGTGCATGTGTGCATGTGTGTGTGTGTGTGTCTGTGTGTGTGTGTGTGTGTGTGTGTGTGTGTATGTGTGTGTGTGTGTGTGTGTGTTTGTCTGTGTGTGTGTTTGTGTGTGCGTGCATGTCTATGCATGACTGCATCTGTGTATGTGTGTGTGTGTGCATCTGTGTGTGTATGGACATCTGTGTATGTGTGTGTGAGTGCATATGAGGGCATGTGTGTGTGTGTGTGTGTGTGTGTGTGTGTGTGTGCATGTGTGAACATGTGCTTATTCTTTCACAATATTTTATTATAAGCTAATTAAATCATATGTTATTTTACTGCACTGTAACAGAAAATGGAACATGGACGTACTGGTAAGGAAGTATTGTATTTTAGTAAGTACATTTTCAATGAGATTCAGAAACATTTTGCACATTGCAATAGCTAAATTTTCATGGTATGACCAGTGGCGGGTGGTGACTTCAAATCAAAGGGGGGCTGCAGGAGACAACTGAATGGGTGGGGCCAATGGGAGGGGTGTGGTCAACAAAAAGGGGTGGAGTTATGTTCAAAACCACAACAAATGGAACTTTAATTAAATACGCTGTCCTGGGTGCCAAACCATCATTTGGAGAGTCCAATCAAGACAAAATGAAGTGTAGAAGAAAAAAACCATTTCAATGCATTGGCTACATGACAACTTACTTAATATCTAGATGGAAACACAAAGGTTGTGAGGCATGAAAAAATAAACTACTTTTTAAATACATTACTGGAATGCCAGTCAAAAGCAGTTCTAATTATAATTTATATTCAGCTTTTTAAAATTACCAAGTGACATGCTGAACGTAGCAATCTCTGTGATACCCCCACTTGTAAAAATGTTTCTTATCCAAAAAAGACCTGCTGCCTGATAACATCTATCTACTTGTTTCATGGGGAAGACATGATCAAAGTAAAAAATGAACAGCAAACAAGAAACAAGCTCAAGATAAATTGCTTAAAGGATGACTGCGCAAGTTATGGACCACACATGATAGATTGGCATGCTATTTAGTTTAAGGGTAAAGCCTGTAAAGATGACTACAAGTCTCCAACATTTGTAATAAGGTTCTGAAAATACTGTAATCCTGTCCTTTATTACAAATACTGTCATATGCATTTCAATACCTAAGGCTTATATGTTATCTAGTTATGTAAATATTCTCTGCATGGCAACAACAAAAAGGCTTTCAATGTTGGTAATTCGTTAACAGTATGCTTATTAAAGCTTACTCGCATCTTACAATCTCCAACAAGCTTACCTGATGGTCATTAAAGCATTCCTACTTAAACACAGAGCAACAGGGCACTGCAACAGCATGCATTTTCTGAATAATAAGAAGCATAAATCAACAGTATAAAAATATGACAGAAAACTAGAACATTCTACAAAATCAAGGACAGATGAAAAGCCACTGTCGTACTTGTGGTCTACCTCGGATGGGGGAATACTCTGCATGCTTACACTGCATAACTGCTATTTGTCTTGCTTGGACACATCCAAAACCACTACAGTGGGGAGTGGGGTGCAACAAGATAGACACAATTTGAAATGTCTCTGGCTAATGGTGATGGCTCATACCTATCAACCTCAGAGCAATAAATCTGGACAAAGCCATACATAGAAGTGGGACACAGGCCCAAAAATAATAACAATTTTTAAATATTGCTCTTATAAACTTAGAAAGATAATAGACTAGCAGTAGGCCTTGCATTAGTATGAATTTTCTGAAGGTTATGAAATCTGAAGCTCAAATGTCTGCCATTATTTTCTAACTTCCATCTTTAATGATTTGCCACTAATTTGCCAGAAAACCACAATTTTATGAAAAATGGACCAAAAATGTGATTCAAAAATATAAAATAGCCATGCAATACAGCTGGGAACCTGTCAAAGAAGGGACACTTTTTAATATTAGTACTGTTAACTTGAGCAGCTGACAAAATAAGAGCATCTACATACATTTCTGAAATAAAAGTAATCTATAACTCTGATCATTACAGTTATTTATAATTGCAAACCCTCCACGTTTTCTTCCAAAATTGCCATTTTGCAGAGGGATTATTAGGGGGAGAGCAACATTTTGAGTCAAAATTGGGGACAGTTGAGAGGTTTGGATATTCCCAGTTCTATAAAGCAATTTATTTGCATGTACCTTTCAACCTCTTAATGCAGGAAATCTGGACAAGGCCAATATATTGGAGGAACATACAAACAGTACTAAAAATTGCTCTTGTAAAAACTCAAGACAGTTGATAGAATAACAGGTCTTGCTTTAGCATGCATTTTTCTGAAGGTTATGATGTCTGAAACTCAATGTCTGTCATTATTTAGTGACTTCATTCCTAAATGATTTGCCAGAAAATGATAAATGTTATGATGAACAAACCAAAAATAAGAAGCAAAAATCTGGACAGTTAAGAGGTATAGTTCAGCCGGGGCTGTCTTTGAGTTTGCTGCCCTTCCCCCTCACAAAATCATGGTCAAATGGAGCCTCCCCCTGCAGCCATTCCAATGTCCCATTCCTTGGTTATTTTGCCCCATTTATCATAACCACTGTAATGTGCATACTGCTTTACTTCTGCAATGATTTGGATTTCATTTGAAAGTTTTATTTTGCATTTTACAGCACATACACTAATAGATATCTGCTAAACAAAGCAATGCAGTCTCACAATGAAAATGGACTTAGCATTAAAACTTCTCTGCCCTTGAAACTCACATTCATTGAAACAGCATTGAAACCCACATTCAAAGAAAATGCATTTTGCCAGTGGCAGATAAAGACTAACTCTGGGCTGTTTTCAAATCATAGGTCCCTTGAACACGAAACATACATGTGCTCTTTGATACACCTTCCTGATTGTATTAAATTATATTCCTTGTACAATACAATACAGTTGTTAGAGGGCATTTTAAATGATTGTTTTGAACATTGTTCCAGTAAACAATGAAACAAAATGCATGCACCAGTAATGACAAAACTGCCCAATTCAGAACATTTCCATCATAAAAGTCTACTCAGACTTCTACAGTCCATCAGTATTGGTAAATATGCACAATCTCTGAAGAAGTAAAAATAATGTAAATTCCATATTAAAGAAATCTGTAACTAATGAAGAGGTTGCTGCTAGCAAACAACTTTATATGTCATTGTTTCATCTACAAATAAAGTGCCTGTTGCCATTGAGGAATACCTTGCCTATGTTGCATTAAAAAAATGATAAGCTAGTAATATCGCAATAGGGAATGGATGGCAAACTGATACATTCATAGTTACTAGGTATCTTCACCAAAAAGGACTGCAGCATCCACCCCCCTTTACAACATAGTACAGTATAAGCAATGCATCTACCTATTGTGTGAGTAGAACCCACAGCCTTCTTCATCAAAAGCAAGTATACTAACTGTTGTGCTATTAACAATGCAAGCTGACTCATCATAAGCAGCACTAAACTTTTGTTCCCCTGCAGCTCTCAGCTCCTTGTAAAATCTACTCAACACTCAGCTGTATCTCTGAACTTTGCAGCACAAGAAATCTGGAAAAAGCCACAATTTATTGGGGAGGGGGCAAATGCCCAATAACCAGAGACACATTTTAAACATTGCTTGTATAATGCTGGAATGTTGCTAGAATAAAATGTTGTGTTACCACCATACATTTCTCTGCCAAGTCTTAAACCCAGGAGTCTGTGCAAATCAGTCAGAGCAATATACCACTATGCCAAGTCAGCTGTTTTGTGAAAGAGAGGAAGACAAACTTAAATGGCTACCATTTAGTGAATTCAGTTCTCACCATAGCTGTCAACCTCTAAGCACAAAACACCTGAACAAAGCCAATAATGGGGGAATTCAACCCCCAAACATATTCAGCAAATTCAGTTATCACCATAGCTCTAAACCTTAGCACAGAAATCCCGGACAAAGCCAATAATGGGGGGATACAGTCCCAAAAATAGGGACAAATTTCAAATACCCATGTTATAAACTTAGAAAATTGCTAGAATAAAAGGTTTTGTGTTACCATGTTCTTTTTGAAGAATATGAAGTCTGAAATTCAAATGCCTGTTATTTTTATTTATTTAACATTTGTTAACCAGGAAAGTCTGACTTGGAACAAAAGCCTATTTTTATCAGAAGCCCAGGGAGAAACACTACAGACATGTCTTTGTAAGATTGGAGAACATGCAGACTCCACATACAAGGCACCCAAGCCAAGAATCAAACCAGAGAACCTATAGCTGTCAGGCAACAATGCTACCAGTGCACCACTGCACTACTGACTATGCAAGGAAAAACAAACCTAGACAAACCACAGATTTTATGAGGAACATAACAAATATGAGGCAAAGATCTGCAAACTTTTTTTTTTTTTACAAATGGTGGTGGGCAGGTAATTCAGGACCTTGCCACCTTGCATCCAAGGTACAGGGTTCAAGCCTGAGGTATTCTCTACCCACCACCATGTGTTATTTAGCCACCAGTATATAGCAACTGGGGCATTACACACACACACACACACACACACACACACACACACACACACACACACACACACACACACACACGCTCCTTCCTTACCTGAATAAGTACAGCATTCTCTGTTTCCGTTGTTTAAACAGTAAATCCACTCTCAGTCTCCTCCTCAGCCCGTGCAAGTTAATGGCTGGATTTTTTGGTCCTTCTGGTGGGTTTCTCAGCCTGCTAACGATGCTGGTTTCCCATGAGAATAGGCTGGAAGCCCCAGCCTGCTGACGATGCAGTCCAGTGTTGTTCTGTTCTGCAGTCATCATCAAGGCACAGACTTCTGGGCTGCAGGGCACAGATGCCATTCGCCCTTATCTGGACTGCCTGGCAGAACAGTCTGGAGTTCTGAGAGAGTACCGAGTACCAGGAACTCCAAGCATGCATGTGTAGTGTTCCGGATTCATTCATTTTATTTTTTTATTTTTCTGTTTTTGTTCTTCTTCATTTCAAGGTGGGGGGGCTGCAGTCCTATAGCACGAGCCGCCCCTGGGTGTGACTACATGCCAAGTGGAGTTGGTTCAGAGATGCATTAAATGAGACTGTGATTGCCCATGAAATGCAGCAGCTTGCGTAATTTTAAACAATGGTATAATAGTATGGAAATAAGCAACATTATTAAAATGAGGATAATAGATAATGCAAATCAGGGTAAACCATATGGTGGCATATAAATATAAATACTTTTATACAAAATGTCTCTGGACTCATTGTAGAGAGATCATGAAAATTTGCAGTTTTTTAATATTAAGATTAGTAAATAGGGATTTACAAGAGGCTGTTCTTGCTACCTGTAGAACAGAAGTGTGCCACCAACTGGTATGTTCATGCCTAGCATTCCATGCCATCCACAACTCAGGTTTGCTTGACCACCATGTAGGAGGTGGTCCAAATACGTTGCCCTCATATGCAGACTCATGATGAGCTTGGAGTACCCATTTCTGTGGACACAAAGGTAAGTGGCTTTAAGAATCTTAGCTATAGGGACATTTCTGGGATCAATATAGACACAGTGGCTGCATCCCAGGCATTTACATTAAAGATAGTCCACCAATTTTTCCAAGCCATACTACAGCATATGGGGGAGCACATGTGGTTTCCAAATGCCACAGAGGAGAGGATCAATACCAATGCAGACATTTTATGATTTAGCTCATTTCTCTGAGGGATTGGAATCCATTTAGTGCACACTCATTGTCATCAAGACCCCTACTGGTAAGGAGGGATAAATATTATGTCAGCTGAAAAGTTTCTATTCTATAAACTGTCATGTGGTCTGTAATGCACGGGGTGTAATATACAACCTTTCAACCAGACAGCCACCATAATTCCCACATTTGGCACACATGCGACATACCACCAGTTTGTCTTGGTTGATTTCACATACAGTCATCTTATTGGAAATGCTGGTTATGCCCTTGAGCTATGGCTAATGATACTATTGAGAAACCTGCACACCATGGCAAAAAATGTGTGCAGCATTGCCCCATTACTCCCCAAATTGTTGTCATATGTATTATTGAACTGACAAAGGTCCACTTCTGCTATCTAGATGTGTTTGGTGTTGCACTCCAGTATGAGTCTAGAGCATATACTAAAGTCTTTGCAATATATACAGCTAAGCAAACAGCAACATCAGGGCAAGACATTTGGGAAGATGAAATCCTGAACTGCACAGCAGAGGAAGTACCTGATGAGGAACCATCTGCAATGGATAGCAGTGCAAGGCAAAAGTCTGAAAAGCAGTATCTGGTTCAAAACTATGGGACAGAATTAGCATAACATACAATAGTAAAAGTGATGTATACAATACTACACCTAGGCTGTGGTGTAGCATGCAGTAGTTAGCCACAATATGTCTCAGACACAGGGTATAAAAGTAAGAGAATACTGAAAGAAGGACTCTGTTGTTATTATATACAGAAGTGGGCTCAACATTAAAAGTGTTAAAAAGGGCAGTGTTTGCCATGTTTGGGAGTGGGGAGAAATACTATGTTTTAGTATATGAGCCATGAACATCTAAGTGTAGGTAGTCAGCTAGACTGGCTGGGGATGGAATAGTGTTGCCATTGTTTTGTGACTACACCATTATGGGTGGTGTTGAAATGAAATTTCATGTGTGTGTGTGTGTGTGTGTGTGTGTGTGTGTGTGTGTGTGTGTGTGTGTGTGTGTGTGTGGTTGCAGCTGTAGAAGATGATGCAGCATTGTTCTGGGATCTGAGGGACATGTCTAGGGAACCAGCAGGTGATCTGTGTACTGAATGTGCATGTTCCCATCCTTTAGGCCACCATCAACTTGGTGGGTCACAGGCATGATTGGTAGCATGCACAGAGGTGGGAGTTCTCCATGAGTACAGATGGCTGAATGTGATATTGTTGGTCTTAGCATCAACACTCTATCCATATCAACATCAACTACTTCCTGCAGTGTCCTCATCACAAAAAGGTGACTGGAGGTGAAGTCTATATGGCTTGAATGCTGGGATTTCTCCCTTAATTTGTAGGATTCTTCACCAGAGGCAGTGGTGAACCAGCCATTGGAACAGCAATAGCAGAGATGGATAGGTACAGAGGAACATCTGCAGTATATAGGCTTCCTATGCTGCCTTTTCATAATGCTGCATATCTGGCTGAGGTACTCCAATAGGGTATCACACAGACCATGTCTGATGCTGACCCATTCAGCCATGGCTGTGTTGGTCACTGCCTCTCCCTTTATAATGGCCCTGCACAATTGATGTAGGGTGGCTATAGAAACTATCAGATCAGGAGGGGGGACAATATCCATGGCACATTGGCCACCAGCACACACACACCCCTAAAGTCCTCTTCTCCATCAATTGAGCTGGCAGCAACTAAAGGTGATTCCATCAATGGAGATGAAGGGGGTCCCTCGACCTTTTTGTTGGTCTTGTCCTTTTTGCTATATGGCATCCTAGATGTAAAGGAAGATTTGCTGTGTCCATATTACTAAGTGTGGAAAAAGGCATCAAGTTACCCAAGTATACCATTGACAGCATGCCCCCTAATGTGCTGGGATTTTCCTGCTATTATCATGGAGCACAAATAGTCTCATCAAATTGGTTAAGACTGTAATCATGGTGGAGAAGCCAGACAAAACAAAACCTATGAAAGCACATAAGCATTTCCCAGTTAAGAGTGAACCTTTCACAAACACTAAAGGCTCACTGATTCTCTTATATAACATAGTGCTATAGAGAAAAATAATGGAAACATACCTGGAACAGACTGATTTGTACTTGTAAGCCCAATAGGTTCACAAGTTCTCATTAAGCTCACAATCAAAGGAGACAATCAAGAAGATCAGCCACATCATTCAATACTGATGGGAAACTAACAGTGTCCTACATTAAAAAAACTTTCTACCCTGCTAAAAGTTTGTGATTATCAGTCCAGTCCTCCTGTCACCCAGATTGGTTCTAAAGGTCACTAGAGAAGTACTCAGTTTGATATGTAAGGGTGGATATTCGAGAACTAGGGAATACATTGTGTTAGGTATCTGTCATGCCGTTTACTGTTGTCGATATGATACTATACGTTTTTAGATCTCGAGAATGCATGTTTGCTTTAACAACTGTTCAGTTTAGGTGAAAGTGTTCAAAGAGTGTTGGGTCATTCATGGCATGAGAAGCCAAACAGGGATCACCCCTCAGGAATCTGTGTGACATCCCTCTCAACCATTTAGCCAAAAAATCTGGACAAAACCTAAAATAATGGTGGGACAAAGGCCCAAAAATAGGGACATATTTTAGTTATTGCTCTAATTTCTTTAGAAAGTTGTTAGAATAAATGCTGGCCAAAGTTTAAACTCTGAGCTTTGGCCAGCTAAGACCTACATTCAATCAGCTGGACGTATAAGTGAATTTAAGTAAATCTTTATCTGCACTTTTTTCAAATAATACAGCATTTAAATTGATTTATTTTTGTTGCATTGAATACTATCTAGCTGGAAGTTATGGCTCTGTTTTTTTCAGTTAATGCTTGTTAGAATTCCTGCATAGCCAGTGATAAGTGGGGGTAGTTCACTTCATTGTTAATCGGTTTCTGCCTTATATAAGTGGTACATTTTGGATTATTTTCTGCTTAAACTCTGAGCTTTGGCCAGCTAAGACCTACATGCAATCAACTGTATGTATAAGTGAATTTAAGTAAATCTTTATCTGCACTTTTTTCAAATAATATAGCATTTAAATTGATTTATTTGTGTTGCATTAAATACTATCTAGCTGGAAGTTGTGGCTCTGTTTTTTCAGTTAGTTCCCCACCCACCCTCCCTGGTTTTGTTTTGGTGTTAATCTTGGTGGTTTTGAAACTGCCCACCCCTCTTTTAAATTTGCATTTGGATACTCCTCCTGGGTCCATCTCATTTGCTCACTTAAAAAAAAAAAAAAAAAAAAAACATTGCACTTTTTTCGTCTGCTTTTACTGTATTTGTTTGTGTTTCTTCCTACTTTATTACTTTATTTTGCTTTTGCGTGATCTTAAAAGTACTCAATTATATTTATTACTGCTTGGTGTAACTATTATTCTAAGCCTTTTGGTTTAAGCACTTTGGCTTCAGACCAATTGTTTTACATTAAGAAGGTTTGTGGTCTGCACTGTTGTGGCAGGACAGGTAGCTTACATCCTTCTAAGTTGGGAACTGCTGATTGAAGGCTCAGTGTCTGTTATTCTAAAAGTGTATTAGTTCTGGTTTAAGCACTTGTGCTTCGGGCCAGTTATTTTACGTTAAGAAGGTTCGTGGTCTGCACTCTTGTGGGAGGAGTAGTGGGACTCTGCCCTTCTGAGCTGGGAATTTCTGGTTAAAGGCTTATAGTGCCTGCATATTTGAACTGTTTCTTACTAAATTTGATGTGCCTTGTTTGCTGTAGCATAAACTAGATCCAGGCCAGCTGAATCTAGCTTTGTTTGTATAACTTGAGCACTAATCCAGGCCTTCTTTTTTGGAGAATGTTCCCCTGGATCCCAGTGGCAGGAGTGTGCAGTTAGAACTTGTCTGATTGAAGACTACAGGAACAGGGCTCAGTTTTGAGATTTTTTTACTGCTTAATTGCGTCATTTATTTAAAAGCCTTTTCTGATTGCTTGTAGTCATCTAAAGCTGTTTTAAGTGTATTTTTTACTGTCTGTTGTCATTTAAAGCTGTTTTAAGTGTATTTTTTACTGTTTTTGCCTTATCATTTTAAAAAAAAGTTCCTTGTTTCCCACCTTTCTAAGCTAGTATAGTCCAGTTTTCAGGCTAGTGCTGAATTAAGGGCTGTGTTACAATTTTCTGAGTTGCCCATACCTTACTTGGATAGAGGGAGGTTTCTCTGTTCACCTGTGAGAGAAGGAGCTTTGAGCAGCCATCTGTCCCTGGAGGCATAGTTCCAGCCCAGACGTTAGTAGTTTATTGGCCAATTTGGGCTAATTTCTATCTCTTTCATTTCCCTGCTGTAAAACCTGTGTTTGCATGGTTTTGCACATCTGGGCAGCACCGGTTAGCTAGGGCTAAATTCATCCCGGCTCCACCAAGTCTCCTCTTCTGTTTTTTCCTTGAAAGTAGTCTAACTCTCAACCTAAGCACTTAAAAAGCATCCTACAGTCCAGCACTTGCTCAGACCATATAGCAAGCACTAATATACCCCGACACTTGATTGCCCAGCAGGGCAAAATTCATTATTCACCCCTCACCAACCAAGCGACTAAGCAGCTCACCCTACTATTCAGGCATGACCAAAGGGCAATTTCAGGTATACTCTCCAGTCCAGCTGGTGAACCTGGGTATCCTGAGGCAATGTTACAACTGCTTCACGTACACAGACAACCCTCTCCTCCTACCACAAAACATTAACATATGTGAGAGATGCAATTATATAGCTAAATTGGAGGCTAAGCTCTCTCAACCCAAGACTAGAACAGGCAGTCATGAGGAGAAGGTTCACACTTGCACAAGCCACCACACCTCCAGCCTCACATAGACATACTAAACCAGCACGGGCAAAAAATACACATAAATACAAAAAATCATACTGGGAGGCTCTAAATAAAAACCTGCAAGAGCATCACAGACCTCCAAAGCAGACACCCAAAAATCCTGCACCTCCCATCACAAACCAGACAACACATAAAACAAAAAATCAGTGTGCCGCACAATCACAGCCCTTAAGGCGAAATAACATACCTAACACACTAGTAATAGGTGACTCTATATTCAGGCACACTGACATTCCACTCACTAGGCTTGACAAGGAGAAGGTTACTGTTAGCTGTTTGTTGGGAGGCAGAATCCACCACATAACACAAGCACTCAGGTCACTCCCGAACAAGTACAAATATGACTCTGTCATTGTTCATGTTGGTGTGAATGACCTGAGACATACCTCCCTGGACTACATGAAAAGAGACATGGAAGAGCTCTCTGATCATGTAGCCCAGGTGGGTATGACCCTGACCCTGAGTAGCATCCAGCCCTCACCAAGAATGATACCGCATTATAAAGAAAAGATGATCAATTTCAACAATTGGCTAAGCTTCTGCTGTCATTCAAAGGGGATCCAGTATCTGTCAGCCTGGGACAACATGCTCGACAAGCCTCATTGCTTCATAAGAGACGGCTTGCACCTGTTACCCCTAGGCTTTTGAATACTGACCAAGGCTCTTGCTGCCCCCATAGTGCCTTTTTTAGGCAAGGCTCAAAAGTCAAACCCACCTCCATAAACAGCACAAATAAAAAAATTAGGGTTATGCTACTCAACGCCAGGAGTTTAAATCTCAAAATGCACGCGCTCGAAGCACTCCTCAGTATGGAAAACGTCGACATCTGTGCAGTAACTAAAACCTGGTTCAAGGCTCCAGAGAGCACCCCAGCACTACTGGGCTACAACTCATATCACACATTTCAGCCACAGAACATGGACCGAAACACAAAAGGATGGGGTGTATCCATATTCAACAAGGATACCTACACCTCCAGGTTAGTGGTGCAGCATGATACCTCTGAGATCATCCATGTGCAACTAACATCAGGCAAATCTGCATTGCAAATTGTGGTCTGCTACAGATCATCCTCCATGACCCAGGACTACCACTTTGCTTTTCTGGAGACACTGGAAAACATGAAGTTCCTACCGAACACCCTGATATTGGGTGATTTCAATTACCCTACCGTTAACTGGGAAAGCTACTCAAGTACAAACTCCCAGGTCCAGCACTTCCTGGAATTTATCAACTCAAATGCCCTCGATCAGCTGGTAAACTCCCCTACCAGAGGTGAAAACATATTGGACTTGGTCATCACCAACATGGGTGACAGGTGTTCCACACCAGAGGTCAACCCATCACTGGTTAGATCAGACCATAAACTAATCACTCTGGATGTCCACACCACACCACCACCTCCAACCAAGGAAACCACAGTGAAAAACTTTTCTATAGCAAACTTCACCTTACTTAAGACAGAGGTGGTAAGTTTCACAGCCCCCATGCTAAAGGATAACAGTGTCCAAGATGCAGGAACCTTTACAAATGCACTCTATGAGCACCTACAAAGATGCATGGATCATGCCATCCCTAGCAAAACCAAGACTCTCTTCCCTAAGAGAATAAAAATAGTCTGGTGTACCCCTGCTATAAACAGGCTATACAATAAAAGGAGGAAACTAGTTCAGGAAAAAAAGGAAATCCCAAGAAGGAAAGACATCCCTGATCAGTATCAGTAAGAAACTAAGGCCCCCTCATAAAATCCTCCAAGGCTAACTTTGAAAGAAAAATAGCCAAGGATTCGAAAGAAAACCACAAAGCCTTCTTTAGCTATGTCAAGAATCTAAGTGGCAACTCGCAGATATGCTCTGAGCAAGTGCAAAATAGCACAAAATATACTGAACCTACAGATATTGCCAACATCCTGGCAGATAGATTCAGTGCAAACTTCACCCCCCTCTCACCCCCAAAAGGGCACACAACAATATCAGAAAAGTGTACTGTCCCGGAAATCACAGATGCACAGGTGAAAACAGCCCTTTCAAAAGCCAAAAGCACAGCGTCAATGAGGCCAGATGGTGTCCCAGGCTGCATCTTGCATGAACTACAGAACGAACTAACCCCACAACTAAACACACTGTTCAACCTCAGCCCCTCCACAGGTTACATGCCCATAGAATGGTGCACAGCAATGGTTATTCTGCTCCACAAAGGAGGGGCCACAACAGACCCTGGTAACTATCGCCCCATAAGACTGAGTAGCCTGGTCTGCAAGGCTATGGAGTGCATCATCATGGAACTCATTAACAAAGACATTGGGAACCTCCAAACACTTGACCCAACCCAGTTTGGCTTTGTTAAGGGCAGATCATGTCTACTAAACCTGATTGACTTCTTCAAGACAGTCACCAAGGCCATAGATGAGGGGAAGGTAGTTCACACAGCCTACCTTGATCTCACCAAGGCTTTTAACACCATTCCCCACTCGGGAATTATAGAAAAACTCACCAGCCTGAACATAAACCCCTATGTCACGAGATGGGTTGCCAACTGGCTTACAGACAGAACTCACATGGTAAGAATAGCAGGCTCCAGGTCCAACTCTAAACCAGTCACAAGTGGTATCCCACGCTCGGTTCTGGGACCCCTACTGTTAAGCATATACTTCTCAGAAGTACAGACCAACACAGGAGGACTATGGCTAACCAAGTTCGCCGATGACTGCAAACTGGGAGCAGTAGTTGACTCTCCGGCTGACATGGACATTCTCCAAAAGGGCCTTACTGAGACGGACACCTGGTGTCAAAGTCATTGTCTCAAGCTAAATGCCAAAAAATGCATAGTTATCCCGTTTGGGAAAAACAAAACATCCATGAATTACCACATTGGTGGCAGCCCCCTTAATACAGAAGAGGTAATAAGAGATATGGGGACCCAAGTAGATAGTAATCTCTCCTCTGACAATCATATTGCCACAGTAGTTAGGAAATCCTTCTATGTAGCCCATATAATTACTAAAGGGTTCACATCTAGAAATAAAGAGGTTATAGTGCCCCTCTACTCGTCACTCATCAGACCCATCATAGAGTACATTGCCCCATTTGGAATGCACCTCTCAAGACACTTCCAACAGATGGAAATACACCAAAAGTACCTCACCAAGAGGATTACTGGCCTCAAACATATGTCCTATGCAGCCTGACTAGAAAAAATCCAGCTGTACTCAGTCACATATCGCTTACTCAGAGGTGATCTCTGCCTGACTTACAAAGCCATGTCCAACTCAGAATTGATGGACATGCTCCACCTGAATAAATCCAAGTCACTGCGAGCCACTTGCTCTAGTGAGCTAAACCTCACCACAACAATAAATAGAACATGCTGGAGGGCTAGATTTCTGTCACAGAGACTCCCCATGCTTTGGAACAAAATTCCTAACTACATTAGGCAGAGCCCCTCACTAGCACTCTTCAAGAGAAACCTTGACGAGTGGATGGGTAACAGAAAATACACCCCTGGGAATCACTTCATTGGCTCTTCTTGACAGAGGCTCAGTTAATTAATCAATGGGGTGGCAAAAGCTGACACACTCTGGCTAGGCTTATAAGTGCTCTCGGGCAGATAGCCTAGTACCTACCTAGGAACCTGTGAACCTAAAATAACAGGATTTGTGTTAACATGCATTTTCTGAAGGATATGAATTCTGAAACTCAAATGTATGCCATTATTTGGTGACTTCAGTCCTCAGTGATTTGCCATAAAAACATAAATTTTATGAGGAACAGAAGAAAACTATGAGGCAAAAATCTGGACATTCTATGAAAATCTCCACAGTTGAGAGCTATGCTGCATGTCACTAACTAAAGCTACTGAGAGCTGAGAACTTTTCGTGAAGAAACATGGAGATATCTCACACTGGTTTAGGTGCTTAGTGAGATACATACCAAAGGGTGCATTATATATTCAATGATGGTCTATGCTCCTATAGCAACAATGAAATGATGTCCCTTACTTGTGTGACTCTGAGTTGAACCAATGACGTAGATAGCATCACATGTTCAGGCATTCCCACCTGGGGCATCACAGAGAATTTAGTACCCATTTCCAGCACTGTAACGTGGAAACCTGAATTGTCTGCATCACCAAACTGAGATACCTAGAGCTCTACTGTTTCAGACAATGCTAATTCTTTTGGTGAAACCTCACCCTTGGTTTTCCACACCTGTGCTAATCAATTGCCTTATTGTGTGCCTGCATAATAATATCAGGATACAATTCTCTTTCTGGAGGAATTTGCCTTTTAGTAATGAATACCTTCAAACTTAACAAGTTGTTAATGTCAAAGAAATATATTTTTAATGTTCTGGCAGGTCAGACATGTGTACAACTACTGAGGAGCACAAACAAAACTGCTCAGCATTATCAAGACCCCTGTTACATGGCATTTAGGTTTTCAAAATGCCATTGCCATTATTCTTGCACCTCCCATATGTCAGTGAATGTCACTGAGTTCATACCACTAAGTATTTGAACAGGACCCTACTGTAACATAGGACATTACAATTTTCACTAGGGAATACAGAAACATTTTTGGTACCACAAATAAAGAGCCAGAGGATATAGCAAATCTGCTGGCCAATAGATTTCACTCCAAATGTTATCCCCTATTACCTGTACTCACACCCAAAGAAATACCCCGTAACACACCATTTCTCCACCAACTACCACAACAGAGCAGGTCCTCAGTGCAGTCTCTATGGCCAAGAATACTGCTTTGATGATCTCTAATCCTATACCAGGATGCATCCTGAATAGCATGAAAATTAACCTGTCAGGCCTGTTAAAATCTCTGTTTAACCATAGCCTCCAGATAGGCATTGTGCCAAATGAATGGAAGACTGCAATGGTTATCCTTCTACATAAAGAGAGGTCTTCATGGACCTGAGGAACTGCAGACGCATTCGCCTGACTATTCTCATATGCAAGGCTATAGAATGAATTGCTTTGGAGCTGATATAACATGACATGACCTTTGGACACTGGACCCTACTTACTTTGGTTTTGTCAAAGGTAGGTCATCACTCTTAACCTGGTTGTCTTCTTCAAGGAGGTCATTAAAGATACTGAAGAGGGCAAAACAGTGCATACCACCTACCACAAATTGGCCAAGGTAGCATTGTAGATAAACTTAATTAGGAATAAGCCCCATATAAAACTGAATGGATAGCCAACTGGCTCATTGACAGAACATACAAATTTAGTTTGGGGAAATCACCTTACCAAAGAAGCCAGTCACTAGTAGTGTCCCACAGGGGCTGATGCTGACACCTTTCCTTTTTAGCATCTACTTCTCTGAAGTCAAGGCAAATGTTAAGGGCCTCTGTCTGACCAGCAATGAAAATGACTGAAAACTAGGGAAAGTCATTGAATCCAATGAAAAATCAGATACCCCTCAAGACCACCTGATGCAGACAAACAGCTGGTGCCAGACCAATGAACTAAAACTCAAAGCAAAAAAAAAAAAAAAAATGAATAACAACACCCTTTGGAAAGATTCCCATCCCTGGAAATGACCACAATGATAATATTGATAATATACCCTTAAAAGTAGTCCCAGTGGTCAGAAATCTAAAACCATATGTTAATAGTAACTTGATCTTTGACCACCAGGTGTCTACTGTGGTGAGAAAATCATTTTACATTATACAACTTACAAGTAAGGACATGTCATCCAGATCAAAGGAGATTATTGTTACACTATCCTCAGGTCTCATCTGACCAGTCATTGAGTACAACACATCCTCTGGCATTTACTTGACAAGACACTTGAAACAACTTGAGAGGCCACACAGGTTCCTCACAAAAAGAATACAAGAAGTAAACAGCAAGTCCTATGCAGACCATCTCAAAGTCCTATTCCTCTATTCAGTCTCCCACACACGGGTGCATGATGATATTTACCTAGCTTACAATACATCCTGTGATTCCCACAATGATGGATTTGTTCTGTGTACACAAAAAACAGCAATATAAGCAGGTTCTAAGGACCTAAGCCTTATTTGCAACATTAACAGGACATGTTTGAGGGACTGGTATGTGTCTCAAAGATTTCTCTGGAACAGGATTCCCATCCATGTAAAGCAGGACTCAACCCTAACCATAATCAAATGTAAACTGGGCCAGTGGATGGGAAATCACAAATTTATCCGTGGTTTGGCATCTATGTCCCTAGTGGTGAATAGCAGCCTGTGAACACATGAGGTTTACCAGCCTGTATCATAACTTGTAAAATTTGCTGTGGTATTGAGAAACAGAAGCAATGTTTGATAAATCTGGGGTAATCTTGATTAGAATTAAAATGTCTCTTGGGCTGACCACATAGTAATCACCTATAAAACTATGATAACCTAGTGTATGTCAAATTATATGCTGCTCTAAATTAGTTTCCTGTTCTTAATGAATGTTTTCTAAATTATACATTGACATAATCGGGGAAAGTATATTTTCTTACAGTTGCAAATTAGCAAATGAAGAAGCAATGGCTAGAGGAAGTAATATAATGTATAATGTGCATTGCACTGCAGTAATGTAAAGTGCTTAGTTACCCATCTACAGCACATGATACAGGACCACAGTTCACTTTGGTAAGTGTTCTCTTCATTTATTGACTTCTTCAGAGTATTGCTCTGAAGATGTCAAAAAATGATGAAACCAC